>NW_009260188.1:144213-157862 GCF_000687185.1 Egretta garzetta
GGGGGGGGGGGGGGGCGGTATTCAGAAGAGAACAAAAAGAGGAGCACTGAAAGCAGATGACGTCATGCCTCAAAATGGCCTTTACCATCTTATTGACATGTTCCACAATGTAGTGTAGCAGTTTCCACTCAGCTATTCTTGAGAGCTCAAGATCCTCTGTGGAGACAGTATGGCTGGAGATCCACTGCTTTAAAAGGATAGAAAACTGAAACAGGTCTAAATATAATACGTATATTGTATTTCGGGACCCTGAATGCATTATGGTAATGCTCCAGAATACTATTTTTTGAAACTATGTTCTGCCTGACACAGTACAAGGAAAGTCTCCAGTCTACAAAGCTTACAAGTTCTGGCACTCCCATCTTCAGGAAAACCCCACACAGAGAGCACAGAAATGCCATTTACTTCCCTCTGATTCTTCCCACAGGCACAGTTTGCCCTTTTGTACCAGGAACATTTTCCATCCTTGTAGGGGTCTTGGAACTGACTAGCCTTCACCTCAAATTGCCAGAGGCACCCGACACTGGGGAGACACACCAAAATCTCTCCCTTATTCTCTACAATCAGTTGAGGGGAAAACCACAGGACACAGGGAGCATTCTGCTTATTTATGTCAAGGCAAATGCACATACATCCCACTTACCAGGCCATGTATATGCCATTTGCTCACAATGGATTTCTATACCTTAGAAGAGACAAAACCACTTTTCACTGATACTGCCTTTATCTTTTTTAGAAGCTTACCTTCCTCCTTATATAAAGTACAAAAATTGTGCTTTGAACTATTTCTTATTAAGCCAGAAAACGAGATTTATTGTTAAAGCTTCTCTGTTTCTTAACTCTCCCTCTCTACCATCTCCTTTATGTCTCATGGTGTGGTCACTTTTGCAGGACTTTTTCTGTGTCAAACATCCTCCCTAGCTGCAAAGAGATATCTTTATAAACATGTCCTTCATTTGAACTCCAGCTTAAGTGCAAAATGTAAAGAACAATAAAAGGAGCCTTGCGGGTACCAACCAAATCTCCTATTTCCTGAAGCTAGCACACTTATTTTCATTTGAAAGGGAAGCTGATGTTGTAATTGGGATTTTTACATTTTCACATGAATTACAGACCTCTCTAAACTATTTCATTACCTGCATATAAATGCATTTTGAGAATAGTTTCACAGATCGTGCTGGAATGACGTCTCCTGGAAACTGATGGTAACATCACCAAAAGACTAAGCACTTTGCAACACCAAAACAAAGCAGCATTACAGGGACACACAAGAAAAATTCCAACCAAAGCATGTCTGACAACCCATGTGACACATCAGTACCTCTCCGTTCTCTCCACACAGACTACTAAAATCTGTAACAATTACAAATGGCCATATTTGATGTGTGCGTAACTATGCGCTCACCAGCCACAGGCGAATTATTTCTTAGAGAAACAGTAAATAACTGTAATTATTTTTGAACTGCAAATCTCTCCTTTAGAATGTTTTTAGGGATAAAACCTCTGTATTTTAAACTGATGTACTAACCAGGTACAGACAAGAGTGGGGAGGATGTTTACATGTTAGAGATTCCCATTCTGTTCTCTCCCTCTTACTATGGAAGTTTTCTATGCTTCTAATCTTTTGTCACTCTCTCTGAACCTAGTTTTCAAGAACATGTAGGATATATTACACATAAACATCTCACTCTGGCTATCTGGATTTTATCTGTACCATTTTGAGACTCAGCAATTAAACTACCCCACTTTCCATTGAAAGGTTTCTTGGCATCCCTTACCCTACAGGACCCAACTCCATCACGGAGAACTTAAGTCTGTGTGGCACAATGTACATTACAATCTTCAAGAATGTTAGCAAAAGGTACTAATAGCACATCTGTGAAACAAAAGGAGGACTTGCGTTAAACTGGCTTTGCTTTCTCCTGTTTTCACCTCACCTGTTGCAGGATGGAAAACCAATTCCTGACCACAGATTCTGACAGGACTAATGACATCTTGATCAGAAGGAATGAAAGCTCCATTAACCTCCTCTCTGTGAGAGATTCTTACTCTTCTTACTCAGTTTATTTTTCATTACAGGATACGGCTAGTATTAGCAAACCAGGTTTCTCTTGTTTCCATCTTGGAGCTCTGAGGTTCATATACTGCTCCAGTAGTACCAGAGAATCACAGAGATCTGAAGTCTAATGCAGTCATGCACTTACAACTATGCATATACTTAAAACAGCCATCCAGTAAATGTCTCTATTAAAATAACAATAATTATTATTTACAAATAACAACCTGACATTACTTGTAAAGATACTCTCTCGGGCACTTTGACAGGATGAGTTACTTTCTCCATTAGGAAACTTAGCTCTCAGAATCTGTGTGCAACCATCCATAAAAGAACTAATTTATTTTAGTGATCAGCAAGAATTACTGCCCTCTTAAAGTCAGCATTGAGATGTATTGACCTGAAGCAAGCAAGCATTCAATCTGACACTAGCAGAAAAGGTATCCAGTACACTTCACTCAACACAAAAATAGCTGCAAAAAACCCTAACGACAGGGGAACTACACAGCTTATCCAGGGAACATTAAGTACTAAGGGGATAAACCCCAAAACTATACTTCATTTAGCCTGGCTGACTTTACCATTACCACAGCATGCCCATTCTCATTTCTGTTCATTGTAAGGAGACAAGTTTCCGTGACTCCTACACTTACAATGCACATACACATATAGCCAATTTAGTTAAATTATGACTTCGAGGAGAAAACAGTATCAGAACAAAAAACTGTAAACAAACATAATTCCCTATCATTTCTGCATCTCTAATGTAAATCATAGCTGGAGGTTGTATTAGCTGTTCAGTGGCTCAGATTAACATGCTTGACAGGAGTCAATACCAGAGGTCCAGGAGGGCAGCCAA
Organism: Egretta garzetta; assembly: GCF_000687185.1. Lineage (NCBI taxonomy): Eukaryota > Metazoa > Chordata > Aves > Pelecaniformes > Ardeidae > Egretta > Egretta garzetta. Next base: position 147,129 of record NW_009260188.1, read on the forward strand.
AACAAAGGAGAATTTACCAAGAAGGCCCTTAGCTATGAGTTGTAAGACAAGTAGATGGACATATTTTGCAAAAGAGAAATCAAAGGCAGTAAGCTGGAAAGGGTCAGAGTCTTAAAAGGGCACGACTTCGTGGTATTTACTTGTTTGTCTCAAAGTTCATGTTGAAGGAAAAAGGTACTTACTTGTAAAGGTAATATTCAGCTTGATCCACTTCCTCTCGTGAAGAAATGTTGTCAATAAACTGATTAAAAAAAAGAAATAAAAGTTTCAGAGGGAGCATGCAGAAAGCATATTAGAAGAAAATGCCACTTCAATAAACAAAATACATTTGTTTGGCATATTTATGTGTTTGACAGTACTGGAGGTCTTCAAGTCTTTGCTTGCTCCTACTCAGGTTTCTTCTAGATTGCTAAAAGTCAAGTCTTTTTAAACCAAGACAACTTTCCTCCTCACCTCTAAGAATCATTATGCACTTTGAAACATGGCAACCATCTAAGAATTATGTCCATATAGCTCAGTACCCTGTATTTTTTCTGTTTCTCTGCTCCTTTTGCTCTTTAATCACATCCTTTGATTTGGGAATACATTCAGTTCCTCACTTTTTTCCCCCGATTTTGAGTGAGTTTCAACATGCCTTAGTTCTCTTTCTAAAAAGTATGCTTTTCTCTAATATTTGCTTGTTGTGTCTATTCATACTATAAATTCTGAAGGACAGGGGCAACAGCATTTTGTATTTTACCACACATACAAATAAGAAAAAAATCACCCCCCATGTTGTAAAGCACAATTTTCCTCTCATTTAAAACCTTGTCTACTCCAGGCAATATTCCAAAATTCCCAGTGCTACCAACTATTTAAATAATAGCCAAGTTTTCAACCAGACTTTGTCTTATGGTTAACAGTGAATCCTGCTTTCTTGCAGATTTTACTAACATAAGCATAAAGATGCCAGCACACTCTTCCCAATATAATACCTTTAGCTCAGAATATATAAACAACATGTTCTCAAGGTCTGTACTTCTCTTTATCCTAAGCATAAGCTAAAAATAATAGTTTCAGCTGACTGGTACTTGCTCTCCAGTTTCCTAACTCTCCTTGCATGCTGTATACACATAGGTCTCATCTTTTGAGTGCGGCAACTAAAGCCTGTGTGCTTCATTTACATTTTAGAAAATAAGAATCTGATATGAGCTCCAGGTACTGGAAAGTGGGGCTGTTTGGCAATATGGAAATGCCACTTCTGCAGGGAAGAGGTCAGCCCAAAGCAGGAACATGAAGGAAATGAATAAAGCTGATTAAGTAACAAAAGGAAGAGGAGCACTCACTTCCCCCATGGATGCTGCTTCAGAAGCAATGATCAAGAATGCTTGATCTGTACAAATGTTTGATCTTGTAACTGTATAAAATGTTCTGCAACTCCTCAGTTAGTGGTGCCAATGATACTACTTAGTGGTGCTACTGAGGTACCAGGGTGGTGATTCAGCATTTTTGGATAATTTTGAAGACTGAAATTAGTTTTGTTTTTTTTTAAAAAAACAAGTGACATCTTCAGTACAAACACTCACTTACACAGGGAACTTAAAAGCACATTTTGCATCTCTGCCTTCCCCAGATTAACCCATCCAGAGGATGGAACTGGTTACTATTTCCTGTAAAAGTAATGGCTTCATTTATCCCACACCAGCATTTGTCCTGCCTCAGTCTGCTGAGGCAAGGAAAGAGCACTATGGAGGCAAAATTGTGCTGGTTTGGGCTGGGATAGAGTTAATTTTCTTCATAGTAACTGGTATGGGGCTACATTTTGGATTTGTGCTGAAAACAGCGTTGATAACACAGGGATGTTTTTGTTACTGCTGAGCGGGGCTTACACGATGCCAAGGCCTTTTCTGCTTCTCGCACCACCCACCAGCAAGGAGGCTGGGGGGGCACAAGGAGCTGGGGGGCAACACAGCTGGGACAGCTGACCCCAACTGACCAAAGGGATATTCCATACCATATGATGTCATGGTCAGCATATAAAGCTAGGGGAAGAAGAACAAAAGGAGAGACGTTCAGAGTGATGCCATTTGTCTTCCCAAGTCACCATTATGCATGATGGAGCCCTGCTTTCCTGGAGAGGGCTGAACACCTGTCTGCCCATGGGAAGCACTGAGTGAATTCCTTGGTTTGCCTGGCTTGTGTACATGGCTTTTCCTTTACCTGACAAACTGTCTTTACCTCAACCCATGAGTTTTCTCACTTTTACTCTTCCAGTTCTCTCCCCCATCCTACTGCGGGGGAGTGAGCGAGTGGCTGTGTGGGGCTGAGTTGTCAGCTGGGGTTAAACCATGACAAGAATGTATCCACCTCTGCCCCTCTGAAAGGAGCCTTAAAGTGGAGGAAGATGCACGCAGACAGGCAGTGTGCTAGTTCACTGCATTCCCTTAGCAGCCTGGGTTCTTATAAAGTGTCTGAGGGGGCGTTAAAGATCTCACTAAGCCAGAAACCACAGGAAGGCAGGGAATGTGTATTAGGGAAATACATAGCAAAGTAACAGTGAGGCCTGATTTTACCTGCTTCTATTGTGAAGACCCTACAGTCCAGGTACTAACTAATAGGTACAAAGTAACAATAAAACAGCTTTACACAGCAATTTAACAGCGTAACATGACATTTATGATCCCAGAGCTCCCAGCAGAAGTGATATCATTTATCCCCTCTCAGCTCATTTGATTTCATAAGCATTCCACTGTCATTTCCGTCACTTTATGATTGGGATTTATTTCCTTACCCGGGCTATTGTCAAAGAGCTGACAGGCAGCTTTCTTTCATAGGTTCTGTCCATCAAGTGGGCTAAGTCAGCTGGAAAAAAACAGAAAAAAGTATGTTTAATCAACTGGCATTACAGGAAAATCTGCAGAGCCATCATATAACCTAGAATAGAACCTCTGTCCCCAAAATCAAATTCTGGTTCCTTCTTAACATCTCATTTTGAAGTTGTATTAAAACAACACTTTGAATTATTTTTAAATACTTTAATAGAAAATAATACATGGAAAGGTTCTCAACATGATGATTTTATCTTCCTAGAAAGAAGGAGGGAAAAGCAAACTACCCTATAATGTGTTGGATGAAATTAGTATAACTAATATAATGGATCTAAAAAAACTGAGCAGATGTCCTTAAAATTCACACCCGCTTTCATGCTTACCATGTGCTGGATGGTGCTTTTGGCATGGGTTTGTCCTTTATTTTAACGTAAAACAATGGCACACAGAAATAAGCAGTACCATCCTGATAAACCCCACAATCACAAACAGCAATCCAAAGAAACCCTGCTAATCAAACTGGGCACTGTGCCAGTACCCTATTAACTTTATAGCATTCTGCTCTAGCAGTCGTGTAACAATATTAATTTCACCATACACGAACTTTAAGCTTCTGACTGTTGAACAGGTAGCCAAACATTGCATTTAATGAATTTAACTGGAAGTTAGATTCACTTAATTTTGAGTTTTAGTTTTGTACTGTTCCTGGAAAAGAATGATGACTGAGGAAGACTAAGCTGTTTATTGTATGCTTAGTGTCAGCTGTTGAATTCTTAGCTGCGACACGAACTGATGATATCCAATCTATAAAATTTAGACACTTCAATCATACTCTTTCTTTGTAACCTCCTGCATCTTCCAGGACCAGGAATCTGACATATTCTCTCTGCCTGATTAGCACCTTGCTTCATCCTTTGCACCCCACGACTACAACCATTACTAAGCCAGCCTCTCCTTTGACACTTCTTGATTAGTCCATTGGCCATCCTTCAAGAGCTGATGGGTTCGCTCATTTTACAATTTATCTTCCAAAAAGGTCATCCAACCTCCACACCTGCCAATGAAATGTGAGGTAAGCACAACTTGCAGCACCACATTAAAATTTCTTCACCGAAAGGGTTGTCAGCCACTGGAAGGGGCTGCCCAGGGAAGTGGCTGAATCCCCATCCCTAAAGGTATTTAAAAGATGGTTAGACAAGGTGCTTAGGGAGATGGTTTAGTGGTGGGATGGCAGGGTTAGGTTAACAGTTGGACTTGATGATCTTAAAGGTCTTTTCCAATCTAAACGATTCCATGATTCTGTAATTTACTAAACCTTCTACTTCGGCAAAGTTGTCAGGGGCAGGAAGCAGCATTGCACCAGTAACATGCCATGTCTCCGAGGGATGCAGACCATGTATGTTCTGTCCACAAAACAAGTGATACTACTATTCATCATTTTAAAAACACACCTCTACCACCAGTGAGTACTGAGGGGTATACAGTTCTAACAATATGAATTGCATTCAATGCTACTCTGACCTTAAAGGTACTCTCTCAAATTACAAAACATGTGCAAAGATTTTTGCTGCAATAAAATGATAGAGCCTTGATGTGGCATAAAATGGTTGACTCTGAAGTCTGGACAGTGCTGCTGTGTGCCACATAGCAGTATTCCATGTCTACGTAACACCTTCCTTCCCGAGGCACTTTATGGTCTTCTTGAAAAGACAAAAAGAGCATTTATCTCTGGCTGAGGGAAGGCATTCATTTCATGACCATGAAAGCAAAGGAAATCTGGAGCAAAGTTACTGAGGCAAGTACCAGCTCCCACAAAATACAACACAGGATGTTGAGCTGATGTGGGACACCAAGGCCATGCTAATCCAAAGTACCATTAAAAAAGATGGTTTAGTAGTTAAGACATTTCTGTGGGAATATCCTTACAAGAAGTGCCTGTATTTGACTCTGTATTACTGGTCTCTCCAGCATCTACAAAGGTCATGATGGAGCATGTAGGTAATGACTTTGGAGGCATTCCCAGTAGCGCTAAGTCAGAAAGAATGGATGCTGCGGCTTAGTCAACTTGTCAGGAACTAAGAACTGGCGAGATCCTTGGCTAAACATACTAAGCCAACTGTCACCCAACATTCTTCATCTGCATTTTGAGATAGCTGGAAAAAAGTATTCACTCTGAAATCTGCTGTTTGATGACATAGCAATGTGGACCTGAGACAACTGCACAGAACAGGAGATCATTTATCTATTCCAGAACTATTTTTGTTATGCATCACCCTCTGAAGACTGGAAGGTGATACCTTGGGCCATACTCAATGGCCCCTGAGCTTGGCACTTCTTTTGGCTATGTGCTTGTGAAGATGAAGAGCCCATTTCAGGAAACACTGAGTGCTTAATTAAAATATAAACCAAATGAATACAATGCTATGAGTGCAAGATCCCAAGACTGTTAGCCATTCATACACAGGCTGCCTCTGGGAGAGTTCACACACAGAATTTTAATGATTGACCTTTTATGCTGCCTACAAAGCTGGAACTCTCCATCAGAACTTTAGCATGGAAAGCAACATGAAGCATGTATCTATCAGCTCCAGTGTAACAGTCACAATAAAATGAAAGCTGATTAAACCACAAAGAAGACAAATCAAGTTAATGAGAAATTTAGCTTTATTTGCAGACAAATTGCTGTTTCTGCTGTAGTTTCTAGATATGAATAATATGCAGTGAGTAATTCTTTCCTGGCTTGTTTTCTCTGAAGAGCACCTAAAACCAGACTTTTTTTGTCATATTCATTATTTGAAATAATTCAGCCACCTATTGTAAACCAAGTTTTCTCCATAAGCTGGTATTGAATAATCAATATTGAAGCATCTTCTGAGTTAAAAACATCCTGACAGCAGTACTAGAATGCAAGAATGTGAATGCCCAAGTCTCCTAGGACTACTGGTAGTAAAACTTGAGCACTAACATTGGTGTATAAATTGTTTTAATGCCCAAAGCAAAATTCTATGTACATTCTAACAGATGTATGTTGCAAGTACTTTTATCTGATTGTCACCACCGAAGAGCACACCTATACATATAATCTCTCATCTGCATTGCCTAAAAATACATTTCTAAAAGGTGAACTTTTACAAAACTTTTAATTTCTCTGAAAACATACTTCTGTATGTTGCAGAATCTCATGGACTGAGCTGAGGTCATTTAACTTCTGGCCATGACTCTACAGTTGTCTCTACAATATTGGTATCTGAGATTTCATGTTTCATTTTCAATTGTTCATAGAAAGTCAATGTTTTGCTGCCTGCAACAGGGTGATTAAGGACAATGACTGGGAAAATATTGACCACCACCTTCCAAGTCAGTGGTTAGGACATCTAATACCAGTTTGGCGGTCTAGGAAATCAACAGAGTTTCAGTTTGCTTCACAATGTGTACCTATCCCCAGCATGTAGCCACATCAACAAGTGGCACACTTGGCCACCATGTATGGTCACTACCCTCTTATTCTTAGAAGTGTTCCACCCAGGACAGGGTTGAAATCCAGCAATGGGGAAGCAACAGGAAAGCGGATACAACTATGACACAAAGTTCACCTGTCCTGGGAATGATGGGCAGAGCTAATACCTTAACTCACATACTAACATTTTGTTTTCTATATAAAGCAAGCCTTGATTTATTTTAAAGACCCAAATAAAATATAAGGGAAGGCTCAGGCAAGTACTTCACATGCTTCACATTTTTCAGTATTTCCACATGCCTAGCAGCTTCTGGAAAGAACTACCAGCTTTGTGCTGAAGGCTTTGAATGGGAATTCTTCAAGTCTGTAAAGGCAGCACTGCCACCTGGTGCTGTAGATGAGCCATTTTGGGTACCATGAGTTTTTCTAACAAAAAAAGACACTTCATATCTCACTTGGATTCTGCCATCCCCTGGTATTCTGGTAATTGCTATTCTTCTCATCAAGACGCTCGCTTATTGTCACTTAATTCTACCCTTGTTAGTGATGAAACAACTGAAACATTGGAGAATCTGAGTCCAGCCATGCCTCCCGTTTCCGTGATATCTCATTTTTAATAAGTAGAGTCCAAATTACTTCTAGACAAGTATCCGCCTAACAGCAAGCAGTCTGTAAATTCCAAATTAATGCATTTTCAATTCCTACCTTTTTGAACAAATGTGCTTCTGTAAACAAAATACAGTCTTTTTCTTTCCCACACTTTTTTCACTAGTGAAATTTGCTAAACTCGTTCATGCTCAGAATGCTGAACTGAGACTAAAAGAACATAATAAAGCATATCTTATGTGGACACAGTAAATGAGTTTGAGTCTGGGATGGCACCACATCACTGCAGCAGAGAAATGGAACTGACTTTAAACCAAAAATACTTCTTTTTCCTTTAAATGTATTCCCACAACATAGTTTTGCAGAATAACAGTCCTGAAACTGCATTTGAAATACACAAATAAAAGAGCATCCCCTCAATGCAAGGAATTCACTGCAGCTACAATCACCAGTTGCTACACACAAGATTCTATATGCAACCATACAACTGATTGCTACAGAGCAGACGTCTGCAGGGCTGTCTCCTCTTTGAAAATGCTAATACAGCTGACACGGTGTTAACTTGTTTTCCCTCTTCTGTGAACACAAAATGAAAATGCAAAGCAGTTATTTGAAAAGCATGGAACAGACATCTGCTTTGGATCAAGACCATCGGCAGAGCAGCAGCAAGAACTGTGCTTGCCAAGCAGTCATGAAAGGTCTTGCTAGGCCTGGGGAAAACCAAACATGGACTGTACCAGCATTTGCACAATAATGTTTTTTTCTACAGTGGGTTTCTATTGCCTATTACTTTTGTCAAAACAAGAACTCTTTTTCATCTGGAGGTGACTGGTTCAAATGCATTCCAGGGCACTAGTCTGTGGCTCCAGCCCAAAAAACACTGCATGAGCAGTCCTATTAACAGTAAAGGGTGACAAGGTATTAACAGTCTCGGCAGGATCCAAGCTACAGTAATGAGCACCCACTGGCTGTTTCTGGCCCACGTACAGTAAAACATGTTGACAATACTACCCTAGCTGTTTATAAGCAAATAAGAGAAACACATAAGTGCATAAAAAACATTACTCTGATTATTTTGTCTGTCTTCTGCCTGACAAAAGCCCTTGAATTTCACCTGCTGGTTCTTCTTTCAGCCTAATAATCTGTGTTACAATTAACAAACACAGTTCAAGGGCCCAGGAATGAAAAATGGAAGACAAAGATTATGCATTAAGAGTGTGTCCAAAACACTCAAGGTACAAAATAATGCATATGTATCTTTAGCATGGAAAAATATTTTGCATGATGCTTTCTATTTAACAGTTACCAAAAAGACAGTGGAATGTCATTTCATATGTAATCTAGCCAAAGAATTTAGCTATGAAATTCACATGAGAGATGTCAGCACCATATGCAGATACAGTTCAATGTACAACTTCTTGGAAATTAAATGTTTAGTTTCATTTTTCCACAAAAGAAAACCTAAAATTTCAACATGAAATGTAACTTCCCCTCCTGCAAAACTCTGAGGAAAATGTTCTTCTGAAAAAACGTTTTTAAATAGGAATGCCCAGTAATACTTACAGGTCTTCTTTCGTGCTGCATTACAATTAAAACAACATCAGCAGAGGACAATGAAGAGGACACTCCAAGAGAGTCTTAACTATGACATTCATAAAAGCTTAGGATTTTGTGAAATAAATAAATCAGCTTGTAGAAACCAAACTTTAATTAAGTGGACAAATTCTAACTTGTTTGTGCATTACAGCTCTGAATATATAGGACGGATTTTTAATATGTTGAGCACATTTTGATATAGGGACTCAGAGGCATTTTGCTCCACGCATTTTTTATTTTGAATAAAATTTATTTTTTATTTGAATAAAATTATTTATAGATGATGCGCTAGTCTAAAATGAGTTCAGGTTGCAAGTAATTAGTCAAAGTGGAGAAAAAGAAACAAACTTTTCTTACCCAGGCTATGCTCCTCTTTTTGCCTCTGTTCCCATTTTGAGCTGTCCACATAGGCCACAGAAAGAAGAGATCTTCTACCTAGTGAAGAAAGAAATCACTATGTAAGCCAGGTTGCTTAGACATCTCTAAACTAATGGTTTGATCAGATATCACCTTTTTCTGTCACTTTTACTGAGTTGGATGCATTAAATTGTCTTTATGACACAGCTGTCAGCAGCAGCTACCGTAACAGTTCAGATTCCTTCTATGTAGATGGGACACTAATTCATCATTTTTAAAACAGAAAAACTTTCCCCTAGAAGTTTTTTTTCAGCATGAAACAATCTCCCAAATCTCAGCTCTTTTATTTAAGAAAACTATATTGTAAAGATAGAAAACAAACCCAAACAACAATAAAAGACAGCTTCTTTGTGTGCACAGACCTTTTTCATCAAATGCTAGCAATAGCTGAATGTAGGCATAAAAGCATAAGCAAAAAAGATGATGCGCACAAAAAGGCTTTTCTGTTGTTAGACAGTTATTTTTTCCACCCATAAAGACTTGTCTCACTGGAAATGAAAGGTAGATGCTCATCTGGAAATACTCCATTTTTGATCATCTGCTTTTTTTGCACGTCCTGCAAACTGGAGGATGTGCATTCACTCAAATGTTTTTGAAAGTTTTTTCTAAACTATCTTTGTACCACCTTTGAAATCTGCTTAAGACACTGTTCTAGCTTTTGAAACAAAATGGAAAATCCTTCCATTGGAAGAACAAACCATGTTTGCGCATCACTCACAGATGATGAAGCCTTGAAGGTGCACGAGGAACATCTGGATAAGATATAGAAATATATGCAGAAGGCTGCAGAAATTAATGTTAAGAAACAGGAAATATTCTAAAAATAGACATTACTACACTACACACAATTCTTAACAACTATCTTAAAGCCTTTATCTGAAAACCTATCTGCTACCACAGTAAGTTTGTTATTCTTGGGTGTGAGGCAATTTTTCTCCTTATCAACCTTCTGCCATGCAGTTATACACACACATCCAGCTCTGAACATCTTTGCAAATTTTTGTCAAAAAGAGCTGGTACATGGAATTCCACAGTCAGAATATGCACAATGCTTTATCAAACCGTTAGAAAATAAGAAAAAGAGGTATTTTTGTTTGGTTGCTGGGGTCTCTTTTAAAGCTATTTTCCATTATGTTGCTAAGAGAGGCACACAAGAGATCTGGAGTTTTGTTTTGGTTTTTTTAGGATAAACTTCTGTATGTTCATTCACAGATAAGGATGCCAGTAGCAAGCGTGAGGCTTTTAAGAACTATTTTCCATAGCACAAGCAACTGTCTGTATGCCAGTGCATTGCTCTGGTAAGCTGGAAGTCAGGTTTGAGGTCTTCAGGCCGGTTCTCCGCTGAGCAGCTCCAGTGCCAGAGCAAAGGGCGGCGTTTTTGAGATATGGGCATCTAGCTACCAGGAAGCAGCACGGAGAAATTCATGCTCGGGGACACTGAAAAGGCACAATGAAGTTACCCGTCATCACCACGCTTTAAGTAAACGTTAGGGAGCTCAGTTCTTCCCAAAGGTCAGGATTTCTGGAAAAGTGGTTTTTCAAAAGCATCGGTCTTGGTTGTGCTTCTGTCACCCGAGTTATTAGCTTTTGCTGAAGACTTACTGCCGCGGGTTTGGCGGCCCCCATACAACTCCCTGTGGGTTGCCGTGACCGGAAAAGGGAGGTCCTAAGGTACCGAGCTATGAAATCGGCACGGTGGAACATCTACAAAAAGCAAATTAAGAATCGTCTCCCGCACCGCATGCTAGCGATACGCCGCTCTCAGAGCTGTCTCCCATTTTGCACACATGTACGCGTGTGGAAAGGCGAAGGCCAAGACCCCACGCACCACCCCGTCCCTGCTCACGCTCC
>NW_009260188.1:158580-197352 GCF_000687185.1 Egretta garzetta
CACGGCTGAGGTAAAGCAGGTTGGTTGGTTAAGTTATCCGGGACGGCCTGCGCCGCCTGCCCGTGCCAGCCATCGTATCAATCTCCCTCCTTTTTCCTCGGAGGCCCTCTTATTTGGTTCTGCACTGGTTTGTTTCTATAACACTGTTAAGGTATGGACTTATGGAAGGGGTAGAATTCAGCAAATTGAATTCAGGAAGGATAAAATTCTGCTGCCCCAAGCTCTCCGCTGACACCACCTGTGACTGCCGAGTGCCCCCATGGTGTGGTGCACGGGTCCCACCCCAGGCACCAGCGTGATTTGATTCCCACATCAGCTCTGGGAGAACACAGAGGAGGCCCAGGACAGGGGTGGTCTTTCGGTGTTAGACCAGCTGAGGAAGTCTGTGGGAAGTAAATAGCATCAAGGTCTGCAAGAAGTAAGTGGCAAGGTAATCCAGGCCAATTTCATGCTGGATAAAGTGTATTTGTTTACCCATTGGAACTGTTTCCAATAAATTTAATGGCTAAAGGTGCGATTTAATGCTGCTTTTTTTTCCCCCCAGATTTTATGAAGTGTGTCGTTAGCATGCTTCACTTGCATAGAAAACAGATGTTTTTATTTGCACGGCCTGTTCTATGTTGCTAGGGAAATGCAGAAGGAGAATAAATAACCTAACTCACATCAATACTTGCTCTTGTCCCTTCACGATTAGAATTTTTCTTTAAGAAGCCTAAAACTTAAAAGATCAGGTTGTGACAACATAAACTATTACAGTGAGTCTCTGTTAAAAGATCACTGCTTGCAAATAAAAATCTAATGGAGGGCTGGTTTTGTGACAGAAAAAAACTTCACATGTGGCATTTGCATGACATTTTTGTTAGAGGAGCTTACAACACAGTACAGTTGAGGTCAGCACCCAAACTTAATTTTGAGATTCTGGACTCAGTGACTGTCTTATCTCTGATGTCTATATACCAGGACTTCACTAGGTCTCCTAAGTGTTACTAGAATCCAAATAATAAGGCTTATGTTTTTTCCTTTTGTCCTCCTACTGCATTTGGAGCTTCCAGAACAATGCATTCTACAATAGCGGGGTCAGCACATGTGAGGGAAGGAAGCTGTGCCACTAATGAGTTGTGGTGAACAAAGAGCTGACAAGACAAATCATTATAAAAGCACAGAAGGGGGGAAAGATCTTATTCTTGTGCAGAATCCCGCTGTACCTTGGCTAGGTGGAAAGGAATGGTGTCACTTGTTCTTCTTTTGCACATCTAATAAATACATATACTTCTTCACCTTTGTGCACATTAACTCTGGAAAGCTGTGGCACAGTGCTCGGGTTCTTTGTCAATGACATGAGCAATTGCAATTTTTGCAGTCTATAAAAAAAGTCTAAAAAGTTTTAGTGTCATGCTCCCAGTGATCTGGCATCTCATAAGAATTAACAGCAGCAATTCATAAATGCAAAGTGCAGTAGTATTAAAACAGTGTAATGTAAAACTCCACCTTCCTCTCTTTTTCTTATGGTAGGGAAGCGGTATCTGCTAACAGAAGATGATATAAAGTTACAAGAATTTCAGCAGATGAAAGTGGTAATTAGAAACGAAGTTCATGGCAATAAAGGTATTAGTATTTATTTCATAATCACCGTTCTCAATTTTAGCGTGAGTCCTAGGAAACAAGACGTTTAAAGTTGTTATAATATGATACCAATTGAACCCATTTAAAGCAACAACTTATGTCTTCTTGCAAATTTTTGCAAATCAGCTAAAATCATTGGAAGATCTGAGGCTTTGTAGAATGAAACAATATTAGTTATGCCATGTTGGAAAATGTGGAGAAGCTTTTGAGTAGGTAAGGTGTTTACATAAGACCTGAAATGTTTGTGTCCTTGCTTTTCCAACTTCATCAAGTAGTCTAATAAAAAATATTGTTTCAGTCTATAAATCTTGCTTCAGATAAATCATCAGAGAAAGTTAATAAAAGCCTAATAACTGCTTAACTATCTAGAGAAGGCTTATGCCAGTAATTCTCTTTAATCTACTCTGTAAATTTAGTTAGCTTATTCTTTTAGGTTTTTTCCTTCTACCAAATGAAAGTTCTTAGTGATACACCCAATTACAGATAATGTATGCATAAAGCAGAATATGAAAAACAGGTTCAGGTTTTCCAAACTAATTAAGGAGCAAGATCAGTGGATTTTTTTTCTGATGGGGATTTTGTCATGCTGTTTAGAGTGTATACAAATTCCTTTCTTTAAGGAACATAAATATAAACATAAATCTGCCCTTAATATTCAAGAAAGGTTAGGTAAAACTCCATTTCTTGCACCTGCTTAATCATGTGCAGGTGTTCTAGTGATACAAATTGACAAAGGATGTGGATAATTTTATTATTTTTTGTATGGCAAGGAAGACACAATCAAATTTAGTTTTATATAGACCAGTCTTCTGGGACAGAGAGGGAGGTGAAGTCAACATGACAGTTTTTTCTATATTAAGTAAAAGTACAATTTAAATCAGGCAGTAGCAAGTCATAATGTTAATATATTTTGCTGTGATGATGACATGCTTGTACTGGGGTTTATTTATCCTGCACTTGAGATACATTGAATTTATTGCTATTACACTTTTGCTAAAACTGGTTTGCAGAAGGCAAATATTTGACTTTACAGGTCACAAGTGACCTTTTTGTTTTGTACAAGTAGCAGCTTCTGAGAACTGATCAAAACAATGTGCTAAGCACCTATTTATATGTATGTGTGCATGGTTTCTGTACTCAGTGTTTAGTCTAATGCTTGAAAGGTGAACATGAATAATTAGGGCTAGTAATAAACTTGGTTTAGAAATCGAAAAAGTAGTAATAACTATATTGTTACACAGAATATATAATAGCTATTAGTTATAACAGTTATAATGTGACTATTAACTATAATAGCTATACTATTAACTACAGCAGTTAAACAATAACTACCTACAGTAATTATAACATCTATTATGTGTTCTTTACAAATACAGTTCAGATCCCAGGTGTTTTTTAAATTTCTGCTCACTTTGAACACATCACACCATTATATATGCATACTTATATATATACATTCTTCTGACTTCACAGGATTCAGCTTTGCATCTCAGTCTTGAGTAAGGACTTGTATTTACATGTAGCAACAGATATATATCCAGTAGCTGAATATGTTGTTCTCTAGGGTGCTTGCTTTGCACCTCTTGTGTAGGTTACTAGCGTGGCAACAGCAGTGACTCAGCAACTGCTACAGAAAAACTCAGTTCCTTGCCTGGTTAGAGGGATGGGGCTGCCAGGGGGTATGTGCAATTTTAATCTTGTGTATGTCTGAATCAGAGCCTTGAGGTTACCAACTTAAGGACTCATCTTTGTGCTTGCTTTGCCATAGGAAAATGTGCTGGATAGAGAAACCTTTTTTTTTGGGGGGGGAGGGGGGAGGAAGGGGAGCAACTCTAAGTTAATGGATTACCTGATATATTCCATAATGTACACAATGAAATTAAGTTCACAATAAGCGTCTTCTTGGTTTTCCAAGTCTACATGACTTCACGGGGACACCTAGGCATGCTTGTCTGTGAGAAGCTTTATGCATTTTTCTTGGTGAAAAAAACAAGCTTTCTGCTTCATTGAGTGTCCATGCTTCACCAGGTACCAAGTATGCAACACAGGTAATGGAATTGTCTATAGACTGCTGCTATAATGTGTTTCATTTTCAGATCCATATTTTAAAGGTATTAAAGAGAAATTAAAGAAAAATGGAATTATTCTCAAAAATGAATTAAAAAATTTACTGCATTTATGTCAGACTTCATCTGATGTGGAACTAGCCAGAAAAGTTATTTACAGGTATTTTTAACAATCCAGGTAACGCTCTTTCTGTCTTTTTGCTTTTATTAGATCATCTCAGGTTATGTCTGCAGTTGAGGGCTTGCCCTAATTCAGTGATTATATGCATAGTTAATCCCTTAAAATAAGGCTGTATTTTCATTTACTTTGGCTCTTCCAACCCTTCACAGACTCTCAGATCAAAGGAGAGTCAAGCTACAGGGGCAGAGTGGTGTCTTACTGTATGCAGAATGAATGGTGAGCCACATAGAAACGTCATCTCTCAGCTGAGAGGTAGTGGTGTGTTCAGCGTCATTTTCCAGCCAAGACACACCTGATTATAAACTGGTCTGGACCTAGCCATGGCAGGTCAGGAGGTTTTGTGAATGAAAGCCTTCCCAGCCACTACAATGTAGGAGCTATAAACAAAAAAAGTGAAATATTTTATATTTTTATTTATTTTTAGTGTAGGAGAGAAAAAGTTGAGGTGTTCTAGCAGGTACTGCTGCTAAAATAGAATGCTGCAACTTCCAGTGCTATTGCTCTGTGAATAGAAGGTAAAGTAGCTGGGAATTGTGATGGCAGAGAGCCATTCTATTACTAATCCAATGTAGGTCACTTTACTGGAAGTAGAAGAAATTACATATTACTAGTGCATTTATTAGTTTGATCAAACCAATTTTTTTTTCATAAAATTTATCTTACCTAAACGTCATTGGCTGGTGCAGATAAGAAGTGTGCCTTGGTCATTGCACATACAGATCTTACTGTCTGTTGAAAGCTGTTTTCCCGTGACAAATTCCATGCCCTGTGTGCTTAACTTTTTTTAATCTTTCCAATAGGTACCATGAACAGAATGGAATGACAGCATTACGTAATTTTAAATTTGGGCCCCTCTTTATGAGGCTATGTTATGAACTGGACCTTGAAAGACCTGCAGTAGAACTTATCAAAGATCAGGTAATTCCCCTATATATTTTGAAAATATTGTTACTTTTATTAGTCCTATGTGAGTGATTGGTACACAACACATGAGCCTTGCATGAGGTCATAGACTTGGAAGTATATGTGTTGCAGTAGCAAGTATGTCTATGACATTAATGTAAGGATGCACATTACATGGGTTTTATTTTCAAAATAGCAAAACGTAATTAATTAAATGCTAGTTTGACAGATAACTTTATTATTGTACTTCTGTATAATTGCATCATTTGAATAAAACGTATTGATTAAAAAATGAACACTTCTGTGGTTTTATGTAGTAGTCCTCTGAAATCCGTTGGGGGGTATGATATTCATCAGCTCAGAAACTTGGCCATTTTATTGTTGAAGAAACTTAAGGACTTATTTTTGAACATCTGTAGAATGCTATGTATGCTATTATGGCAAGATACTAATCATGCCCGGTATATATGGAACGAGATGATCTTTAAAGTCCCTTCCAACCCAAACCATTCTATGATTCTATATTAAATTTTAAAAGTTCTGTGCAATAATGTGTCTTCAAAAATCTCTGGCGGCCAGCAGAAAGTCAACTCTGTGATATTCATTCATTAAGGCATGAGATATGCCTAGCCAGAAATGAGAAGTATTGCTTGAGCTACTGTTCTTAAATTAGTCGGGTGTAAGAGTATGCGTGGGTTTGGTTTTGGTTTGGTTTTTTTGATTGAGATCTATGTCATTAAGACAGGTCCTGCGGTACCTGCAGGACTTAGTAACTGATGGATAGTAAGGTACAGGGCCACTTCTTCAGACGCTTCTGCAGAAATTTAGACTTAATACCTCTGGACTTTTATTTGGCTGTTCCCAACACACAGTGTGATTGAAGTGGAATGTAAAATATACTTGCTCATTCTCCTGCTGCTCTGCTTGTCATCACTCAAGCCCTTGTGCTGATCTGTTCATCACTTCATATTGTGATTTGCAAAAAATTCTTTCATGGTGGTGGTGCTTTACACCAAAGACATTGTTAATCAGCTGCAAGCTGTATTTCTGCTGAGATTTTGGAGTTGCCATTAGTCAGTGGCTTCTGCTTGCATTAACTTAGACATCACAATCTGACATTAAAAAAAATTATAGTCACTGGTATTTTAGAGGTTACTTGACAGAGGGACAGTCAAGGAAGAGAGTTAAATGTTGAACTTGTGAAGATGGAGCTTATTCCAGTAGGAAAACCTGCTAAATGCTGTGCACAGTAAGAATGCTCCCTGTCCTACTTTCTTTATGCTTGCTCTGTTTGTATGTTTCTTCTCCAGAATTTGCGTGGCTTTTTCTCAGAGAGTACTTCATTCCATATTTTGATGACTATGTTGTTTAAGAAGGGCCATTTTGAAAGTAAGTACTGTGTTTGCTAAGGCAAATGCATTTTGAAGAGGATGCTTCTGACAGTAAGTGTGTGTATATGTATATAAATATATGTGGTTTTAATGAATAATGCTGATTGGTTTATGGTCTTAGAAGGTCAAACATTATGTAAATCTGCGTAGATGTGAATGAGCTGTGCGGTAGTGTGTAATAAAAATGGGAGGCTATATTTGTTTCATACTTCCAATGGTATTCTTACTATTCTCAGTTGCACGGAATTGTGATTATTCAGGGGGGGCTTGTTTCCTAAGCTCCCTTCTCTGAAGGCTTAACTTCTCTTTGGTTTGTAATTTTGCATAGCTTTTTGTTTTCTCTATCCAAAGTTTGTTTTACGTGGTTTTTGGAACAGTAAGTTCTTCAACAATTTTTTTGGCAGTTCTGCGTTTGTGTCAGAGCAGGGAAGAGTACACTTTTTCCTTTGATAACAAAACCAGACCACAAGCTTGTCTTGGTTTGTCTTACTAGTGTGCCCACACAGAATGGCTACTGCAATATTTAAGTCAAATGCTTCAAATCGGTTTGGCCCTGTGTGTGGGTAAGGGGGAATCATCTGACCTGACTGAAAAGACTTTGCATGAGAAAATCTTAAATTGTATGGAGTAAGTTTTTCCAAGCAAATCCCTTTATTTGAAATTTGTTGAACACGCAGCACTTGGTCTCTTGATGTTTGGGAAATCTAAGTCCAGCAGTTGTCCTAAAAGTTGGGACTGAACCACTGTAAAAATAACTTAGATTGGAGTCTGAATGCAGTGCTGTGGTGTAGTGGAGCATGTGTGTTATTGAGGAGCTCTTAGATAGTTTGCCTAAAATGGTGGAAGCTTTGATCATCTGCTTAAAAGGCTTGCTTTCTGGGCAGTTAGGAAGAATGACAGTGGTTTTGTCAAGTATCTAAAATTTAGTTCTAGATTTGTATGAATAATAGAACAGTAAGGCCAGATGCTGGTGTAGATTGAAAAGCCCCTTCCTGGGAAGAGAATTTTACACTCAACTGACCCGAGATTAAACTTTTTGAAATGTATTAATTTGTGAGTAACACGAATGTAATTTTGGTAGGTGCTTTGGAAGTTCTGATGGAAATGAAAAAACAAGGCATACCTTTCAACAAGGAAACCTATCTACTTGCATTTGCAATATGCTACAAACTGGTAAGTATTTTAAATTTACATGATGAAAAGGTATTTGATATGCCTTCTCTATGTCTTCCTATTTTTTGGATTTTAAAATTTCCGTATATTCCTAGTTATGATTTCTTATCTAGTGCAAATATTTCAGACATATTTAACTCCTAAATTGCTTCATTGTGCGCATAAATATCTTCCCATACAAGCTAATGTCACAAAGCAAATCTCTAAAAAACCATGTGGATGTAAGCACTAAGGAACAAATTCGATACAGTCTTTGATTAGCTAATAGTATTCTTTTCCTGGGATCCGTGTGTCTCTTCAGACTATACTCTGTGCTTGAGCCTCAATTTTGATTTCATAGTCTGGCTTCCGTAAGAGACAAGGCATATATAAGGTATGTTCATGTTTGTCAGACATCTCCCATCCATTTCTCTTTTCCGCCTCCAAGTAACCTTGAACCATTTCTCTAATCGCACCCAAATTTGACAAGGGTTAGCGTTCTCAAAGGTAATCTGTTCCTATGTGCCTGATGAAAATGGGCAGCTGAGGGGAGAAAAGAGACCTAAATGAATGCCTCAGTGAGAGACAGGCTGCCCCTTGAGCTTAACTGTATTTTTAGCTCAGAGAAGAAGAGCATGAACAGAGTAAGAAACTGGGCTACATAGGTTCTACAAGTGTTTCATTAGAACTGTTTCCCTTTGTAGTAAAGCGAGATCCCCAAACTTTTTTATCTTCCTCTCCACATTTGAATCAGTTCTCCTATTTGAAATATTAACATAGGCCCTTCACAAACTCAGTAGGAAACTCTTCTTCAATTTCCCCATATTTTTAGGAAGAAAGACGCTAGCTGAGGAAACATTAGACCACTAACTAAAATTCCTCAGGTTTCTCAGCTACCCATACAATGAAACTGAGTGCATATGTGATAAAAAGGAGTTGGCCTGAAATGGTAGCCCAGCAGTAATTTATGTGGTGCTTCTGAAATTCTTAGTTCTAATGAATCAGGGCTGCCTTTAGGTCATAGGAAATAGAAATAGCCATGTGGTTTTCGTGTTTGGAGAGTGGGGCAGTAGACAGAGCTGAGAAAGCTGTGGAATTTGTCTGCTCTTAAGAACAGCTAGAGATTGATGGCTGTGGTCAGTTTAGGGATGTTACCAGTTCTATGTAGAAGGCGTGTTTTTTAGAAAGTTATGAATGTGCAAAAACTGACACTATGCTACAAGCCAAGTTTGTAAGCTGGTGTTTGCTACTAGCATCCACTGGGGCAATATTTACCACTTCAAGATTGCTCCTTGGTTTATACTCTGCCTGTTTAGGTAAGGGCTTTCACAAAAACCCTCTGCTCTAGCTTCTTCCCTAAAATCTTTACATGGTTCTTTCCATGGCCTGCTGTCAGAAGGCTTGGATCTGTGGCATGTGCACCGGAAGAGGTTCCTGACACTTCTGTTTCTTACTGCTTCTGGCCCTGCCTGGGTTTTCACTAGAGAATCTGGCCCATCATTACTTGGTTAGTGAACTCATAAAAATAAGAGGGGTAATGATTCTACACTGTCACCCAGTTGTTTTAACAGCCACACTAAATTTGTGGGGTTTTTTTTCATTAATATAAAATACTTTCAATAGGGGAATGAGCTGTAGTAACCCTTTATGCGCTAAAGAGGATTAGGTGGAGGTCTTTCAAAAGCTTAAATCTGTTGATTCAGCTGTTAGTGGTAGGAGGAGAAATTATTAAGTTCAAAAGTGTTTTTCCTTGTGTTGTAACAGAAACTTCATAAAAAATCTTGAAGGGGAATATCTTCAATATGCACTACTTGAATACTGGAGATAATGGTGCTCGTATCATTAAGAGCACTGCTGGATTTTTACCAAGTTCATTCTTGGCTTCTTTTGAATAACCATGCCAGAAATCAGTACACAAAAATGTGCAAGGCTTAAAGCTCAGATTATTGCTAGTGGATAAACAAAGGAATTAATGTGTAATCCTTGTACAGAATTGTTTTAGAGGTCAACTCTGAAACACTTCTGGGATGTTTTAAATCACTGTAAGACACTGCTATCCTCTAAGGTAACAGATGGTCCTTCTTTTAGTGCAGGCTGCAGGCCTTTTGATAACAACAAAATATTTTATATAATAATATTCAATCTTCTGGTGGTCAGAATATTTCTGAATTTTCAAAGAACATGTTTTAAACCATAGCTTTCTCATGTGGTTTAAAAGTTTTTTTCACAAGCTGTGCAGACTATTCAGCAGTGGCATGGAAAAGCACCCCTTAAACACCCAAAGGATGACCCTATCCCTTAAATCATGGCGAGTATTTTGCAGGAATGACACTTTGAACAGTAGGAACAGAAATCAACACCAAATACTACGAAGGAATATGAAGGCTCTTCTCCATATTGGTGATACTAGTTACAAAACCTTCCTGCTGCCAGCTTTTAAATTTGGCAGGTATTACTTTGTTTGCGGTCCAGTCAGCTCTACTCGTAATTTCCAGTGTGAGGAGCATTGGTTTTGAGAGTTGGTGGTTTGTGAGATAACACACAGGTAAACTCATTGGCTTTTACTCTAGACTCCTATTGAAAATATTCCCAGTAATAATGGAAGCTTTCTGTATTGGAAAACAGGCAAGTGTATAAGCTATTGTTTCCAAAGTACATATTCTAATAAGTCTTGCAAGATTTAATCTATAAGAGGCTAAAAATCGCTGAATGTTCAAATTTGCACATACACAGATTTCTTTAGTGTAATGGTGCTGAGTAGTTAAACACTTAGAAAACATTGATTCTCATTAACTATCTAATGTAGCTTTTAGAATAAATTCAGCTTTCTTCCTGATTTGGGAATGATTGGAAAATGGAAAGGAAAGTGTCTGTTGGTTGTAGCATACTGCCGGGGTTGTTTTATCTCTGTTAGAAGCCAAAACAGATAGGGCAAGACGTAGTTGTTAAAATCATGGAAGTTATTTTTACCCTATTCTGAACTCTGTACCTTTGAGTGTCATATTTTGATGTTGCGTTTCTTGGGAAGTGCTGCACAGAACCTGCTTGGGTTGAGTTCAGGTATGGATTGCCTTGGTGATCTTACAGTATGTTGACTTCTGAATGCCTTCTGAATGTGATTGCAATTGCTTACAGTCCTTTCAGATCACAAGAATACCAGGTGCAACTTAGATTTAAAATTTCTATGCAGGACAACCTGGAGTCGTGCAAAATCTCTGGCAAACTGCTTGAAGAAGCACAGCTAAAAGGCGACACGTTACCACTGCGAGCGTTCTGCTTTGCTGTGGCAACTGCTCTGAAGCAGGTATAGTACCATTCATTCTGATTTGTGCCTGAATCTCTGTGATTTTATTGTAGTATGATAGTCAGTGAAAGGAGGCTAACATAGAGGAAGCATAGCTGATCTATGGAATAACTTGAAATATGAAAACTTTTTGGCCCCTGAAAGCGTAGGATTATAGACAGCTCCCACACAAAGTGAATGTGGAAAATCTGGATTCTAAACCTATGTCTTGAGTCTAATGCACAGGTATTTTGTGCTAGTGACAATGCCATATAGAATATTTTAGAAAATGAAAGAGGGTTGGGCCAGCAGGCTGGATGTAACCATGTTCTGCAGATACTGCTATTTAGTGATGGTTTCCTTTAAATAGAATTAAAATGATAATTTAAAATATTTGCACCATCATCTCTTTAATATGTTTACCTTGGGAGGCAAACTCAAAGGCTATGACATGTATTGCCCTACTGCCTGGAAATGTCCTGTCTTTCTCCGCAACATGTTTCTTCAGGGGGAGGTTTTCGCATACTTAAGCACTGATAGGGAGAGGGTCTGAGGCATTACAGGTGAAAGATTGAGTAGGAGAATAACAATTAGGAAATTGTAAAGTCTAGTGTTTCCTCTGCCTTTAATTTGTATATACAGCTTAAGGAAATTCTGAACCTTCTCTGTTTCATGTCTAAACAGAGGTTAGAAGCACTGTAAGAGCTAGCGATTTGATGTTTTTCATGGATTTGAATGAATGAAATAGAATTGTTAAAATTTTATTACTCTGTGGTCTTCTTCGTACTGTCTGTGAACAGAGACACTGAACAACAGCATCATTTAAACTAATTTATTCATGTGCATAATGGCATGACAAGGCTTCTCACTCACATAGAGGTTACAAAACAAAATCTGTCTCTGAAAACATGACATATCCTTGATGCTGTTGCCGATGTAAAAATCAGTTAAAATTCTTGTTTTGCAAACAAAGTAATGCTCCACACTGTACTTAACTATTCCTTAAGCTGCATGATCTTTGACAGTAAATCTTGCTGTGGGTAAGATGTTTCTTGATCCCGAGTAACAGTGGCTGGTCTAGTAAATGTCAGTGTAACATTTACAGATCAGTTGATGGCATAGATACAGTACTGTAAATGTGTGTGTTCAAAAGGTTAAAAATGCTGGACAGGATAAATACCCACATTAACATATGATCCACTTCATGTAAGTATTCTGACATGTACCAAACTGGGCGTGTGTGTAGATCTTTTATCTTTTAGGAGCTCTCATGCTGAGTGTTGGTTACATGCTTCCTTTCCCTGCTGATCTGAGGCAGGGAGTACTGTCTGATGTGCTAAGGAGCCAGATGACATGGGAACTCCAGCGTGGGGTGTTCCTTTCACAGGCTGGATGCTGTTTGGAGTCTATGGGTCTTGGTGAAGGGGTTCTAGATGCTGCTTTGGGATTTACTGAAAAGTTGTGATAGACTGTTGTTTTTCTTGAACTTTTATTGTGGAAGTGTGTCACACATGTTTAAATGTATTCTTTTTTATTATTTATAATTCCTTCCTAGAATGATGTAGCGCAAGCCAAATTTTATTGTTCCCAGATAACGAAAACAGAGAACAAACTATACAATAATCTTGAAGTAAGTATGCTTGCTTTGTATTAGAATCTTGCAGAGAAGTATTCTATACTGTACAAAAAAATCCCATGTGCAAAGTAACAAAAGTGTGCTGGGTGTCCCTCCCCCTGCACCCCCCCCCAAAAAGGAACCCAGATGTCTGGGTGCTCCCCACCCCCTGAACAGGGGACCCAGGCATGCAGGTACACAGGCTTGTATCAGTACTATTGCTGAGCTTGTTTTTGAGGCAACAGACAGTTTCTGTCAGTTGGATGAGATACATTCTGATTTGTTAAAACCCTCCCCGCATTTTTTAAAATCGCGTCCTACCATAGATGGGAGTGGAAAGTAGACCAGTCCTACATCTGTAAGTATAGACCTGTAAACAATTTCTAATTATGACATTGTGACTTTTTGCTTTCTTGCTACAAGAGATTTAAAAAACCACAGCTCCAAGTAAATGCCTTCCTTGGCTGTGCCCTGCCCGCTTGAGGCCTCCTTCAGCCCTGTGAACCTTAACCACATATGTACATACAACAATTATTTCTTTAATTGCATGGTCTACAACCTGTAAGAAGGTCTAATGCGTGTGCCCTGTAAGTGACTTCTCTAAGCTACAAAAAACCCCGCTTGTATTCAAGAACAGCTAATGCAGCTCCATCAGAGGAACTCTGCCTCCAGGCTCACCTTTTCTTTCCAGGTCCCAGCAGCAAAAAACCCCCAGACCACTGTGCAAATTGATAATTACCTCTGCTTTCTTCATGATTAATGGATTTTTATCAGAGCAGCATCTAGAAATGTATTTTGTCCTGCTTTGCTTCATGTCTTTCTCAAACGATTTTTTTTTAAATTTGCATACTATTTGTGTGGTGTGGTTTTATTTTATTTTTAAGGTTCTTGTCCAGCTCAGATCTGGTTCACTAGAAGAAGTAATAAAGACATTAGAGGCAGCAGTGGAAGTAGATACTCCTCCCTTTGTGAAAAAAATTGAGTTTTCTGAGCAGGTGGTAAGTATACAGTAATGAGAGGAGGTCCATGGTGCTTGGCTGAGCCGTGATGATGGTGATTCAGCTACAGAACTTCAAGTGCATGATTTCACCCTGCTAAAGTTGCTTGGGTTCTGATGCATTCAGATGCCAAAGCAGCTGGCTGGCATTATGTAGTGTTGGGCAAAACACTTAGCTGTTCACTTCCCTTTTTTATTGTGGATCTGGCTCTTAGAAGCTCAAATTTCACATGACTGTAGATGAAGCATTCCCTAGTGGCATTAAATAATTTAATCCTTTGCCTGCTACGCTATTTTCATTTGATGTAAAAATTAGAATAAAGTTCTGATCACAGCTATATTGTTAGGTTGGTAATATTTGTAAAGGCCTGGGATGCTATACAGGGAAGTGTGATATGGGAAATAATAGCTTTTGCTATTTTACTATATTGTACTATAAAAAATAGCTTTTACAGTATTGATCACTAAGAAGGCTTCCTTCAAAGCACATACATACCCCTGTCATCTTGGCTGCATTGCTGCTGCTTTTCCTGAAGCTTATTAATGTATTCATTTTGAACATGTCCATGGAGCAAGATATTTTAATACTGTGCTGATAATTAAGTACTTCGCCTTTCATTGTTGCCTATTAAGCAAAATTAGTAACTGATGTGGAAAATAACAAATACTAGGTAGAAGGGGGCCATACCTTTCAAAACATAGCCCATGTATATTAACTGTTGAAAAGAATTTTTTTTAAGCAGCATTTGATTTTGTAAATTCATTGTTGCATGTGTCAATGTTGTGTTCTGATTTTGTTTGGCAAATTTGTAACAGTCCCTAAGAAGACTAAGCATTAGTCCTAACCCATTCCTTCCATAAAAGGTTATTGATCAATAACAATTTTTAGGACATTTACTTATACTTGAGCTGATACTCTGTGTATGGCATACCAAACTTTTCAGTGTTCGATAGTCTGACTTTTATTGATCTGTAATGTAGTGTATGTTAAGTGTGATACATAATAATAATTAGAATTGTGCTGATCTGGAAAGTAGATTCCAGGAAGCAATCACATTTCCTGGGTTTAAATAGAAAATAATTGTGTTAGTCTGTACGAGGACTGAAAAATAGGACTGTACAACTTTGAGGAAGTTTTAAATCTAATAAACTTTCTCTAATAGGTACCCAGTGCATTTCCACCATTGTCTGGTGATGTATGTATGCTGTGTAAAATCCTCTTCTTATGAGTCATTGAGTTAGCCACATCTCTCACATTGTGTACTTTTTTTTTTTTGAGTGATTGCTTGTCCTCAATGTGGTGATTGAATGAGATCTTGACTTGCTGAACTGTAACAGTCTGTCATTTTCTCCCCCTTAGCTGGCTACAGTCAGGGAAAAGATGGAAGAAAACCCTGACCTTTATGCCAAATTAGGAGATATTTATATGAAACTACAAGCTTCGGGACAGATAACCATGTGCACACTAGAAGACATGCTTTTCCAGATTCCTAGTTCAAAGAAGACCCCTGCAAAGCTTTTAAATCAGAAGCAATTGGGCTATCAGGCTGCTAAACCGCTTCGGTCAAATCTGTTGTTGGAATAGTTCAGTCTTTGATGGCAAACTGAACTGCTGTTAGCATCTCTTAGGAGTCAGATTCAAATAAAATGTCTTCTTCCCTCCTCCACAATGAGCAATTGTTTAAGGTGTTTGTGTAAAACTGCACTTTAAATACAGATCATGTAGTTTCCGTGTTTCGGTTTCAATCCTAAAAACAAGGTGTCATGGTGGGTATTTGTGTTGTTCAGAAATGGAGTGATAGAATGGTTTGAAGTTGTTCCTCAGGCACTTAAATCAGCATTTTCCCATGCTAAACATCCTGACGGAAAGGGAACAAGATAGTGTGCTTAACTTCTTGCATTTAACTTGACTTCTGTGGTTCATGAGAAGAAAATTCAGTCTTTGTCAGATGTAATGTTCTGACTGAAAGGACAGATTCGGTCCAGAGTCTAGATAAAAGAGCATGGAGGTGCTTTAGCTGTTCAGTCAAATTCTCTACATGTCAAGAGAATCACAGGAAAGCAAGCGTCTTTTGTTCCTTTTAATGTCTTTTCCTTAATAAGCAATGTATTAGTGTGTATTTTCCTACCAATCAGGATCATGGAGATAGCACGGTAACCAACTGGTTGTTTTCTCCCTTGAAGGAGATTCCTGAACAGAAGTCAGAGTCTCAGAGCAAGTGGCCCCACGTATTGCTTCCTTCAGATTTTCTCGTTTTAAGCCTCCCAGGATAAGCAGATCTTGATACAAATTTGCAACCAAGTCCTAACAAGTTTCTTAGAGCAAGTATAATCATTTTTTAGACTAGACATATCATCTGCATACTTCACTCATATGTAGAGCAAACGATCCTAAAAACAGTACAAAGAAGCTTCGTGTTGACCCAGCTTTAATGAGTGGAGGCCAAATGTGCTTGGTTGTAGTAATAAAAAGCTGTTTGTAACTATGAATCCTGTATAAACAAATACCTTTTCTCATTCACCATCTGGATTAGAAGGAATGGGAAACACCTATGCCTTGGCTGGCAGGTAGTTCTGGTTTACTTCTGCATATGAGGTGGTGAGCCTGTTGAGCAGTCCTGTGAGTACAAGACTTAAGTGGAGTCCAGCTTGGGGCTCTCCAGGCTGGGCCACCTTATCTCTCCTTCGGCTTCTGTTGTTTTTATTTTGTCTCTTCCCCCCTCAAGCAAATGTTGGAACTCAAAGGATTCTTTCTGTGAATTAATCGGTCAATGCTGTGTGAAACTTTGTTGAAGCCAGTGGGTCACTGTGAAGAAACAACCCCTCTGTGCAGAAACACTTCTTTAGCCATCAAAGCAAATGTGGCTACAGCAGGTCAGAGGTTTCCTTCTGAGGCTCTAACTTGTTTCTGCCGTGAATGTGTCTTGTTAAGACTTAAATGCACAAAACTTTTACATGGTGGATGGAATTTCATGCAAGTGTAAGGGAAGAATGATTTGAAGTTTATCACATTTTTGTGAAATGTGTGCATGCTTTTTAGGGGTGGTTGCATAGGTTAAAGTACTACATTGGTCTAGGAACACATCTACTTGTTCTGTAATATTGCGTAGCACATAGTTTCACCCATAATTCAGGAGTACAGGCTTTTAACCACTTTCTTTTCCCTCGGTTAGAAATTCTTTCAACACTTCCAATACCATATGGACCTTTAAGTAGCTCCCAATCTTCTGTCCACAAATAAATTTGATGCAGATTTGTAGAGGCTGCTTGCAGCGTGGCACAGATTAGTTTAAAAAAAAAAATCAAGGAGTGAACCACTCTTCAATTTACTCGGTTAGTACTATCAGGAAACTGTTTGATGTAAAACTGATTTTTCTAGTTAGCAGAAGATAGTTTGACCCATTTAACCTGCTACATAGCAAATATGTATGGTCAATTCTGTGTACATTCCTTATTTGGCACTCTGAAACTCGCATTAATTGCAAGAAGTTGGTTCATCTGAACCTCAGAGTGAGTTGTGTATGTTTGTTTGAATCTGAATTGGTCAGGTTCCTGACTGAGGCTGTATCCTGCCTGCAACAAGTATTGATAACTTCTATTACAATTGTTGATGTAGCTGATATTTCCCATTCTTTGTTCTCTTGACTACTTATTTTCTCGAGGCTGATTTACTCCAGCTAACTATTAAGTCAATGATTTGCTTTAAAGAAACACTATTTCTTTGTCTTGAGAGAGAATGGGGTTGCCCTTAAATCATAGAATCCTAGAATCCTAGGTTGGAAGGGACCTCAAGGATCACCTGGTCCAACCTTTCTAGGTAAGAGGACAGTCTAGACAAGATGGCCCAGCACCCTGAATGACTAACAATGCTTCTGTGGAAAAAGAAAGCAGGGACCTAGGAAGAATTAAAGGGTAGGTTCAAAGAAACACACACAAAATTCAGACAATTAAACACTAGAATGTTGAAGGTTGCTCTGGAATTGTTTCAGAAGGCTGGTAACACCTTCTGAAAGGTGGGAGAAAAGAACAACTTCTAGTATTTATGCAGCCGATTTCAAACAAAGTCTAATTTCTTTCATACAAGTTGCACAGAGGCTTGTTAATCGGGAAAGCTTGGATTTCAGTGTGTGTTTATAAATTTACCTTTAGGTGCTTCAAGGTCCTGAGCACACTGGCTTCTGTGCAGAAGAGTCTTCAGCCATGTGCTTCATTTAGTGTATTTAGGTGTGGTTGGCTTCTGGTTTCCCAGCGCCCAAGATCAGGAAACCAAACTTGTCTAAACATATGCAAATAGTAAGGGGTTTTGCTGGGTCAGAGTGCCTGGAATGTCAAGTGCTGAGTTACTAGAGAGCATTTCTTGGAGACACCCTCAGAGAATAGGATGTCTACTATATTATTGAACCCAGGGCAATAATTATGCTTTGCTTATATGGAGTTTTAATCAAGGATGAGCCTTGAAATTAAAGAGAAGCCAATACTGTGGCTTCTTCATTCAATTCAATTAATAGGTTTGGGGTTGTTTTTTTTTTCCAGGTTTCACCACGAGAGACTTCTGTAGGAAATGCTGCTTAAAGCTTTATGCAGTAAGGATCTGAGGGCTCTTGGGGGTAGTTATATGGGAAGGGATTGCTGTTTATCATATTCAAATATTGTTCCTGCAATAAAACTAAACATGAGTTTTGTGCACATCCTTGCACTCCAGCAGCTTTTTGAAACAGTTATACAGGAGACAGCAGGTGGCGTTTCTTGATCATACTTTCCTACCAACGTGATTTCCAGGATAACTTTTACCTGCAGTGTCAGTTATGTAAAGGCAGGGCAGAATGAATGGTTTGCCCTATGTTTAATGCATATTAAACATCCAGGCATTAGGCAGCAGCCTTGAATGGTTGGTGGTGGGCACAGACCACAAGCTTACACATT
Organism: Egretta garzetta; assembly: GCF_000687185.1. Lineage (NCBI taxonomy): Eukaryota > Metazoa > Chordata > Aves > Pelecaniformes > Ardeidae > Egretta > Egretta garzetta. Next base: position 176,715 of record NW_009260188.1, read on the forward strand.
TGTAGCATTTAATTTTAAGCTTACTGCATTTATTGAAACAACTCATCTTCGCCAGTGGTCACAATGCAGTTTTTACATTATTCTGTGGAAATACTAATCAGTGACCTAGGGGATAAGTTGCCAATGTTGTTTCTAGTACACCAATGACAATTATAAAGGCTTACTTTGCTTTACCTTTAAGAGAAAGTTGGGCACCTTTTCCAATTTGAATTGTAAAAGCATTCATCTTTACATTCACGTGGAATCTGGATTATGTGCAGTCTTCAAAGAACCGATATTCCTCTGCTATAGGTGCTTCTGCTTGTCTCCATGGGTTAATACCTCTTTCATATTCCTTTCCACAAATGCCTTGAGTCTTGCTAAGGAAGGATCACTTCCTCTGTGCTTCTCCCAAGTTAATTTTCTGCTTCAAAACAATAAAAATGAAGGTGAAAGGCTTGGTCATTGCAGGGGAGCTCAGGAATGCTTTCAGGCCCCAGGAAGAGTTTTCGCTTGTTTAATGAACCTTCTACACAAGTTTAAGTAACTTCTGAAAGGAAGATTTGTTAGAACTTCACAGCACTAGAAAGTAGGGAGACCTATGGTGTGTAGGTCTAGAGCTATTCAGTTTTGGGTTTGCTTTTTTTTTTTTTTCTCAGGGTTGTTTCAGATTGCATCCTTCTAAAAATTTTTATGGCAAAATAAGCAGAGACTTGTTTTATTTTAAAGCTACATCTGTTGTGGCTGCTTACATGCCCTTGTGCTGCCACATACTCCTTAGCAAGTTTGTTAAAAGTAGACATTGCTCATACAGCCCCTTCCTCCTCTGTTTCTTTTCTCCTGCTGCTTATGAACAGTGTTTTGAACTCGGCAAATGTCTGATTGCCTTCTCCCCTTCCAGGCTACTTTCTAAGTCGCCTTATTTTCATCTGATTATAAATTTAAGCAGTGAGAGGGACTAGGAAGGCTTAAAACTACTACTGATACTGGCCCAAATTTTGTCATGTGAAATACGGTGTTAGTTCCGTATCTATCTTTGCTTGTGCTATTGAGGATAGTTGGCTGAAGACCTTCAGGAGCTTTTGGGTTGTCTTTGCTCTGTGCGGTTGTCTTGACCTCCTAATAATTCCAGCAGCCAAGTGCAGGGAAAACTGAGATAGATAGTCTGACTTCACCTCCCAAGCATAGACGCTGGTTTTTGCAAGTACTAAGGCTCTAGCTAACTACAAACCCTTTCGTATACTGTCAGGTAAGGTCAGTTACCAAGTCCCTATGCCAAACAGCAGCTCAAAAGAAATGCAGGAGCACTGATACCAGAGGGAAGTTGAGTTAGGGACCATCTGCACATATCAGACATATGGGATCAGAGCCAGCTGAGCCTGAACTTGGTTTCTGCACAAGGGGTAAAAGCAGTGTGATAGTTACAGGAGAATCCCTCCTATGGAGATGAAGGCAGCAATCTGGCAACCAGTCTGGAAGTTATGGAGGTGCTGGGCAGGCTTGTTCATGCTTTGGACTTTCACCCCTTGCTGATTTTCCATGTGGGCGCCAGTGATGCTGCTGGTTGTAACCTGGAGTGCATTAAGGGTGGCCACAGGGACTGGGGTTGAGTATGAAGGGCAAGGGAGGAAAGTGGTGTCTCCTCAATCTTGTCAGTGAGAGAAGGAAAGGCCCAAGCAGAAGTGGACTCACACAGGGTGTAACAGCTTGGCTGCATGGCTGGTGTCACAGGAAGGACTTTGGCTTCTGTGACCACAGTCACAGCAAGGGCTACTGAGCTGGGGTGGGTATGCATAACAAAGCGTGGCTTTGCAAACAGGCTTCCTAACCTAACGAAGAGGGCTTTACATGAGGTATGCTAGAGAGGGTTACCATAACCTGGAGAGAACTGAGGGCAGAAGAGGCAGAGCAGATGCATCTGGGAGACAGGATGACAGGGGAGGGTCTCGCACTTCCCCTGTAAAAGCAGCACAACTTGGGACCCATCTCAAATCAATCAAAGAATCGTAGAATCGTTTAGATTGGAAAAGGCCTTTAAGATCATCAAGTCCAACCATTAACCTAACCCTGCCATTCCACCACTAAAACATGCCCCTAAGCACTTTGTCTACCCATCTTTTAAATACCTCCAGGGATAGGGACTCAACCACTTCTCTGGGCAACCCTTTCAGTGAAAAAATTTTTCCTAATGTCTAACCTAAACCTGCCCTGGCGCAACTTCAGGCCATTTCCCCTTGTCCATTACCTGCGAGAAGAGACCAACACCCACCTCGCTGCAGTCTCCTTTCAGGTAGTTGTAGACAGTGACAAGGTCTCCCCTCAGCCTCCTCTTCCCCAGATTGAACAACCCCATGTCCCTCAGCCGTTCCTCATCAGACTTGTGCTCCAGATGCCTAACCAGCTTTGTTGCTCTCCTCTGGACATGTTCCAGCAATGCAACGTCTTTCTTGTAGGGAGGGACCCAAAACTGAACACAGTATTTGAGGTGCAGCCTCACCAGTGCCAAGTACAGGGGCACAACATCTACCCTGCTCCTGCTGGCCACACTGTTCTACACTGATACAGGCCAGGATGCCATTGGCCTTCTTGGCCACCTGGGTACACTGCTGGCTCATATTCAGCTGGCTGTCAACCAGTACCCCCAGGTCTTTTTCCACCAGACCTGTACACAAATCCATGTAGCCTGAGGAACAAGCAGGAGGACAGTCTATGCACAGCTGCAGAGCTAAGACCTCATTAGGATCGTGGCTATGTGATGGGATAGCGCTCATGACTAGAGTGCTGCAGTGGAGGGATGTGGGTAAGAGGGATGAGCAGGACAGACCAGCACAGGTGATGCTGCAATGGGTATCTGCTACATCCCATCTGATAAAGAAGAGGGAGCAGGTGAAGTGTTCTTTAGGCAGCTGGAGAAATTCTCAGTCACAGACCTTAGTACTCATCAGTGACTTTAATCACCCTGCTGGAAAGGCAACATGGCTGGGCATGACCGATCCAGATTTCTGGAACATATTGAAGATAATTTCTTGATGCATGTGATTGATAAACTGGTGAGGGTAGGTGCTTTGTTGGACCTGTAACTCACAAGTGAGCAACAACTGGTGGATAGTGTAAAGGGCAAGGGCAACCTTTGCTGCAGCAACAATGAGACTTGCAGAGTTTAAGATACTGCAAGGAGTAAGCTAGATCCAGGACTTCAGAAGAGTAGGTTTTGGCTTGTTCAGGGACCTGTCTGCAGGAGCCTGTAGGAAACTTTCCTGGAAGGAAAGGGGCCTGGGAGACCTGATTGATCTTCAAGGACAGCATCCTCAGAGCACAAGAATGATTGGTCTCAATGTGCAGGAAGTCAAGCAAGCTGTTAAAAGGCCAGCATGTATGAACACAGAGCTCCTGGCTGAGTTCAAACATAAAAAAGATGCACACAGAAGGTGGAAGCATGGATAAACTACCTGGGAGGAATGCAAAAACATTGCCCATGCATATAGAAATGGAGTCAGGAAAGCCAAAGCTTATCTGGAGTTGAAACTAGCAAGGGATGTGAAGGATGGCAAGAAAGGTGTTTCTAAGTGTATTGGCAGCAAAAGAGAGGTTAAGGAGAACATGGGCCTGCTGTTCAGTGTGGCAGGGGAACCAGTGACAAGTGACAGGGAAAAGACTGAGGTACTCTGCCTTTTTGCCGCCAAGCTGGCTGGGGGAAGAAAAGCTGAGAGAAATGGCTTCGCTCAGCCTTAAGAAGAGAAGGATCAGGAAAAACTTTATTCCTGGCTACAGCAACCTGATCAGAGGACAAGGACAAGGTGAAGCTAGACTCTTCTCAGGGATGCATGATGATAGGACAGGGGGCAATGCACACAAGTTGAAACATGGGACATTCTGATCAGGTATCAGGATTAAGAAAGTTATCGTGAGGGTGATCAAATGCTGGAACAGGTTTCCCAGAGAGGAAGTAAAATCTGTCTTCTTGGAGGTCTTCAGTCCTCAACTGGACATGGCCCTAAGCAACCTGACCTGATTAGACGTGCTCTGAGATGGGGTTTGGACTAGATGGCCTCTGGATGTTCATTCCAAACTGAATTGTTCTGTTATACACTGAGATGAGCTACTGACTACCCTGGCTTGCATTCCCCCACTGTCCTGTAAGAAGCAAATGCACCTCAAGATTTCAAACTCCCAGCATGCCACCATGTATCTGGCTTAGTAGTTGGCTTCTACACATCTTCATAGACAAGGCTCTCTTTTTAGTCTCTTTCCATACTGAGGATGATGATCACCCAGCTGGGAGGTTGCCTGGTCCTGGTTACAATGGTTGCCTGGTTACAATGAAAGTTCTGGACTCAGACCTGGCCTCTCTGCTGCCCCTTTGCTACCCAGAGTATAGCAGTGCAAATTTCCAGATCATGACAATCACATGCTGTACAAATAGGCAAGATAATAGCTAGTCTGGCTAATTCCACCCTTCGGACCGGAAAACATCAAATTAAGCCAGATATGGTATAATAAGAACAAGGTGGCCTTGTGTATGGGGAGCGAGTTCTGGAGAAAATTGGTTTCTCTAAACTAGCTATGACTTCAGAAATTCTGTCTCATGCCACAGTAGAAATCAGGTGCTGTGGTACATTGTTAACTTTTGAATTAGGGAGTACAGGAGCTGTGTGGAGTATATGCACTGTAGCCTCCTCATCTTTATTGGGGTTAGAGTTTAAATCTTTGCCATCTGGGTCATATACCTGGCTTCTCAGCATCTTGTTGTGTCAATATTGAAATTTGTGCTCCCATATCTGTTAGGAATTTCATTAATTGTTTTCAAGGACCAATTTGGATTAAAATATATGGGCTGTTATCCATTGATAGGATTCCACTTGCTGGACAGACAGACCCAATTGTCATCCAGGCACTATTCGGTTTTTGATCTCGGATTTTGGGGAAGGAAAGGGTTATCACCACCCTCTCTGAGCTGGTGATGGTATGTGATTGTTGGGAATGTTTTGTCTCTGATCATTTCTTTGAAATGCATGAGTTAGGTCTTGGATGATGCTGGCAGGTTGTCTCTGAATTACAGCTCTGAGAATGCCTAATGTCAATGCTTGATTGTGTAGTTCTCTCCACCTCTGAGTCCTAGGTTGATGATCAACGGATTTCAGTTCCTGAGAATGATTTTGGGGTGTTTGTTTAATTTCTCTGATGTTACAATTGGTATTTTTTGTTTCAACAGATGGACCACACCATCAGATTTCTAGCCTGTTATTTATGATGTGATGTATCAATGTTGTAATTTAGGGATTTAATAGGTATTACTAGAGGTTCTTTTCTCTCCAGTATATCAATTCCACCAGCCCAGTATGCCACTCTACTTGTTATCAAGTGGGGATGTTGCAGATGGAGTGAGTGGGAGGCAAAAAATATAGCTTATTGATGTAAAACAGTGAGTTAAGAAAGTTCAATGGTAAATGCAACAGTAGTTTATAAGATGGGATGGCAAGGTATGCTTGGTTATTTACTGCATGGAGGACAGGGTCAGACAAAACTGTGAGGGAGACCCTCCCACTGAGTCACAAGGTTCAGAACAGACCCCCCCGCTTTCTAAACTCCTTTTCAGAGAGGACTCTAGGTGCGGCTAGGTCCAACCTTAGTCTCAGACTTGGCCAACAGTTTATATCTACAGGTAATATCTATCTATCTCTATATATCTAGTAGCAGTATAAGACTCACTTTGTCACAAACTACTTAAATCAATTCACACAGAGATACACACAAACATGATTTTATATATATACTGGTATACCTGTTAAAAATTCCCCTTGAGTTCAGTGAAAGGGCGTCACTTATGACTGCTGTTTTATAGGGTCATGACATGACTGGTTTTAATCATCAGTAAATTTCCAGTCTGGGCCACAATCTGGTAACCACTGACCATGCCACTCGGGCTATGATGCAGATCAGGTATGTTCTGAGGCTATCAGGGGATAGCTGATTTTTCCCATCCTCGCTCCCCGCCTCAGCCGTGTATGAGTTTCTGGTACAGACAGTGCTGCCTAATCGTCCAACTCCTTACATCAAGGCCAAGGAGTTTCTGAGATCATAAAGTGATCCAGCAGAAAAGACCATTGGTGGGGAATGCACCACCACAATTTGGCAAGCCAGGCAGGAGGAGGATAAAGCAAAATTTGCTTTTACTTGGGAAGGTATACCGTATACCTTTAGCAGACTCCCACAGGGATATAAATACTCACCTACAATTGCTCATGCTGTGCTTGCTGCACTGCTACAAATAGTCACACTTCCTCAGAATGTGAAACTATACCAATATATAGATGATGTTCTAATTGGAGAAAATACCCTTGAGGAGGTAGGGGATGCAGCAGCAGCAGTACTGCAAGCACTACATAAAGCAGAAGTTTAAATCCCACCTGAGAAGTGTCAGAAACCAAGCAGAAATGTAAAGGTTTTGGGTACTTGGTGGATTGCAGGTAGCACAACAATCCCACTAGACACCCTAGATAAAATAGAACAGTTACAGATAACCCAATCTAGGAAAGAATTACAACAGCCTATGGGTACTTTAGGATACTGGAGAAAACATGTACCTGGCTTTTCTATCATTGGCCACCCACTTTACTCACTTTTATGAAAGGGAAAACAGTGGAAATGGAATCCAGGACATGAAGAGGCAGTTAAAACTCTAATACAAAATTTAAAAAAAACAACATATCAATCATTGGGATCCATACATTCCCATGACCCATTATAGCAGAATTATGTTTTGCTGAGCATGGTACTTACTGTAACCTATTCCAAACTGGGCCAGATGGACCAAAAAGACCTTTAATATTCAGCTCAACTGCATTTAAGGACACAGAACAGAGATATTCTGAGTGGGAAAAGGGACTTTTGTCTTTAGTCTGAGCAGTGAAACAAGTTGAAAAAATACACCAGGGACAGTCTGTACAACCCAGAGGTCCATTTAACTTACTAGAAGCAATCCTAAAGGGAGCTGCTCCCCCAGAAGAAGGTGCACAAAAACCTACAGTCAGAAAGTGGTATGCCTACTTGACAGGGACTGCAGAGGAAATGAAATTAAGCAAAGGACATACTAAGGTCTCCAAATTACAAATGCCTACAAATGCAGACCAATTAGCATTACCACAACCTTTTAAACCCTCACCAATTTTAGACACACCTCCCCTCACTGAGGGAGCACCAAGAGAAAACTTTTGGTTCACTGATGCCTCAACAAAAAGGGTAAATGGTAAATGGCAATATAAGGCTGCTGCATTGGGAATTGCCACTAGCAAGCAGTAATAGAAGAAGGTGAAGATAGTGCACAGGTAGGAGAATTAAGGGAAATTGTTCTAACAGCACAAAATGGAGCAAAAGTTATTGATGTAGATTCCTATGCTGTGTGGGTTGGTGCCACACAATGGCTCTGTTGGTGGGAATCCCTAAAGTGGGAAGTAAACAGATCTCCAGTTTGGAGAACTCAGGATTGGCAATTATTATTGAATATAGCCAGAAAAAAACCATTCAAGATGAGATGAGTAAAAGCACATACCAAAAATAATAAGCCAGCCACAAACCAGAACCAAAAGGTAGATGAATTGGCTAAGATTAGGAAAATAGAAACAGAGAACTCCTTAAATTCTGAGTTGGGAGAGTAGCTACATCAAAAATTAGGTCACACAGGTACAGAAGCACTTTATTTTGCTGCACAAAGCAAAGGTTGGCCTCTAGACCAAAAAACTTGTAAAGCTATTCTCACAGGATGTCCTCAATGTAAATTAAAACTATGAACAAATCACCCTGCTAAAGCACCGCTCCTACATATCAACCAAGGAAAAGCTTTGTGGTCTACATGGCAGATCGAGTATACTGGACCACTCAAGCCTTCTGTGGGATATTGATATATTCTCACAGGAGTAGAAGTAGTCTCCGGCTTGCTTATGGCATCTAAGTGTCAAAAAACTGATGGATGAAATACAGCACGAGGTCTATCATCTTGGTTCTCAAGTCTACCTTCTCCTGGTACCATCCAAAGTGATAATAGGTCACACTTTTCATACAAGGAGGTACAAGAATGGGCAAAACAGGAAGAAATTCAATGGATATTCCACACCCCATATTGCTCCCAATCAAATGGCATAGTAGAAAAAGCTTATTAAAAGCCTATTAAAAAGAAGCCTTGAACCACCCAAGGCACAGTAGGATACTTGACTTTCTAAAATACTTCACGAATTGAATAATTGATATGGACCCACTGGAAGCACTGTGAGCTGAGCATTCTTTACCAAGGCCAAGCTAATTCTCCCTCTGCTGATGAAAGAAAATACCCAGTAACATTTCAACCAGGAGAACTGGTTATGGTAAATTTACCACAAACTGGACATGTGCCTATGACTCTGACTAAACCTTGTGGCAGACTTGCTTGGGAAGCTATTAATAACAGTGGTACAAAACATAGGATTACCACCACTAGGTGGATTTATCCTGTATCATAAAAGAGGTAACCCATTTGGCCTTCCCCACCAACCCCCCCCTTTTTTTTAGGAAAGAGGAAAATGAATCTCTATCGATTACAACAACAGTGTCACCCAAACCCAATCTTATTTCTTCTCTTAATTGAGATAAATATTCTCCTTCCAGTCCAGACGCACAATCCTTGGACAGGTCAGATCATTGTGGTTTAACGCAGCAGGCAGCTGAACAGCACACAGCTGTTCGCTCCTCCCACCCGCATCAGTGGGACTGGGGAGAGAAGCAGAGAAAAATTAAAACCTGTGGGTTGAGATAAAGACAGTTTAATAAAAAGCAGAGGAAAAGAAAAACAATGATAATAATCATGGTAAGAGAATATACAGAATATGCAAAACAACTGATGCACAATGCAATTGCTCACGACCCACTGGCCAATCCCCATCCCGTCCCCAAGTGGTGATTGCTGACCCCTGGCCGTTCCCCCCCCAAGCATGACATCATATGGTATGGAGTGCCCCCTTGGTCAGTTTGGGTCAGCTGTCCTGGCAGATCATGGGAAGCTGAAAAAGTCCCTGACTAGTGTAAGCACTGCTTAGAACAACTAAAACTTCAGTGTGTTTATCAACGTTCTTCTCATACCAAATCCAAACCACAGCACTATGCCAGCTACTAGGAAGAAAATTAAGTCTATCCCAGCTGAAACAAGGACACGGAGATGCAAGATCCTTGGGAGCATGCACTACTAAATTATGCTGGATATGTTGGAATCTCACCAAAAGACGAGGCAAACCTGAATCTTGCTGCTTTGGTCACACATGAAAATGAGGCATACCTGAAAGGTGAATGGAAATTGGAAACACTACATACCAAAGGAATTGAAATATCCCACAATAATAATATTTGTCAAACCTTATCCCTTCAGGTCACACATGGAGAAGAAATAAAGACAGGGTGCCAAGCAATCAATAAATCTACCCACAAAACCCCCACTGAAATTAAAATATACTATACCAATTATTCTAAACTAAAAACCAATGAGAAATCCTGTTATAACATACCAGAAACAGATTGTTGGTACAATTTCATTTTTACACAACCTGTATTCACATTTTGCCTCTGGGGCAAATGTAGTGTAGAATTATTTCTTGATGTTATGATCACTGAGTGTAAAATGTTGAATTCATGTATGATGGAGTGGCCATGGGTTGATGTGTATGTCCTTTTTTATGTACCTGTACCTGATCTAAATTTGTCCACAATAGTACTACACAATAACACTACTTTTCATAGACACAGATGGATCATTAACAATTATAATAAAAATTCAGAAATTCTATCTTTAGAGACAATCAAAGGAGACCCCACTTCGATAGGATGCCGAATTGAAAATCACACCGAATGTATGACAGCAACTTTACACATTGTTGTAAACTATGTCAAGGAAAAACACTACATACTGTCCTTTTAAACATGAATGTTGGTTCCCTTTTACCGTATTACATTCAGGACTCATAATGTGCCTTTGGCCAGATCCCAACTCATGTTCTATCTTAGATTTTCAATTCAAGATTGATATTGAACAACCATATTCACCAACTCGGCCTCCTATCAAACTGTCTCCTCACATTTATAACATTGGTCTCTAATTAATTAAAAACATGGGACAACAGAGAATATTATTTAACCCATTATGGTCTCTCAAACAAGTGGAACTGTCAATGCAGGTTGACATCTCTACAGTTAAACTTCCCTCACCATTCCTAAATACGTCATATATGGGATGGTTAGCATGGTTACATGGACAAACCCTCAACTCTCCAGAGAGCATAAGGAGAGATGCAAGCAGTGTCATAGGGACAGGATTGGGAGTCTTGAATAGTATAGATGCTGAAATACTCATGAATAAATTAAGCACAACCAACAAAAAGTAATTTGAACAGATTAGAATGCTCATTACAGTCTTTTCTATTAGCACTGGGAACTAGTCAATGTCTTACAGCTGACATCTTACCTAAGTGGGAAGGAATTAATGAAAAGCACCACCAACTAATCATGGATGCACTAGGCACAGCTCAAATTAATGTCTCTCTCACTCTTAGTTGTATTCAAGCCCAATGGTGGATACAATCTACTGTAACAACAATTATAAAAGAAGGCAAAGAGGGCACTTTACCCACTGAAATTCAAAAGGTAATCTGGGTTGATGAAACTCAATTTGAAAGGGAACTCCAATCCTGGTGGCATCTAATCAATTTTACCTTTAACTCTACTGACAGTAAAGCCACAGCTTTTGTATTAACAATACGCAATGCTTCAGTATACACCATATACCAAATATTTCCACTGGGATTAAACCACAGTGGAACTATCCTCTATCCATTAGAACATAGAGTATGGGCCCAGCAAAATGGGAATAAATGGCAAACTACTGATGTTGATGCATATGTTGTAGAGGAACAACAGGGATTTATTTGTGAAAGTAGCACCATTAAGGTCCAAGATACTTGTCTTGACACAGAACAAAGTGTTTGTCATTTCAAAATACATCCCAATGAAACCCCTGAAACTGTACTTATATATGCTGGAAACGGATGTGTTTGTATGAGAATCCTTTGTAATTCTGTATCTATAGACACCACCACCATAGATATATACAATCACTCAAATACCTGTATTTGTAATTTTACCAAAATCATGAAATGTGACTTTAGCTCTTCAGGTCCTGTCACAATCCACCAGTTGTTACCATCTAACTATATATCCCATCAATATTTATCACCTTCCCCATTGGAATGGGAAAACTGTTGCAACATGATGACCTGAATCAATTGCTAAAGCAAATTCGGAACAATGGACAAAGAACTCTGATTACCACCCATCATGATTCATAAAAGATACAACATATTCTAGAATGAGTGAACAAGGATGGGGAATATCACTGGTGGGATACCTTATTCAGATGGTAACCAACAGCAACAGAAATTCTGAATCGACTATTGCATGCCATTGTAATTTTACTCATTTCTATTGTGTTATGTTTGTTGGTGAATATAGTTCTATATGTTAGAGTATGGAAAATAATAATAACTTGATAATTAAATGAACCAACAAAAATTTCACTCAAATTGCAATTGGAATATGGCATTAATCTGTTTATAGGCACAGAGGCAAGAAGCGACCACACCGCCACTCTGTGGGTGAGATGGATTGACTTTAGTGATGGGGTGGATTGTGGTGGTGCATTCCCCCCCACTGCTCTTTTCTCCTGGATCACTTTATGATCTCAGAAACTCCCATCAGATCTTGGCCTTTGTGTAAGGGGTCAAACAATTAGGCAGTGCTGTCTGTACCAGAAACTCCTACATGGCTAAGGCAGGGAGCGAGGATGTTATCCCCTGACAGTCTGATCTGAATTGTAGCCTGAGTGGCACGGTACCTTTTTTACTGGAATTTCAGTGGTTACGGACCCAGATTGTGGCTCAGACTGGAAATGTACTGATGACCAAAGTCCATCATCTCATGATCCTATAAAACAGTGGTCCTAAGTGAGGGCCTTTGAGCTCTCCTGGACCACAGTGGGCTGCAACCAGCATCTCCCCCTGTGTGGGATGCCTCTCAGAGCTAGTAGACTCTTAAAGGTCCATCACTGAAGACCAGCAGTGGAGCCTGGGCTGAAATCTTTCATTCCTTGGGGCTCCACCCTTGCCTGTTGGGAAATGCCAAGACATTTGGTGTGTGTATTTCACTGAACTCAAGGGGAATTTTTATCAGGTATACCAGTATATATATAAAATCATGTCTGTGTGTATCTCTGTGTGAATTGATTTAAGTAGTTTGTAGATGTATGACAAAGTGAGTCTTATACTGCTACTGGATATATAGAGATATATAGAGATATATAGAGATATATATTACCTGTAGATATATAAATTGTTGGCCAAGTCTGAGACTAAGATTGGACCTAGCCGCACCTAGAGTCCTCTTTGAAAAGGAGTTTAGAAAGTGAGGGGGTCTATTCTGAACCTTGTGACTCAACAGGAGGGTCCTCCTTATTCCCTGAATCCATGATCCCTCTGTGAGTCATTCTAACTTGGGTGTAACTTAATTTTCCTTTGTGTACTTCTTCCATGCAGTAATAGAGTGAACCTTGCCACCTTCAAATCTTTAACTAAGTTGCTGTTCTGATTTATTTTGTCTGATCACTTTGTTAATTGACTGATGACTGAGTGTTATTAAAATACCACAATTAAATCCTATTATTTAGCACAAGTAAATTCTAAACTGCTACTAAATCAAGTTGTTTAAGTCATTCATTCACAACAAGTTGGTGTAGGTGGCAGGATCCTAAATCAGCATTTGCTACACCTTGGGAACCCAACAGTCAGCAATAATCTAGTAGACATCCTGAATGGGCATGAATAGTCTTTTCACCAGGTCTTTATAGGACCTGTGTTATGTGGTCAAACATTACTCTTTTTTCTCTAAAATCAAATGTCCAAAATTCTTTGGGGGGAGATTTTAAATGTTTTCAAGAACACCCTCAGATACTTCCATCTATGTTGGAACTGTAGCACATTTTATTCCTTTTTCACATCTTGTCTGATTCATGTTGTAAAATCCAAGATTGAAAAAGATAAGATCAACATTGTGTTGCTACTGGAATTGTTCTAGACAGAGCTGGTGTCCTCAGCCTCCGATCCAAATATCCAATTGCTAGATTCCCCATTTAGACCCAGAATTATTGCTACTTCACTGGTTTGTTTGAATATGACATACATCCTGGTATTTTGGCTTGAGATGCTGGTACAAAATTTTCACAGGCGGCTCATAGAATCATAGAATGTTTTGGGTTAGAAGGGACCCCTAGAGGTCATCTAGTCCAACCCCCTGCAGTGTACAGCCTTTTAATTTCACATACTATCTGCCTTTATTTGTCTTCTGAAGCTCACAATTTGCCAGGATAAAAGAAAATACAGATCTCAAATGAGATTTGCTTTACCATATTAGCAAGAACAGGTGATTAGAGCAGTGGTCTTAATGTTTTCTTAATGTTTCTTGCTATCTTTGGAGTAATTGAAGGGGACATATTCTTTTCACATAAAATATCAAAGCAAATAATGATGTGTTCTGATGACATGTTACCAGCAGTCTGTTCTAATTTTCTTGCCAAATAGCCACAGCTTTATGTGCAAGTCATACTCACTGCCTGCTTCAGGAACCAGGCAGAAGAAGAAAAGCACACTCACTTCTGTCAAACACAAAGCTTTAACTTTTGACTTGGCTGCTTGGGCTGATGGTGTTCCTGGGCAGGCAATGTGACTGTTGTTTGTCTGAAATAGCTGGGGCTCTTTGTTCCTGGAGTCCCAAGGGGATGAATGCGTGCAGCAAGCTGCCTCTGCATTCACTCCAGCACCTACTCCAAAAAAGAAATTGTCCTCCTAGCTCACATTAAAGGTGTTTTTCCCAAGGCTTTGAACTGAAAGTAGACTGTAAGATGTGCTTTTCATGCCCAATTTCCTAAGCCCTCAGCTAGTCCTTGGCTTCGGTTTCTGTGCAGGTAAGGGAAGTTTGTGGGGTCTCAGTGCCATTGACCTTTGTGAGATGCTTGAAGAGAGTTTAGGACCTTGGCCATATCCAGCAGAAACTGCAACATCAAAATAAAACAGAAAATTGCCCACCTCCAGTCCTGCCTATGCTAGGTAATTCAGGCTAAGTACCATGGAAGAAATGACCACATTTACTTTAGGAACAAGAAACGTCTCGTAGCAGGAGACTTAGCAGAATCAATCTTGACGGAAAAGTTTAGAAAAGAATAATGGAAAAGGTAACTTAATCGTAACATTGGGAGCAGCTGAGAGAGTGCAGTGTGAATTCCCAGATAAGAACTCCCTGGTAATTACTCTGTCTGTAACTACTTGCAAGTGCTGTAGCACTTCTTTCAGTTTTATGGCAGTAAATGGACCTTGCTCTGAATGGCAGGATTTTAATGATGATTTTTTTGTTGCTGGCTTAACTGTTAGAAAGAGTGGTCCTGCACTCCTTTCAGGCACCATGTGCTGCAGAACTGAAGCTAGAGAGTCCAGCATGACTTGTTAGAACAGGAAAGGGAATCAGTTCACAAATTCATTTTACCTAATTTAAAAAGTCCTGAGCGTATGGTTAAATATCAGCGAAACAGTCTGAGAAACTTCTCATCCTCCTTCTCTATAATGCCATCACTTGGGGAGAGGTAAAGGGAAGGGAGGAAAAAAAAGGAGAAATAAAAGGCAGGGACACTGTTGAGAACTTCTTCTTTATGTTTGAAGTTTTACCGGTTCTCACATCAGAATGACAGAAAAAGAGAACTGTGATGGAGAAAGGATGATACATGTACAAAATTGCCCTAGTGGTTAAGTACTTTCAGGGGAAATTCAGACCACAGAATCTGCTCTGCTGCACTTTTACTACCCTTTGGAAGGGTTTAAGATTTGTAAGCACTGGCAAATGAAAGCTTTGAAAAATGCCTCACGAAATGCTAAAAAAAAAGTGTATGCTTGATTTTAGAAAAGAACCTGTGGTGGCTGTTGCCCTAATGCAGCTCTCTGTGGCCAGCCATACAGATGAAAAAATCAGCATGACAAATTTCAGGCCTGAAAGTTCACACAGTATGCACCTTTGCATGGGCCGAACTAGTCTGATTGCAAGGCGTTTCTCCCTTGAGTTGCTGTGTATCTTTCTCTGCTGTGTATCTTTCTCTGCAAATTAGTTTGCTGCCTTGAAGTATGTGATGGAAGAAGTGTGGTGCCTTGTCGTATTTGCATTACCAAAGCCAGTTTTAGATCTTTCATTTGGTTTACATACATTTGTAACCATGTTAGTGACACCTGTGTCTTGGGTTGATTTTTTTTCTTGCAAACTAGTCACAGAACTGTGGAGTAAGTTATATTGGAAGAGATTTCTGGACATCATCTTGTTCCACCCCCCATTACATATCAGCAAAGAATAGCACTGAAATGTTAAGCTAAAGAAAGGAAATTCAAATCCTTGCCTGTGCAATTGTAACCATATGGGTGTAGCTCCCTTTTCTTCTAGTGAAACCAAGCTTGTTCTTTCACTTTTTATTCATCTGAAGAGTCACACATTTTCAGTTAACTATCTTGCTTCATACCTGGTTATAGTTATCTCTTGTTCCTGCCTACTGCTAAAATGACTGTGCTCCAGACTCAGTAGGGTGTTTTAAGTATGGGCTGAGAACCACTCTGAATCAGGGCCTGTACCTTTTATTGTTTTCTTCCTAAGCAGGAGTGCCTAAAAATATCCTCTGACCTCCAGAATGTGGACCAAAGAAATGTTCTTCTGTTCACCGATGATTTTAAATATCTCATTGCTGTAGCACCATTTTATTCTGCCAACAGTCTATTTCGCACCTACTGGCTAAATATAATCATTCACCCTCTGCTACGGGTGAATTTTCCTATCAACAAGTATACAATGCGAAGTCTCATCTATTTCATTAACATTCTTTTTATATTTACGCTGTTCTCTTCAATGTCTTTTTCTCAGGGTCAGAGTGGATGTACAACTTCCTGAACCATGTCAGGACTTCCCATGTCAGTTATTTAATGGAGCACCTATATAATTAGCCACTTTTATTTCCTGTAAGTCCAAGGGATGGGGATGGTAGTGATGTTTTTTTCCAGCGATATTTGCCTAAAGATCTCTTGCCAAATCCTGATGACCTACCTAGAAATGTCCAGATCATGGAAAGAGCTTGCATACTCCCAAAACAGCAGCAATGAGAAACAACATCCCGGTATGGCTCTGATTATTCCTGTGTGAGATGTATGTTGCGTATAAGGCTTATAAGCAATATAGGACTTGCTGTGCTGTCTCTTCTCCCTTGCTCAGGTTTGGATGTCCAAAGAGCAAGCTGTTTTCTTCCCAAAGCGAGCTTCAGCAGTCAGATGTTTTCTGTGGTCCCAAGATGACATGTCAGTGTATGTTTCTTCTCTCTCGGGCTCACATATAAAGCCAGGTGTGATTTTTTTTCCCCATTGTGTATTGCTTGATCCTGTTCCTTCCCTATCATTTAGTGAGAGGCCTAACACTGTTCTCAATCTGCCGATGAGGTTATCATGCATGTTATAATATTTTGCTTGCATAAATGCTCAGTCTTCCTGTTAGCTGCAGGGAATAATTTATACATGTGGGTTTTTGTCTTATAAATATTCAAGGTCAGTCTTATAAATAGTGAGTCAGGCCATTAGTGTATGCTTTGAGCAAGACTGCTCATTTAATGAGTTTGGTCATTTATGCAGACAGCCTGGAAGCTGCAAGTTAGAGTCATACTGTGCTGGTCTTCTGTTTGGTGTCTTAATATTTCTTTCCTTAAACCTGCATGTTCAGAAAGGAGACCCATGAAAACAGAGTGGTGGGGAGGAAGAATTGAGAACTGCTTCTCTGTGGCAGAAGAAAACTACACAGAATCATAGAATAGTCTGGGTTAGACAGGACCTTTAGAGGTCATCTAGTCCAACCCTCCCTCTCTCCCGCCCCGCCCTGAAGTGAGCAGGGACATCTTCAACTCAGTCAGGTTGTCAGAGCCCCGTCCAACCTGGCCTTGAATGTTTCCAGGGATGGGGCATACATCAATGGGTGTTTACTTCATCAGAGCTGTTTTTCTGTCCTGGATGCAGTCACAATTCCTGATGTGAGTTCAGGCAAATCAGAGAAATGAGGAAGGGTAGTAACAAATCACCTGGTTCATAGGTATGTTGAGAATGTTTCTCAGCTGTTTCAACATCCATGATATCCTATTAAATAGCCCAACATGCTTCCGATTAATGTATTCTTTAAAAAGAAAACACATAGAGAATGACTGTCATGCTGAATAATTGAATCAGTTCCACTATGCAATGCAAAACTTACTTAGAAAATTTCCTGTGAATGGCATGGGGAACTGCCATGAAGGAATGCTAAAGGGTTAACAAGAGACATTTGTGAAGCCAGCTGTAGCTGGAATGTGATAATAGCCCTGAGAAAACAGAAGATCCTTGAGGAGGATCCAGCTTAGAGTACAAACGTTATGGTTTCGGTTAAATTTACTAACCATAAGAGGTGAAAAACTGTAGATGAGAAACTAATAGTGTGTAGAATGTGCATCATTAAAGACAAAGAAGAGGTTTGTAGTAAATTGCCTAGCTTTGCTACCGGCCTTGGAAGGCATGTAGGGGACAAAACGTCTAGCATTTTGTCGATATGAGGATAGCCAGGGATGCGAACCATGAGATATGGAGGTAAAGGGGAATGTTTCAAGGATGGGGAGCTGGCAGGTACCGGCTGAGTTGTTCTGACAGCAGAATAAGGGGGGTAAAAGCCAAAGTTCACCAAAAGGACAAGGTGAAGAAGAGGAGTGGATGAAGTAAATGACCCCTGAAGACCATCCCACTCAAATCACTGAGCATGTGCAACTGGGAGGAGAATATGTAAATGATTTCCAGGAATTAATTTACCCATCCCTGCCTTGTCTGAGGAATGTAATGAATATGTATGTAAAATTAGTATATAAACTGTGCTATTAACCCTGTGTGGCACGCACATTGGGAAGAGCAATCCCCTGTGTGTCCGGCACCACAATAAAGAATTCCTGCTTAATAGTCACCAAGACTATTGAGTCCTGATTTTGGCTTTTCACAGCTTCAGCCATTTCTCTCTGATTCTGAGCACAAGTAGAGACACATCCTCTGTATGCTACAGTGACCATAAACAATAACTCATGTGAGAACTGAAATCTCTTCCTTAGGACCACCTGAGATAATTTAGCCAACCTGATCACTGAGTTGCTAGCCAAAAAGACTGAGGGGCTAAGAAGTAACATTTATCTGATGGGATTATTCCATGTATTTTATTGACAAATATGTACTTATTGCCAAACTTTCTATATTTGCATCAGTTTTGGAGAGGCTGTCTCTGGAAATTCAGGGATTGATTTTCAGGTGCTGTTTCACATGGATTTTCTGTGCTGTCTGGAAGCTGTAGGGTGTCCCAGAAATGAGGCACTCCAGACTGGGTGCCTTTTGTAAAAGTGTTGATGACAGTGATAGCTGGTAGCTATTCGGTATCTCGGTGACTTCCAGTTGTGAAATGAATTAATAGCTTCTGGCGGTCAAGTCACATGCCCACTGTAAGTGTTCTTAACCAGGCTGTTTTACTTCCAAAGCCCTTCCTTGTGCCAAAAATAGAGGTGCAGTAGGATGATGGGGTGCAATGTGATCTAGTAATTTTCCTACACGCCTTGCAAATCCAAAGATCCTGAAATCATGACAGTTCTTAAATTCTGGCACAATTAACCTGAAAACTTCATAAAACCCAAGGTGTTTGAATGTTTTGACAAAACACACCTTATCTTGGAATAGAACTACTTTTGTATTGCAGCATCCCAATAGGCTTCATTCTGTGAAGATCTGGGCTTCTGTAGAAAATCAAGAAAATACAGAAGCCAGACCTCCACTGGTATAAATTGTAGTGTGCCAGTTTACTTCAGCTTGGCTCTGATTTCTTCTGATGTTAGAGGATTTTCCATAGGGTTTCAACACTAAGCACTCGGTCTGTAGACTTTGTAAATGTGGTTGAAAGGGCAGCTTGGAGAATGCTGTTGTTTAAACAATAAGCAGAAACATAATGAGTGAGAATGCTTCCTGTTTCCCTAAATGACCTTAAGGGAAAAAATGAAGGTATAAAACTGAGAATATCAGACACTTTTTAAGAGAGCCTTTCTGAGTAATAAAAACAAATTGAGCCCAGAAATGTAGAAAAACCCACAGCAGATTTGCAATTTATTGTGCAAAGCTAGTTTTGGCCTTGCCTAATTTAACTTATTTTCTTCTTTGTGTAAGTGAATAAACCCCACATTTTTTTTAAGATCTATGCCTCATCACTGGCAAGGTTATTTCATTATGCTCTGACCTGCAAGGAAGCCATTCTTCTTGCATTGGTCTTTAGATATGCACACTTGCTCTTTCTCTGGTGGGGCGATATTACCACTGAGCACGCTCATCATGCTATGCCAGGTAAGACAGGAGGCAGGGGCCTTTACCTATGTTATAGACAGATATTTCTTTGTGCATCTCATGACTGCTGCTCCTACCTGTAGTTGCAGCTATTCTTTATTGTTTCTTGTTCCTTTACATTTATGGAATAAAAGACTCTGAATTCAACATTTCTACAGCAAAATGGTGACAAAGATGTCTCCCTAAATGTTTATGTCATGCTTGTGAAGCTAGAGTGAGACTGCCATTATTTTTACTGATGAATTCAAGTGTTTGAAAACTAGTAGGGCCAAAGGGCTTTCTGAGAAAAGACAATGTTCTGCTTGCACACTCCATTGAAAGCCAGCTGGTGCTTTGTGCACTTCCTCTTGCTAATGATAAATGTGATACTGCTCTTCTGGCATAGAACAACTTTTTGTGTGCGTAAACTATATATTGTAGCTGTAGGCTATAAATTTGAGCAGCATGGACAGAAACTGGGCAAATACACAGAACAGTATTTCGCTGTTTCATGGGGCCAGATAGTTGCACGTGCGCTTTGAAACATGATAGATGAAATAATGTGAGGTCAGCTCACAGTATAAAAAAGCATTTACAGCTGGAATCAGACCTGGTAATACAGATATCATCATGAACGAGCAAGAGCAGAAGGCAAATGAAGACAAGATAAAGCAAGACTCTTCGTTCAAACATTGCAAAGTGAGCTGTATCTCAAAATCCTGTATGTCAAATATAGAGCTACAAGTTCAAGAAAACCTTATGTACATAGAAGAAACCTTCTGCAGCTGGGGATCTAGATGGAAAGTGCTAGTTATGCTGGCTATTCTGCAAAACAAAATCTATTAATATACTGCAGAAAAAATTAATTTATTACTAGGACATAATGTTTCACCTAGGCAATAGCTACTTAAAATTTACTGACTCCATTGTGTGTGACACATAAATAGAATAAATTCCTCACATACTGTGGATGTAATGAAGTATGGAGTTGTTTCTGATGTATTATGAGGACAACAACAAGTTTGTCATTGATCCCATAACCACAGTTTATCTAAGTCCAACTATTTGCCCTATTTCAGGTATTTTCAACATGGTTCTGCTCTGTCTTCAACATCTGTGAGACAAAATATCTCTTATGGATTCTTTGCAAGTAAATATAACTT
>NW_009260188.1:197372-262179 GCF_000687185.1 Egretta garzetta
TACACCAAACGTTCATGTACTTAAAAGATGCACTTCTTCAACTCCACCATTGTTTTTCCAACTTCATTTGACTATGACCTTAGTTTCAGCTATCAGGAGAGATAACATTGAGGAAACACCTTGTTGTGTAAAAGGTTTTGTTCACAGAATTCAAATTTGTCTTACTGTGACACTGATACAATAAAAATATGCCCTCTATCATTTTCAGCATGAGATGCTAACTCTCAAGAACTTCACAAACTATAATTCTATCAAAATGAGTGCATCTTTGGAATGGTTTCAAAGAGTAATGGAAATACAGAATAATGCTAAAGTTATTTATGTAGGGTTTTAAAGAAGCCCTGGAGGTCATCATGACCTTCATCCATTCACCTCTACACATAAAAGAACAATTAGAAGAATTTTGTGGTTAAAGATATTTTCTACTCTTGACTCACACAGTACACACATTACCAAATTGCTAAATAAAACCCAAATATCCCATCATAGTTACTGAACATGATGGACTTTTTTTCTATCCTGAATGTGTACTACACTATTTTGCACTGGTACTCCAAGTTTGGTATCCATGGCTCTCAGTAGCCAGAAGTCTGGTATTTCCTGAACACTATAGTTAGGAAGACTCCTGAACATCTGAAAAATGCCCACATGCTGCACCAACACATTAAAGTGAACACAACTGAAACATAACTTCACTAAATGCAAAATCAGAAACTCAGTTACCTGTTCTTTCACCTTGTCTCTGCAGCGGGACTGGAAATAGACCTTCATATGTTACTATAGTTATGGAAGCTTCATCACTGAAGGAATGATGCTCCTTATGCTGTCTCTGTGATCTTACATCATGGTATGAAAAAATATATTTTCCAATATATTTAAGATGCTCAACGATGAAGAGTGGTGTTGTGTGGAATCTGCAGCTTGTCTAGACAGGTACTGGTGTCCTCCCATGCACTTTCTACAGTGGCGACTAGAGATGGCTTAGACTCCGCAACAAAAAGCTTAACCATTCCAAACACTTTCTACCAATACTTCGAGAATAAAGTTTTTGAAACTTGCCCTCTTAAAATTGTTCTGCTGGAGAATGTGATTGGAGGAAAGGTGGTTTATCTGAAAATAAGCAGCTATGTAAAATAAATAGTCATCCTTTTCCAATTAATAGGCAAATAGACACCAGGACATGTTGACTATTTCTACTTGCCTCCACAATAGCAAGTTTTGAAATTTGTCATTATATCATGAAAAAACCTTTAACTATTCCTGATTATGTTCCCAAATTTTGCCTTTTCTCATTTTTTTCTCGCTTCCAGGTATGCTGTTAGCTGTTTACCTATTACAACATTTAGTAAAGATCATTATTAATTATTTCAGTTCTTTTTGTAGCTAGTCAACAACATACTTTTGTTACATTTCCTCCAGGTCTGGGTTCATTGTTGGCATTAGAGTGGACAGATTTCAGATCAATTTAGTTCACAGAAGCTTAGAAGTGTGGGCTGGATCGGCCACTGGTGGTCATTCGGTCCAATTTCCTACTTGAAGTAAGACTATTTCTCAGACTAAGTCACAACAGCCACAGCTTTTTCTAGCCAGCTCTTGAAAACCTCCATGGACTGAGATGTCTCTGGGCAACCTGCTCCAACGCTGCACTGGACTCTTTCTATTTTGTCCACATCCTTCTCAAAGGGACATGAATAAAACTGCAGACAAGACCCCAGAGCCAGCCTCACCAGCACAGAACAGTGTGTGATAATAAATTTCCCTGACCTGCTGGCTATCATCCTCCTAAAGCAGCCCAGCACATCAGCCAGGTTTGCCTGATGCACAACAAAAGTGCTCTTAGCCCATGCATTTCAAGCCATACCAGGGCATAGGCTTCTTTCACTTTGTTGAAACTTATGAGCTACCTGTTGGCCCAGTCCTTAGATTTGTCAAGATCTCTTTGCACTGAGACTCTGCAGTTCATTGTGTCAGCCACTTATCCTTGGTTAGTGCCACATTTCAATTCTATTGCTCAAAATGTTTCTCTGCAGTCAGAGATCCTCTCCTTTGAATCCCTCCCCCCCTCCCTGCCCCGCAGCTCCACCACCACTGATTTACACCTCCTCTCATCTATCTGGTATATATCCCTCATGGTTAATGACATATGTGGGGACTTTGAATAAACATAATGTATAAATCATTTGCACTCTTGTTCTTCACAGATTTTGCCAGTGCTGGAGAAAGGAAACAAGCCCATTCCAACTGGGTGAAATAGGATTTGGAATTAGACTACATGCAAAGAAGAATAGAAATTTGTAATTTATGGAAAAATGTCTTTGGTAATGAGGGTTGGATTTTTTTCTATAGAAAACTCGGGCACTTGCTAACACATTTATTATTAATGTGCTTTTCCAATATACATTAATGTAATTTCCTTTACAAGTTGCACACTCTGGATCTTCTTACTTTTCCTATATGGGAGAACAATAGCAGGAAAAAGAAATATGTGTGTATTATTTAAACTGAGGAAGGAACAGGTGCAAAATTAAGTGACTTCTAGTTCAATAGCACAAATTATGTACACAAATTTAAATGGGAACCACTTAGATATGTGCTAAGAAGATATTTGCAAGAACTGATGTCATGCAAGGATAATGATACATAAGCTACTATTCTAATACTGCAAGGTACAAGGAAGTAACCACAATATCCTGAGAAAGAATGCAGTGATGTGCTAGAGCATGTCAGGCTTTTACGAGGTCACACGGGTGTTGGAGACAGGGCAAACAGCTCTGAGATCTGGTGAATCAGAGATTTGGGGCAATTATTTTGCTTGCTCCTCCTAACATTACACAAGTATTGTTAACATTTGTCAACCTGTGTGTCTCTCCTTCATTGGAGGAATGTTGTAAGGAAAAAAACGGACCATCCACATTGTATCCACTATGTGTTTGTAATAATAACAACAATAACAACAACAACAACAACAACAACAATTTTGTTGTTGGTTTTGTTGTTATTATTATTATTAATGTTGGGTATTTAAACATACACTTGAAATGTTCATTTGAATAATTTCAACAAAAGTTTTAATAGAAGCTTGCAAGCAGGCGTTTTACTATTAGAGTTACTTGGGGCATTCTACAAAGTGTACATAAGTGTCATCAGTTCTATCTTTACTTTTAAATGACATGAGTTAATTTTCAGCTAGGTTTCAGTGACTCATCATACCTAGCCTTAACTGACAGATTGGAAATATCTTCTAGCTAAACTGCTCTTCAGCAGAAAACTAAAATTTTAATGAATTTTCCCCCTGAGGTTTTCCGTCTTCCATGAAGAAGAATAAACTTCTTTTGGGCCAAATCACAGAATTCCTCAGGTTTTCTTTGTAGTTGAAGTTTATTATATTTCTGCTTAAATTAAAGACTTGTTTTCTGAATGATGTCTTTGCAAAGTGTTGTCTATTGGCAATGAATAAGTTACATCTTCTATCATATGTCTTGGCTCTGCAATAACATTACATAATTTTCTTTCTTTTCGGAGGGGGAGAGCACATAGTGCCTTCCCAGAGGCTTCAGCCAGCTAGGGATGCTGGCCAGTAGAGAAAAATGGTGTTTTGACTGAAAAATCTGTTTCAAATGCACTGTGTTTTACCTCCTAGCAGGAGCCATAAGACAGTGCAGGTCTCCTTTCATGGGCTCCTGTTCCCCCTTTCACAGGCTCCTGTTCCTCTTTTCATTCATTTGACATAATCTTGGAGTTTTCAAACAATACCAGGTGAACTGGACAACAGAAAGCAGAAACTTCAACTGACTATGAACAGCAGGGTCAATACTACTGGCTGAAAAGAAATAGGCAAAAAATCAATATGTCAATATGAATCTTTAATAGCTCAAAGGTCACTGCCACTAAAACAACTGACTCCTACGATGAGACGACTGCACCACATTTTGTAAGGCTTTTGACATGGTCTCCCATAGTATCCTAATACCCAAACTGGAGAGCTAGGGATTGGATACGCAGGTGTTCAAATAGCTGGAAAATCGGCTGGATTGCTGGGCTCAAGGGGTTGCGTGGCCACGTATACAAAGTCCAGCTGTTGGGTGGTTACTCACTGTGTCCCTTGGACAGATACTGAGACCTATACTGTTTAACATCTCTGTTAATGACCAGGATGATATCAAGTTCACCCTCAGCAAGCCTGCCAACATTACCAGGCCAGGGGATGGTAGATATGCTGGAAGGCACGCTGAAAGGAACCTGAAATTCTCAACAGGCTGGAGAAATGGCATGGCAGGAGCCTCAGAAAGTTTAGCAAGGACAAGCTCAAAGTCCTGTTAGAGAATAACCTCCTGCAACACCTCAGAGAGCGGGATGAGTGGAAGTTAAAAAAAAAAATTAACTTTGCAGAGAATATTTAAGTGCTATCTGCAACTGCCTCATGGGAAGATATAGAGAAGACAGAGCCAGACTCTTCCTGGAAGTGCACAGCCACAGGACTGGAGGCAACAGGCACAAATCAGAACATGGGAATAAGAAAAAACTTTCATTGGAAAATTTCCATTGCACTGGAAGACATTTCCCTGAGACTGTGGAGTCTCCATCCTCGGGAGATACTCAGAACTCAGCTAGTCAATGTCCTGAACCATCTGATCTAGTTGGACCCATTTTGAACAAGAAGTTGGACTAGATGACCTCCAGAGATCCCTTCCAACCCCAGTTATCCTGTGATTCTCCAATTCTATAAATATTGTATCCTCTTCAGCTGCTGAAGTTATTAATACAACAAATCTATTTTTCTTTGTCAGTCAGACAAGCTGCAATTTCCATGGTAACAAGGGGGAATTCCTCTTTCTCAATTTTTCCTACTTGTTAGATTAATTACCACATTTTAAGAACACCTAACTGAAGGTGGAGGAATTCCTGATTACTACAGGATTATCTTCTTTTTCACCATTCTGTGCTATTCAGTTACTGTATCAGATGGGGATTTTGGAAGACAGAGTTCAGCGAATTGTCTGCATAGTGGCTGTTGGTGCCAGTAAAAAGTGAGGAGAGACATTTAGTCTTCTGCATGTTGCATATTGCACAAAAGTAGCTAGAGAAAAGGAAACTATTCTCATCTGCTTTACCAGAGTCTGATTAGCAACGTCCCACATGAGAACAACCCGACTTCAAATGAGTTATTCCTGGTTTACACCATAAGAAGGCAATCAAGTTCACCATAAGAAGACAATCAAGTTATATTCCTGGGTTTAAAACCACTAATAGGAACCATCATAGTTAAACATTTAACATGTCTTGCTGTGGAGGGGAGCAATTAGGCTTTAGATATCTGCTGAAATCTCTTACTCCAGTGCTCTGATTTTGCATTGCTTTTTAACTGATTTAGAAAGATACTCCGTTTCAGCAGTGTCTGCTGTGCTTGTAAAATGAAGGCTTCACTAACTGCTATTTACCTTAGTAGTTTTCAGATTGCATCCCACGTAGCTACAAAAAGGGAAACATCAGCTATATTTACAATGTCAAGAAAGACAACATTTTTTCCCTTAAGCTTTCATCTTGTTTGCTCCCTTAAAAACACTAAAAATGAATAGAAAAGAATTTCCTGGGGAAAACTCTGAAACACTTAGATAAAATAGAAGGAAATGACAGTGAAAGAGAATGTCATGGATGGGGGTGGGAGACTTCAAATTATGAAGCAGAGGGTAAGAAGCAAAGTGTTTCTTCATAGTCAGTGGCTAAAAAGTCATGACATCAATCATTTGTATAGGACAAGAAATGTGCATGGCTCTGTACCGTGAAAGATAAACAAATAGATGGATTTGTCATGGGTTTATATTCTAAGGGAAGGGGAAAAGTCAAAGGACAGTACTGCACATGCAACCATCACAGCTTTCAAGTTTTAGAGAACAGATGAAGTTTTTATAAGGTCGGCAGTGTCTGCAGTCGAGAAACGCTTTCTGAGTAACTTCTGTCAGAAAAACCTGATTTCAAATCAACCTATTTCTCTCCTGTAAAGCTGTATTGATTTCAGTGAAAATTTCCGCAGTCAGAAAGGGTTTTGCTTCAGAAAAGATTCAGATTGCATTTTGGAATCTATTCTGAAAAAAAAAAAGTTATTTGATGTCATTAGAAGATATTACATCAGTAACATAAGTTGTGCTTACAAATGTTTCTGGGCACCTGCTAGCTTATGTTTCTTGCCATCGCTAACTCTTCATTGTCCAGTGTAACATGCGGCTTAGATTTGATTTACACTGAAACATCTTGGGGAGAAGAAGTTGGTATATATGCTACTTGCCTTTATCCAGGTAAGCTGGCTACTAATTGGGAGTCCAGTCTGCTCACATAGCCAGCAGAGAAAGAGATGTAAGTGTCTTTGTTTTCTGTGATGGTGATTCAGAAGAACAGAAAGAGCAGATTTGGAGGCTGAGAGAATTATTGCCCTCCATTTGCTAAAAGGGGATCCTACAAAAGCTTGAGCTTGCAAAGCGTTTTTCTAAGGCAATGTGTCAAATTACTTTTCAGTGACACAAACAATATAACAAACATCAGACTGCCACCGTTATTAAAGTGGATTTCAGCCAGCTTTAGGACCAGCCAAGCAGCTTGCTCATGCCCCTTTCCTACTGATGAATTAACTCTCCTATTTGATTCCTAAACTGGACTAGCTAGGGATATGCCACGCTCCCAAGCAGCAAAGCATTTACTAAATCACAGTGTTCATGAGTTACATCTAAAACCTACTGCTGCTTAGAGCAAATTTGGCAGAGGGATTGCATTGTTATAGCCGTCTGTTTTGTATATCATCAGCCGGGGTTATTTTTCAGAACAATGCTGAATGCCCGTTACATGCTGCTTCAAGCATGTCAGCATATATTAATATTACACTGACCAGCCATATTTCGTTTTCATGGATGTCATGAAAGGAGTCAGGGAGGTAATATTTATGCTTTAGATATAAAGGGTGACCCTCAGGGATGTGAAACGAAATTAGTTTTAAATAGATTAGGTAAACTGTGTTTATTACATCTTTGTATACCATTTTTAAGAATTAAATTTTTACATAGCTTAATTCAAATTCAAAGGGAATTTCATCAAATTCACACTACCTTAACACCTAACATCCTAAAGCTGTACGAATACTCCACTTGAAATGCACACCTTTATGTAATTCAGATTCATCTTCTCAATTCTGATCATGTTGTTAACCTGCCGGATGAATTCCTGCATATTCTAACTTGTTTTCTTTTAATAAATACAACAGCTCTAGGCTGGAAGGTGCTGGTAGCTGTGGGGTTTGTAATTTTGACATATTGGTGATCTCAAACTTCAGTGTAACTGGCTAGTAGACTCTCATACAAACTCAGTGCAAAAATAATTATATACCCTTCTGCTTAGCAACGACTGAAACAGTAGAAACTGCTACCCAAGTCGCAGACCAACAAGGTGCTAAGGAAAGTCTGGACTGTGCCAGTCAAAAAGCTTTCTCTGGGAC
Source organism: Egretta garzetta (assembly GCF_000687185.1). NCBI lineage: Eukaryota > Metazoa > Chordata > Aves > Pelecaniformes > Ardeidae > Egretta > Egretta garzetta. Next base: position 204,853 of record NW_009260188.1, read on the forward strand.
ACTTTGCAAACACAGACAATGGGTTCAGACTAGATTGTAAAGGTGCGTATGTGTGAGTGTGAAGTGAACCTAACAAAAATGCAGTCAAAAAAGGGCCAGGGCCAGCCAAGGAAGTACCAGCAGCATGGCCCTGGAAGAAATCCAAAGAAGGAGAGAAATTTCTAATTTTGGACAGAATGCTGGCTTAAAACAGATTTGATTTTCTGAACAAAGAAACTGCCTCCTGTTATTTGTCCCTACTGTATTCAAAGAGACAGAATTCTGTGTACTTTCTTTGTAAAAAGAGAGCAACACCCCCCCCAAATCTCAAACTCTCTAGATTTAACTTGTTTTGCATCAAGAGACTTGGCTGAAAGCAGAATTATAGGCCTCGGGTACTTGATACTAGGTTCATAGCTACTGTTTTTCTAAAATCTGCTGCTTTTGTTAACTCTATTCCTCAGCTTCTTTTGCGCAGCTACAAGAGGGTATCAATCTTGGGCAGAAAAAATGGTCAATTTGAGAATCTAAACACTATTTGTTGTTTCTCCTTGCATCTTGTGCACTGATATATATAGCAGAACAAGTCACCACACCTTTCACTCACTGCAGAGCACCTCTCCAGAAAAGCACAGGATCATAGAATCATATAGGTTGGAAAAGACCTGTAAGATCATCAAGTCCAACTGTAAACCTAACACTGCCAAGTCCACTACTAAACCATGGCCCTAAGTGCTACATCTACACATTTTTTAAATACCTCCAGAGAGAGGGACTCAACCACTTCCCTGGGCAGCCCATTCCAATGCTTGAGAACCCTTTTGGTAAAGAAATTTTTCCTAATATCCAATCTAAACCTCCCCTGGCCCAACTTGAGGCCAGTACCTCTTGTCCTGTCACTTGTTACTTGGCAGAAGAGACCAACACCCACCTTGCTACAACCTCCTGTCAGGCAGTTGTGGAGGGCAATAAGATCTCCCCTCAGCCTCCTCTTCTCCAGACTAAACAACCCCAGTTCCCTCAGCCGCTCCTCAGAAGACTTGTGCTCCAGACCCCTCACCAGCTTTGTTGCTCTCCTCTGGAGACACAACTCAACGCCTTTCTTGAACTGAAGGGCCCAAAACTGAACGCAGTATTCAAGGTGCAGCCTCACCAGTCAAGTACAGGGGCACGATCACTTCCCTACTCCTGCTGGCCACACTATTCCTGACACAAGCCAAGATGCCATTGGCCTTCTTGGCCACCTGAGCACACTGCTGGCTCATATTCAGCCGGCTGTCGACCAACATCCCCAGGGCCTTTTCTGCCGGGCAGCTTTCCAGCCACTCATCCCCAAGCCTGTAGTGTTGCATGGGGTTGTTGTGACCCATATGCAGGACCCAGCACTTCGCTTTGTTGAACCTCATACAACTGGCCTTGGCCCATTGATCCAGCCTGTCCAGATCCCTCTGTAGAGCCTTCCTACTTTCAAGCAGATCAACACTCCTGTCTAACTTGGTGCTGTCTGCAAACTTTCTGAAGATGGTTAGCACAAGGTCCTCATTCCTTGTGAAAGCTCCCAGGGTGCTGGCCTGGGCTGTTGTCAGCCAGTGTGAACCCACATCCTCCTCTGCAACACAACAGCTTTGTGAGAACGTCCCTTGCTTGAGGTCACCTCTCAGTCTTCTGAGAAACTATTGGAAATGACCAGCAAGAGGTGAAAGCTTCTCACAGGGACCTGATTCCAAAACACTACGGTCACAATAATGAAGCAGTCTGGAGGAGAAGTTATTGTGCCTGAAGCATGATATTCTTCTGTTATTCACTGTACACCACTGAGCCTACAATTGTGTATTAATGAATTTATAATTATTTTAATTTCCCTAAACAGTTTCTTATCACTGACTTTGATTTCCAGTTACTCAACTGAACAGTACAGTAGATCTCCAACATCTACCACCTTGCTTTCAGAGTTGTAGTGTAAACCAGTCCCACAGCTACACCCATGATATCATGGTGTAATAAACAGTGAGAATGAGTAAAAATTATGAGTGTGAGGGTATGAGTGATGACAGAACATTTTTGTTTCAGTCGGAAACTAAAATATAGGCTCACCATTTCTTTCCTCTTGCTATTCCAAGCCTCTCTTTCCCCTTCAGATAAGGAGCTAAGGAGAGTCTTATACAAACACATGGCTTGTATTGGTGCCTTGGTGTTCTTAGATGGGACAGATAGTTCTTCTAAATTGCTGTCCTTCAAGAAGAATATTGTGCATCAACTCAAGTGACCAAATTAACGAAACACATCGCAAGCTGATGTAGCCTTTTTTTAAAATAGGATTAAGAGTTTCCATGAGAATGGGAAGGGAGAGGAAGAAAGTGATCTCATATAACCAGCTTAACTCGCAGATGATGACGTCCTTTCTAATAGGTTAGCATTCTCGACAGCAAGATGAATGTCATCAAATTCTGCAGTGGCACCTTGAATTCCAATTTAGATTACCACCTCCCATGGCCCATTTAATTTACCAAGGATTTCCAGATCATACATTTGCATCTGAATATGGAGTAAGTGCTGCTATAGGAGCTGTAACAGGAATTCTCTATTGAAAGAATTCCTTTCTGTCTTTCCAGGCTTTGCCATGGGTAATGATTTTTTTTGTTGCTGGCTAGCACAATGAAGCTGAAGTAAAGCCTTTGGTCAAGACCCATATCTTTACAGGGTCAAATTATTCTTTATCTAGCTCAGCATCTTTGACTGCCTGCATTGCTACTCAGGCAGAAGAAGAAGGAAGTTTGCATGTCAGGAAGATTGCTTCCTATTGCAGCATGAATAACCCAACTGGTAGCAAGTTGGCTGTGTGCCATTCAAAATTGAACAGCCAAGTCAAACTGGGTCAGGTTTGCACTTTACCAGGGTAGTGCTGTGTAGTCAGACACCAGCACAGGAGCACTTTCAGATCAGAATCGGCTCAGCCATGGGAGGAGGAAAAGAGAGCAAAGGAAGTTTGGCTGTCAGAAACCTTGTTTTATCTTCTATTGCAAACAGCCAACTGGCAGCTGGTCAGCCATTCAAAGTTGAAAGGTCCAGGGGCACCTGTTTTAGGTACATCCCTTCTTCAGTTAATGGGCTGAAAGTGTAAGCATCAGGCAGCCGACTGCCAACTGACCCCAAAAGCTGTTTTCCATTTCAGCTGTGTGTTGGACTATGTTATCTGTAAGTTCTGTGTATGTGCTCTGCCTATGGGCACACAGTTCAGGTTGATATTGTCATCATCGATGACATATGTCATATTGTCATCATCGATGACAATATGACAAGGCAACCGCTGTTCTGGCTGTGAGGCCCAATCTGCTGCCCATTAAGGACAGGGAACAGACCTGGGATGCTGTTCACACATGCTGAACTGGCTCCGTGAAGTCCTCTTTACTTTCATATGTGTTACAACTGGTTTGTGGTAAATTGAAAGTCAATTCTGAAAGTCAATTCAACTTTCCTGTGGATCATGATTTTAAAATCAAAAACAACATCCTAGAGATGGCTGAAGACAAGAGAATTATAACATTTGTTTAAAAGTGGAGAGGGCAATTGCATCCACCATAAATGCAAAGCTACTATTGCTTTCTTGCACAGTGAACCTTAACGCATGCTTCAGCTGCACAGTTAGGGCAGCATGCAGTTTTGCTCTCTATCTTCATGCGGTCTTAGAATCTGACTAACATAACACCTACTCCTTCCCACCTGAAGAGAGGACGTGCTAGTTACATCTGCCTAGAGGAAACTATAAAAAACAAGCAAAAGAAAGAAAGAACAGAAGGGAAAAAAAAGATTGCTAGAAAAGACATGGAGCACAGTCTGATGGCACTTGAGGACAGTGACACTGTTCCTCCTTTCACAAGAATATTATTCGGGTTGTGAAGTCAAACACCCAAAGGCTAGCAGAAGACAAAATAGAGAAGGTGTGAGGAGGAAGGTTCTGACCAGGAGAGGAATGGGTTCAAGTGCTTCCATCAGTGTGGAAACCAACTGAGCTCACCCACTCCATGAGGGAGATTTGTCAGTGGGAACAGTGAGGCGGAGAGAGGCAGCCAGAGGGTCCAGAGGGAAGATGTCCTGTTTCTCCAGTGCTTGGAGGTAAAACTGAGGTTTTGATATGTAACTTTGCTTTGAAGGGTGTTGGAAACCTGTAATGAAAAATGAGAAGAGGCATGTAAGGACTGGCTATCCTTATCAGACAGTTACTGGGGCTGTGATGAGAAGGGCTTGTACCCTGCAGTGGTGAAGGACCTCAGAAAGTGGAGGTAGGGCTAAGTGCAGGGAGAAGCTAGCAGAAGGGAAATACACAACTGCGTCTCAGTTAGGACTGCATGTTACTCCCCTGATGAGCTCTGGGGGTGGTTTTCAACAGAGCTGCCTGCTCCTGAGAATATTCATGCTCTCCTGAGAGGCAAATTTCCTAAAATAATTCCTGCCAATGCACAGAGCAGGTCAAAATGAGACCCTACCACTTACATCCACTTAGACTGAGCTTTATGGGAGAAAGTATAAGGGGTTACTTATGGTAGTGGTGATGCACAGAAATGGTGTAGTCCCTTTCTGTACACCTTTTGCATCCCTTTCTCCCACCAGCGGGAGGCTGACCCCAGTGCCCCAACCTCGCTGTGGGACACTGGGCAGCTCTGGCAGCTGTGGTACCCTGAGCCATTGGGTCTGTTTGAACCTTGCCACATGCTACCATGGTGGGGAAAAGCCTCACATCTCTCCTGTAAAACCAATTACAATGGCTTGCACCCCACAAGACCAAGCTGGAAATTTTTTGCTCAGTAATCAGCTTGTAAAGTGCAGTAGTCAGGAGGTACCAGCTGAGGAGACGCCTTGACTGGAGAGGACAGGACTGCAGGGCAAGGGACATGTGGTTGCTCTGATGGCCTTGCCTCCAGGCATGCTCCTGCATGAGTGATTCAGAAAGCAGCAGGAGGGTCAGTAATGTGGAAGTACAATATCACAAAAAAACTGCAGAGTAAGGCTTGAAGAGTTACTTATTTAATTAAATGCTTCTGGAGAGTTTTCAGGTTTCAACAGTGTAGGATAGCTTTCTACTTGTTGGACAGCTAGGCCTTGTCTTCATGTTAACATCATAAAGAAGCTCTAAAATGAAAGAAATTTTAGGGATGTTTAAGATACAGGTTGGAAGGTGTTTAATATTGGTAAGATTACCTTTTTTTTTTAATCAACCTAGATCTCCAAAATGATTATGCTGTCTTTACCTGCTCCCTTAACTTTTTTTTGTATGACTGATGGCAATTCAGGTTGAGATTTTAAAGTCAAAAGCCGAAGACTGTTGAAAACAAAAGATTAAAATGGGAAAAATCTTCTGATGTACATGCAAATGCCTCTCTCTTTTTAACAACACTGTAACTGAGATGCTTGAGCTGCAGAAAAGAGAAGGTGGCAGATTATTTTTGGCAAAGGGATCTTTAACTGTGAGCTAACAAACCCGCATCTGTACAAAAAGAGCAAGTCTAGGTTTGCTGACTGTGCCGCTTCTTGAAGCTGTTTTTGGAGTGATATGAATGGGATAAGACCACCCTTCATATCCTGATTGGCAGGATTGGATGGTTGCTGCCAATCCAAAGGATTTTTTTTGTGTATCGTTGAAAGAACCCACGTATGGAAATAGCTGCATTATAAATTTACGCTGGCTGACTAGACTGCTAATTCTTGGGATATAAAGATAAAAGAAAGATTAACAATCTTTGTCCTCTGTGAGTGAATCTGTATGTTCCCACTGCATGTTATTAGTCACATATTCAGTCTGTAATCTGAAAAATGCAAATGCTGAAACACTTAAATAGTTTTTTAAAATTAATCTAAAAATGTTCAAATTGGCATCTTCCTTAGAAGCAAGGACTAATGTACCATACTTATGGTGCTGGCTCTTGGAAATTATACTAAGTGCACCTGGGTCTGTCATTCTGCTTGTCTGTCACATTAGGGTATTCTTTTTCCTTTCAAGCATTTCATAAGAAAAGCGTGGAAATGGCTCACAGCAGTGGTTTCAGAGTAGATCACCCTGAACAATTAAGGTCCCCTGTAGGAAGCTGATCAGTGGTCAATGCACTAGGGTCCTGAAGAGTTAATCAGAAAAACTAAAATGGAAAAAGGGCAAACATTTTTTAAAAATAAAAATAAAAATGCAGAAGCATAAGAAAATATAATTTGCTAGTTTGCCACCATCTGTCAAAAATACATGCAATATATGCAAGTAATCACTTGCACTTACTCTCCTCAGTATGCATGCTAAGACCTACACAAAAATTGGTTCTACATGGAAGACTAAAAATGCAAAACTGAAGCCCTAGAAAAAAAACCTGGAAGTATGTGATTGTAAGAAACTGAGGAAGGAGGTCAAACCCTCTGCAAGGTTATTAGACCCCCGCAAAGAGACTACTAGGGCAATGGAAATGAAAAAGCCCCACATTATCCAATGTTGTATGAGTAGTTGGGTGGCTTCATGCTGCACAGTGGTTGGATCTGTTAATACAGTTCAGGCAAGAAGGACCACTGTCTTCACCTCTGAAATGAGGCGTGTTAGTGAATGTCCTCATCAGATGTTCATTAGTAAAATGGGTGAAGCTAATAAAAATGTACTTGTCCCACAGCTGCTTGTTACAGAAGAGTGGGTGGGACAGGCTGCACGAGCATGCCTCCTCCCCTTCAGAGTGAAATTAGGCAGGTTTGCTTAACCTGGGGATGACATAACTGAAATGGACTAACTGCATTGGAGCAGGTGACATTTGCAAAACCATCTCTCATGATCCATTCTGCTGGTTGGCTGTGGGGTGGTTGCCTCCCGCAGAGTGATGGTAACAAGCATATACAAGCTACTTCTATATCAAGCAACCCCAGCCATTTCTGTAGGAAATATTTCAGAGTGGCATTAGTTTTGCTGGTATCTAGTCTCAGCTGATTGCTCATGTGAAGTCTGCCTCATACAATCCTTTTAGAACTTGCAAGGTAGTCGATCCCAGCTGAATAAAAACTTTCATTAGGGGACAACTTTTAATTTTTTTCCCCTAAGTAAGATCACAATTCTTTCTAAGCTCCCACCAGCGTTTGCATGTGCATTTATCAGACCTGCATCATCTTGGACCTGACTGGTCTTGGAGCTGCTCTCATAGACTTCCGAGATAGATTGTACTAGGCGCAATCCTGTTTCAATTCTAGTGTAACTTTCTTCACAGCAAGGCTCCGCCATTGTTGTCAGTTTTCATTATATTTATGTGGCTGGCTGGAGAGTTGATTCTCTCTCTTGTACAAATGCTTTATATACTGATTTTAAAAAATCATCTTTGCCTATGAAACAAATAAAAAACTCAAGAGTTAGTGGTTCTAGAAAAGTCCTATAGTTTGTAGTAGAAAATGGCAAGGTCTGTAAAAAATTGAGCAGCTTGCAGGATTCCATGACAAGATTCTGTGGCACCTTGTCTGTGATCTTTATACTGTTCCCATCTCCATTAATTTTATAATAGCTCTCCATAAGGTAGAAATTTCTTGTTTTCACACAACTCCATCATTCACATTTTACTGCACCCTGTCTTTTAGTTGGCTATCAGTGTCTTGATCATAATTTATTCTTTAATGATTTTCCATTCAGAACCATAAGGGTACTTAAGTACTGAAGAAAGTACAGTACAAACAGACAGGCCCCTCCCCAAAACCACAAGCAAACATTCTCCACTGATGTAAATTGACAAAGGACTGTGGAACAAAAATGCTCACACTACAAGAGATTTTTCAATCCAGGAAGTAATTCACTGAAAGGGAATGGTGTCTGGCTCCATCCAAATTAAATCATTTATACAACTGGACTGGATATACAGTATTTTTCAGAGTAAACAGGATGATAGGACACCAGCAGGCTTATTCACAAAGTGGCTGTTCTCTGTTCAGCTGTACTTTCATTGCAGGCTGATCACTAGGGAAATTTATGCTGTGTGATCCAACACACCATCATGTCATATCTGGGAACAGCAGGAGCAGTGATCCCTATTTAGTGTTTCATCATTTACAAGCACTGAACTGACTGACACCCTGCATGTGTTTTTAGATCAGATTTTTGCATCGTGAATCAGTGGGCAAACACATTTAGCTGTATCACACTACACAAGCCATCAAGTGGGACAAATTTGGCAAGAGGATGTGTATGCAGCCTTGTTGCTTAAACTAGGATTTTAATCTATTGAAGGTCTAACACACTGCAACCTGACAGTGACTTGCTTTCCTCAGAGATATCCCACATCATTTGTACCTAACTAGGGCTGGTTTTCATTTCAATGATTCACCACTTTTTTTTTTTCATATCATCAATATTAATTTGTCTGTCTCCATGAAAATACTTTAAATATACTGGGCCTTTCACCATTTCACTACAGGCACAGAAAAGTCCCCTGGGAACATCTGAGAGGTACTTCTTCTTCTCTTCTACTTAATTTCTCTTTCTTTGAAGACATAAGTGAGCATTTGTTTTCAACAAATATGAAAAGGAAATTGTGAAAAGGACCAAAACCATGTTTTGCTAAATTATATTTTTGTGACTGGCAAAGGGGAAACTTTGAGATTCACTAACACTGAGTCACATGGGAATGAACTAGGTCAATGCCCAACAAATCTTCCTCATGTAGAGGTTGCTTATATCTTCATAGGGGTTGTTACTTACAATCAAAACAGGAGGGAAAAAAACAGAAAATAAGAAAATAGGAAAGCAAAAAAGTCTTAGTTCTGTTTCATTTAACCTCTTACACATATTTCTAGTGTTTTTATAACCCTTCTTGCATTTTTTAACGTATATACCTCTGAGAATTAGAAACTGAAAATCTCTATTTTCTTTATTACTTGAGTTATTTTATAGCCAACATTCCAGTTGCTTTCTCTCTGTGCTCAAAAACAGCTTAAAACATTCTCTGTGAAGTCTGGTGATGCCAATTCCATCAGGATCTAATTAAAACAAACAAATCTAAGAGTTTACTCATCACTTAGAAGTGATGCTTTCCATTAGAAAAAGAAACTTCAGTCTCATGACAGGTCTGGTTGGTTTTTCCTCTCTTTTTCCATGATGCAGATCTCTGAAATATCTTTAAGATAAGGATTAAATCTTCTTTAGCTTGTCTGAGGCCAAGTTAACAAATACCATAATCATTCCAGAGCATTCGTGATGTTCCCCCTGTCTGTAATAATAAAGTGATCTCTGTACCTCAGAGGACCTAGCAGCTCTTCTACCCTTGTCTTCTAAGTAGTCCTCCATCATTGCTTTAAGACTTCCCTTTTCAAGGACCACTCTACAGTGGTGCTGAGTGAAGTATGACCTTGTCAGCTGAGCCCCACCCATTTCCTATGTGCCAAGAACTCCAAATGCATTTCAATACAAAGTACAGCAGCTTCTTCAGTACGTATTTATTTGCTTAAATTAATACAATACATCATACATGCTTTTACTATTGAGATAGAAAGCCAGAAACTAAATATTCACATAGTTGGTCCATTTTTTGAGTTGGGGCTTTAAAGAGAACCCAGTGTTCTATGTGAAAAAAAATATACATCACATTATTTGCAAAATCTGTTAGGAGTACAAAATGTTAGCTGTGTTACATCTTGTTCAGCTAAGCAGACATGACTTATTTCAAAACTGTTAATAATTATTAAAAACTTCTTGGCATAATAAATATAGTACTTATATTACTTCTTAACTGTACACTTACAACAGCAGAGTCCAGCAGCACCACATGAAGATAGAAATCGGAGAATAGCTAGTAGACTAATACAGAGTTGTAAAAAGGTGGGTGTAGTAGCATTACCTGGCCTTTCCAGTAACTTGTTTTACAGAACACAACACAGGATAAACTTCTACTATAATATTATCATGAAGTGTTTCATCCTTTGGGCTGCTGAGCACAGAGCACTTCTCTTTGCCTTCACAGGCTGGAGGCTGCCCGGCAACCAGGAGAACTCAGGTTGGCAAGGAGATGGCTGAGTCCTGGTGGCCAGACAAAACAGCTTGTTCCAGGGTTACCTACAACTTCACCTCCTCAGTAAATACGTTGTGTTTCTTTACCCTCAGATTTTACTAACCCAACTTTTGACTTTTCATCCACCTACTCTGTTCTGTACGGTGTCTTGCAGAATTCTCCTTGCTGCCCTTAAGAGCAGAAAAGCCTCTGATTTAACAAACCACATGCCTTCACTTGCCCAGACTCATTATGGTGTGGCCAATTTACCTTTCCTCAGCATGGCTTCTTGAAGCATCTGTAGGGATTGGCGACCGGAAGATCTCGCGATGTATGGAAAGGATAGGGACTGACCGCCCCGTGATAGAGCTTATGATGTAACTGCAAAGACGGGAACGAAGTAGTTTGCATATAAAAGCAGTAAAAGAGAGTTAATAAACACCATTTGTGATATCCTCATATTGGTGTCTGTGTCTCAGTGGCCCGGGGGCGGCGCATGTGTGGCTCTTGTGCTGTCTCACCTCGAACGGGAGTTGTTGTCGCAGACAGGTAAAGAAAGCCGGCTGCAACAAGCATCTCAGTTTGAGTTTGTAAAGCATGACAGTTATATGAGTTTGAGGCAACTCTCATTTGCTCTGATGGTCTCCAAGAGGGTGCAGTTAGGCTTCATATAGTAATGCAGGGAAATGGTATGGTTGTGATTTAATATAGAGGTGGTAGAGACTGAGCTATAATTTCATGTGTTACCACAAACCGAAAACCCAAATAGCAGAGAAGAGTCAGATACTTTTTTTTTTTCCACAACATAGCAAGAAGAAGGTAGATAGACTCAGATTAGGAGGGAAGAAAAAAAGAAAATGTGTCCCCCGAGGTCCAGGACACAGGCAATCTCTCTACAGGACTTCTGAGCCTCTATTAAAAGCAAAACAAGGAAGCTAATCCCTCAAAAATTAGAAATGGGAAATAACTTAATTATGAGAGCAAATTTCTATAAAGCATTTTCAAAGCTATTAAAAAGCAAAGGCTGTTACTGTCTGTTCCCAAAACAGTGCCAATGTAAATAACGTGAAAATAACTTACGTTTGAAAAGCAAGGTGCTTCACAATGAAGGCTGTTATTTCACTTTTAATTTGTCCTTTGGGGCCTCTTTGTAGCAAGTGTCTTAGACCCAGCTGCATTATGTTCTGCAGTAGGGAGGACTATCATCTCCTAATCTCTTTGCTTAGGTCACTTGGCACTGTCTCCTTATCTCAGTAATACTTTTGTTTGCAATTCCTCTCACTGGTGACTTAGGTTTTAGATGAGTTCTCTGCTATTCTGACGTGAATTAGCCTTGGATGTTTGTGAATTGGCTTAGTGTGACTATGTGACTGGGCACAACCTCAAGGCCCCATTGTAATGCAATAGTCTCTGCTTTCTAGGAAGAATGCAAGAAAAGGGATTCACCTTACAAATTATTCCCAAATAGCATCACCATTCCAGGGACCTCTACTCCTTTCTACCTGGCTGTATGTGGATGGCTGTTGCTTTCGCTCCAATGAGCACTATAGAAGCAGATAAATCAGCTGCAGTGGTTGAAAGTGTTCGGGTTAACCTTTCATACAACCCAGAACTGTTTGCAGTGATTTCCTTTCCTAAGGACACTTCGGGCACCCTGGACTGCATACTTCCAGTAGATGTCATTTTGTGGTTACAATGTTATCTGCTGGGAGCTGAGCTCTGCTGAAAATGTCTCCTTTGCTTCATTTGCCTGGTGTGCTATTGATATGTAATCGCTTGCCTCTTTCTTGATAAGGATTGGTCTAGTTGTCCCATAACACTCTCCAAGGCATATACAACAGGGCTTTGCAATGGAAGGGCTGCATGCTTTACCCACCACAGAAGCAAAGGGACTTGCTAAGTTCAACTCATCTGCATGATCACCATTCTAGAAATTGCAACCAAGTTCCTGTTTCCTTGTTTATTACTCTTACATAGAAACTATTTTGGCTGCAAAGGTGGATCTTGAATCATGCACAGCTGGAATCTACACCACCTTGAGAGAGACATTTCTAAGAGTCAGTGGCTTCCAGTTCTTGGTTGTATATGTTCTCAAATAAGAGCTTTTGTCTGGCAGAGACAAGATATTGCCAAGAAGGTAACCAAGGGACTTGTTCCCATTTCTAAGAGCCAGTCTCCTAGATCCATGCTGAATTTCTACCTGATCATTTGCCCTCTAGTCTAAGAAGGAATGCAGTTACACACATTACTGTGAAAATGTTCTGATTCTTCTGCTTGACCACAATGTCTTCCTTGAAAGAAAGATAGCTCCTTTTTCAAGAGGAGTTATCTTGCAGTGGAAGCAAGGAAGTTGAATGTATATGATAAAATCACTGAAAAAGCATGGCTATGTACCTCTGAAATACACCTCATTTTGAAATACATCATTAATTCTAGGTGCAAAGTGACGTCCATTTCACTTCATTGTGGTATACCCTTTTTGTTTTAAAAAAGTATGTACATCAGCTGTAGAGGTAATTAGATTTAGAACAGTCACCCATATGTTACAGCTTCTTTTATAAACAACTTTTTCTGCTCTTCATTCAGATTCTTTAGTATGCCGTGTTTGAGCCCTGAAAAATGAAACCACCTTCTGCAACCTCAGACTACATAAACCCAGTTTTATGATGAATAAGGGCTGGTGCCCTGCGAACATTGATTAACTGATGGGTATGAGAATCATTAGTTCTGTAAGGTGAGTGGTTTCTTATAATGGCAGAAAGCTGCAGCTACATGATTCTAGCCTTAGCAAGCCATAAGTATATGACTATATTTAATTATAACTTGCTATATATCGAGCATGATAGCAAGGTATTTCAAATCAAGAACTTGGCAGGCAAGTGAAGAAGGTCGTAATATTTGGAAAAGATCTATCATATATATGGATTTTAACCTTTTGAGCGGAGATGTCAGAATGACATAGGACTAATTAAATGACTTGTTTAATCTTTATTTCCTTATAAGCAATAGGATGGTGTGGGGCTGTTTGTCTTCTATCTTGAAGATGCAGGAATCAAGGTGCTGGTCAAAGAGTTCATGCGATTAATGGAATGTGCTTAATGGAATGTGTTTTTAGCTTCTTTGCTATGAATATATAATTGTATGGGAATCAGAGGATGAAAAGTTGGGAATGCCTCAGTAAAAGCAGCATGAGCAGAATTCTTCTGAAAGGCCTGGAGCTTACTGGTCAAGCCATGTTGATAAGGGAGGATTTCTGGCTCCAATAAGAGGAAATCCAAAACCAGTTTTCCTCTGTGAGGTACTTTGTCCTGTAAGGGCTCTTTTTTGGCATACCTTCTAAAATAAAATCCGATCAGACCTGTGTATTTCAAAATCATCCTTGCTAGCCAAGATAAACTGAAGAGATGCAAGGCAAAACTGCATAATTTTCTCAATGAAATTACTCATATTGCTTTAAGTGTAATTACAACAAGACTTGCAAATGCTACATGCCACTGCTGCTGCTGCTCATTAGATGTATTGGTCTGAGCAGACAGTAGAACAAAATGTCAACACAGTCCCTGTTATTTCACTTGAAGAATTTCTGAATATTCCCATAGCGACTGAAACATAGCAAAGCACTAACATCCCCGTGCCAGAGGAAAAGCTTCCGTGACTGTAATGAATTTTGGCCCTTTCAAAGCCTTACAGAGCTGCTCTTCACTATCTCACAAGACATTAGATATTTCTTTTAAATTTGTTTCCCATTTCTGATGTAAGTGGTTGAACTAACAGTCACTTCAGTAAATTAAAGTATTTGGACCGTGTTAGTTCTGAGAGTGACAGCACTTTCATGCACACCATGTTTAATAGTACTCTTGCTTATACTGTGAAACGCTTAGTACTTTCAGGGGTTTTTTTTGAGACTTATGGTTAGAAGTGTTCATATATATTTAGTCAGATAACTCAAACTCTAAGGTATGTTGGGTTTTGATCACTAGAAAATTGCATATAAGTCTCTACCACAACAGATAAAGGAAAATAAACTTCTGTACCCACCCCATTATCTGCTTATATATCAAATGGATAAGTATAAAAATGTTATTGTTCAGTATCTATTGAATTTCTTGGTGACCTTGGACTGCTTTTTTCTTTTAATGTATGTATTTTACCTTAAATTATTTTTATTAATTTGGATTGTTGATTTCTAAAGACTGCTACAAACTTCCAAGCTTTGGTAAATTACAGTTCATGTTCAAAGCTATCTGATCCCCATTTTCTAGCTGGTTTAAAATGTCCATTTTAAAGGCCTATAAGCATTGTTTGTTTTTCCATTTTTCTTTCCAGCAATTCTTTCAAACTCTTGTTCCTGTGCTTGAAATACAAGTAATCAGAGAGAGAGTGGCCAAGTCTGGCCTTTTCAAAGGATCTGAAGTTGAGGTGTTCTTTGTTGTTTGCAAGGTCTCTCTCTCCTTGGCTCTCCTGTTTGTCTGCATTTTCTATTCTCTTCTCCAGTCCTCCCTCACTTACAACTTCTTCCTTCTCATTGCAGTAGGGCTCTCTGAAGTTCTTCATCATGCATTCAGGTTTGCCAGACAGATCTTGGGCCAAGTACATCTTGTCGTCATCATCATCAGGGTGGTACATGGCAGGGCTGTACCGCTCTGCCTCATAGCAGTTGTCTTCCTCTTCTTCCTGGCATGAGCTTCCCTTGGCACTCTCACCATCTGAATGAAATGAGGCTCCCTTCCCTTGGCTTTTCTGGGAAAGATCAAAGGGCTCTTCCTGTTCCAAGCTTCTCAAGACATTTGTCTGGGACAGAGCAATTCTTCCTCTTCCAAAACCTTGTAGTGGTTTGAGGGGAGGAGAAAAGGAATAATTTATATACAGGAAATTTTACTACATGATGCGTGGTTAAAAAGCAAAACTTGAGGTGGCCTTCCATTTCATACTTTACCTTTTTCTTCCACTCCAAATACTTTATTGTTTACATCTCATGGCATCTATTTTGAGATGCTATTAAAAGAAGTGTTTCTGTACACATTTCACAGCCAGGTTAGGACACACAAAACATAGGGCTGTACATGCCAGACACTTGATGAGGGAGCTAGGAACGAAAGTGAAGTAGCCTGGCCTCTTGTAAACTATTTTGGCCAGCGAACCTACCCACTTGCTCCTTCCTATTTTTTTTAATGAAAACTGATCTAAAGCATCACAGGCCATAATCGAAGTCCCAGGTTTTGTACAATTTTTTTTTTTCCCAGAGGAGTGGAAGAGATTAAAAACATGTTAATGTGTTTTTTCTATGGATAATCTGCTTCAAAGTTACTACTTTAAAAATGAAAAGACAATCAAGCTGCAGTGGTCTACGACCTCCACTCTCCTTAATTTTTTCTCTTTCATTCACTGAGAAGACACTTACGCCACTGAAAAGCTCTATGCACTAGATAGTGTTTCAGCTTGAGGAAACCATTATAAACACATGATGATTTTGAGTGGTGCAGTATAATCTGGGTGTAGTCCTGGATCTGATTTGTCTTAATATTTGTCAGTGTCTCCTGTCTTTCTGGAAATCCAGATATTATCCAGGAGGCATCTGTGGACTCAAACACACTCTTAGCATCAGGATGCACAGAAGAAGATCCAGACACTGAAGACATAGCCTATTTTAATTAAAAGAGCAATACTGGGGTTAGGATTTCACCCAATAGCAAATATCTACAAAAGCCACTATTTTACTTGGTTTGGTTTGGTTTTTTCCCCTCAATAATTGAATCCATTTTCTGCAGGATCTATGCATTCTTGCTAAATCCAGCAGCTACTTTGCAACAGGTTGTATTTGTTAAAATGGTTCGTGAGCAGCTGGCAGCCCTTACAAATTGTCCTGTGTCTGATAAGCTTCAAGGGCTGAAGAATCTCTGTACACTGAAAAACTCTTAGGCTATCTTCAATTTCAAGTAATTGTGTAACTAGCAAGTGCTGTAGAATATTTACAGGGCAGGGGTGGAGAATGGGGGGAGACATTTATTTCATTACCTGTTAGGATCTTTGTAAATTTTATGCCAAATGTCATTAGAGTATGTGTTTTACATATGTGCTAGGCTGCCCTAAATCTTGAATTTGAGGAACACTGAGAAATCTTACCCATGAAAGAATTATTTATCCAGAAAGTCTTAACAAACAAAATGTCTTGGATACCTAAACTCTCTAAACAATCCTCCCTAAGTCCACCACTTCTTTAGGTAGCACTGGCATGTGTGCATACATGAGGCTGACTTTAGGAAGGTGGGTGGTAGGTGGAAGGTAGAAATGTTTTGCAGGATATCCTGGATAGTCAAAAATCCATATACTTTGAGATGAGGGAGGAGTGTCTCCTCCTGTTCACATGTTTCTTTGTGAACTGAGTCTTGAGCCTATGGCCTTTGCCTAACATCATCTATGTCAACATGGTACAGAATAACCCAGGGTCCTGGACATAGAGTCATTCAGGCTTCCATTCCCATTCCAGACTGGAATCCAAAAAGTGGTGAGCAAGAACCATAATTTTTTTTAGATTTTTTTGCTTCTGTCAGCTTTGAATGAATTTATGATTTATGACATGCCTCAAACACGAGGAAAAAACTATAAACTCCTAAGCAGATGTGTCTGGGGAAAAGTATCTTCTTGTCCATGGCTGCTAGGTTGTGGTCTGTCAGCCTCTGTGAATCAAACCCCTTCAAACGGTAACATTTATTAAAAATTAATGGAACTACACCTTCAGTCAGGAAGATCATGTCATCCAATCATTCCCCTGGTCAACTAGATTTGCCACAGCCTCACTAAGGCTCACTCATTTGTGTCTTGGGGTACCCACAAGCTGGAAGAAGCTCTGTGGTAATGTGGATATTGCACCTTCTCCCAGTGATGGATGGGGAGCCCTGGGCTTAAGTACATGAATGTTTGGTATAGCTTGATAAATCTTCTGCTCTTACACTACTGACTGTATTCTCCCTAACACCTAACAGCAACTTAGTGTACTAAAATTATTTTCTTTGTGCTCATAACTAGTGTCTCATTTTGTCTCCATCTACTCCTCCATCTTGGTCTGTACTTCTGTGTCATTAGCTATCTAGTTTGAAAGGTCTCTGAGAACAAGTGTCACTACCTTGAGGATCTCTGATCTGTAGCCCTGCAGTAATATAGGTAGTTAGTAACAAACTCCCAAGGTATGGAATTCAATCTCTTCCAATAGCATTGGATCTATGGTACAAGGTTGTGGATCTGTGGTAAAAAGCCCATTTGGGTTTACCAATACATATCTTCAAATCTCTCAGAGAGTAACCTTGCTGGAAAATATTACCTTGAGAATGAAATCCTCTTTCCATGACCCCATGTTTGACCTTCATGTGCCTGGTTAGGTTTCCCTTCAGGGTGAATTTGCTGGGACAGTAGAGGCACTTGAAAGGCTTACTGTCCGAGTGCAAGTGCATGTGTCCCATTAAATTGTGCATTCTGTTGAATTCCTTTCCACACAGCTGTAAAAACAGTAAAAATTAAAATTATTAGTTCAAAGGGGTACTCCATGGAGAAGATTTTAAAAGGAAATAGGACCTACCCATCTCAGCCTGAGCCCTGGCAGCTTCTGGCTGCAATTTTTTTTACAAGGATACAGGCAAAAAACAGACAAGAATATGTAATTGAGTCTGCTCTATCTAGGGCCTTCTGCACTGCTGTCATTTTTTAAATTTGGTGAGTAGGACACACAGTCAAAGATTCCCCAAAAGCAGGGAATGTTGTTGTAAGGAGGGGAGAGGCTTAAGTGCATAACCTGGAAGGCTCTTAACCTGAATGAAATTCAAAGTATAACTTTCTGCCCTGATGAACCATTTTGTTTGTAGTTTATAAATCTAGCCTTTAATCAAGAACAACGCCAGGCAGAGATGGAGATACAAAATAAAACCAATGAAGGGTTTCTGTGAAACAGTCAAGCAGAGTATTACTTCTCCTTAAGTGGAAATGAAAAGGCTGCAAATTTTGCTTAAAGCTAGAAGAAGCAATTCCTTTTTTTCTTTGTTTCTTGCTCCCCCATTTTTCTCTGATCCTCTTAACTTCTGTTTACCAACTTCTGTGTTTTGGTGTCTCTGGTGACTAAGCTGGAATTTAAACAGTCATGGGGCTGCAAGAATGACTCAGCTTTCCCTGAAGCATGTTCCTGCCAGCTCAAGCTATTGATCGCGCAAGTTTCCCTTTGATGAAACAATAAGGGTTTTTTTTTTTCATTGTTGTTTATCTAGATGGGTCCTTTTGTTGTCTGGTCCCTTATAAATCGAATGTATTCTCAAGACATGAGAGTTTGACATCATTATTACAAGCTTCCAGTCTTAACTTGTCTTCTGGTCTTCCCTTACCAGGATTTATAATTTTATTCACATTCAAGTGGCTATTTCCACCCTCTGCAAGCTTCTGTGCTTGCTTTCTACTTGCTTTCTACAAATGCTTTTACCATGAGATAATTTTTTTTGTTACGATCTTAATTACTATATGAGCCAGACTTGCCATTACTGAGTAACTGAAACTTCCATCAAGCAGCATGCTCATCGGGGAGAAAATTACTAAAAAGAAACTACTGAGGTGCCACCAAATTTTTGGTCTAATCTGACTACTGATTTAATTTGTTTTTGTAGTACAGATGATCTGCTGCTGTATTTTTTGGTTCAAATTCACAAAACCATCACCTGGAATATCTGGATGAAATGTAGACAGTGGAATGACCTTGGTGAAATAATACTGTATTCTTTGCATTTTAAACCATCTCTTGAGGGGAAAATGGAAGTAGTTTGTTAATAGAAAAATTTGCAGTGGTATTGTTTTTAAATAAAAACTAGAGCTGAGTCAATGCTGCAAAAAGAAAGAGACTGGAAATTTTCACTTGCTTTTAAAAAAATACTTGCTTCAACTGCATATGTTGTCTTCAATGATTTGCTCTATGTGATTTTGCTAAAATGAACATTCTAGCAAATAAATTTACCAGCAAAGTGTTTACCAAGATGGGAAGGGGGAGGGGGAGGGAGAGGCAGAAGGCTAGTCATTGAGAATAAGTTATTATTTTGTAAAAGTAAGATATCTTTTTCCAAGGGTCATCCATCCACTTAGGAAAGAGGACTGCCTCTTCTTTGCAGTCAAAGAAAGCTGGTATATCGGATGATTTATATTCAGGGAAATTAATGCACCAAAAAACCACTCTGAAAGTGCTGGAGGAAACAGGAGAAGGAGCACTAATGAGCACAGAAAATTTGCAAGGAAGAACAGCAGCTGATTATGTCTTGACATGTCAATATTTCTCTGGCTACAAGAATGCCAATAATAATACCTCTCTAATGGCTCTTAGCAGAAGTCTTCTGGTTATCTGCTTGTATTGTGGCTGACCTGTGCTCTCACCAGCTTTTGCTTTCTGATAGCTAGGTCTTTACTTCTCTACCTAAACTGATAATCAAGGAAAATCAGGTTGAAGAGGTGAGTGGCTAGAGTACTTCATGCAAATCTATATCTTTACAAGGCATTAAGTATTAAAATGGATTTAGTAGGAGCATTCATTTTGCTTCTGTCAAGGCAACATTTCTTTCTCTTTCTTCATAATGAAAAGACAGGACATTTCTTAAAGGATGGTTGCTTACAGTCTAACAGTTTTGTGTCTCTGAATAAAGGGTGTAGGTTTTCCATTTCCCAAAGTCATGTGCAGTCTTAGGGATGTGTAATGTGTTCTTGTCCTGAAATGTCCTCTGGGGACATGAGGAAATGGTACTGGAGTGGAGAGGTGTGGCAGGAAAATGAAAGAAACGCAGATATGAAAATTGGTTTTTGGAACGATGGTTCTGTGTGGCATGGTCTCCAGGTAACCTACCCTTTTCAAAAGGCACAAGATGAATTTCAGATGAATGTCCATGACCTAGAGGGCAAAGGGAGCAAGTTTGGGGCTGACATGCTGGAAGACGGCAACTCAGAGCTAGCTGGGGTTCACAGCCAGTGCTTAAAAGAACAGCCTGAATCTGCAGGCCAAAATAGGGAGGTGTACAAGATTTTCTTTCTCTGTGACAGGGCAGGGGTGTGAACACTGATGAGCAGGGTATGAAAGATGACCCTGAGCCTGTTACATGGGAAGGAGCTCCAGCAGAAGTTATCACAGAGCACCTTCAGGGAAATGCAAAGCTCATGCAAGCAATCTTGGGATAGCAGGAGCAACATGGTTTACTTGTGGACCTTTTGTTAGGCTGTCTACTTTAGACAAAATAAAATTTAAGCCCTGAAGAGAAAGACCTCAGCTGCAAGTCTGCTGAACACAGTTTGTTGCACTGGCTGGTGAAATGGACTTCAGTGCAGTTTGCTAGAAAAGCTGAATTAGTTCAACACTAGATTTTGTCTTCCTAAGCCACCACATGAAGTATCGCCCTTCTAGATTCATCAGTCTTTTTCGTTTATTCCCAAAGTACTTATCACTCACATTTTCCCTGCTTTTGACTCCTGATCTAAACCCATGATTTTAGATGGGAAAAAAAATGGAGTTCAAAACATCTGCTGCAAAGTGTATTTGGCTGGGCTGGAGAAAACTCCATTGCATTCTTTACTGGAGGCCTGAAACATTGCTGACTTCAGCACTAAAAGCAACCGTAAATTTCATAGAAGCTTCCTCTACAAGTCAGATCTGGCACTATTGCACCAGTTGATGCAATTCCTTCAGAACTCTTTGGTGTTTTGTTTTTGGTTTGGTTTGGGTTTTTTTAACAGAAATAAACAAGGCAGCACAGTCTCAGGCCTTTAAACGCTACAGAGAAGTTCACTCTTCAGAGAAAAATCAAACACAGATCCAGGCTGCAGCTGGATGAGGAAACAGAAGGGACAACTATTTGCTACTCCCTCACTTCAGATGCTCTGTGCTTAGCTGTGATTAGACACATAGGAAAGCCTCATGTTTTCTTTTGCTGTGAGAAAAAGGTAAAGAAAACCATTGCATGTGGTGAAGTAGAAAGGCTACTGCTGTGCTCTCTTTCCTTTTCATTCTTCTTCTTTTTTTTTTTTTTCTTCATAAGAAGGGTGTTCCTTTCCTCAAAGAGAGAGGGAGAGGGAGAAAGACTGTAAACTGTCCAAAAGGACCGTGAGAAAACAGGAAGCTTTGAAAAGTACAAGAGAAAGCAAGATGAAATCTATTTGCAGGCGGTTCCCAGGGGACATGTGAGCCATTGTTAAGCAGGCTGTTCATACAGCTATATCCTTCCTTCTGCTGAGGAGGAGCTTGGTGCCAAAAGGCTGCTATCTGGTCATTGCCTTAACCCTCTGAATACCAGCCAGAAACACTTGCTCGAGTCTTTCAAGGGCTCTGCCAGAGAGGCAGGGGATGTTCCTAACGCCAAACAGCAATTCCTGATTCTCCCTTTGCTTATCGTACAAATCTCCACTCTGTTCACGGGCACCAATGTTGATTCATACCCCTTCCGCCTTGGAGAAACCAGTTCACTGTGCATATTTGTCTCTTTCCTCCTAGGAACATTGGGTGGGGACAGAGAAGTAAAAAACTAAGAAAAACAGGTGTTCCTGTAGTGCTGTTGTTACTGGCTGGGAAGCATACTGGTGGTACTCTAGTTCCCAGTTCAAACTATTGCCATCACTAAGTTTTAATAGTCTGTCATCACCAAACCCCAACCTGAACACAAACTTCCAGCTGCACATCTGTGGGTCCAGATATTGCATCCAGAACAGCTGATCAAACAATTGAGTTTCTTTTCTGGAACTTGAGGGGTCAGAGGAGGACTTTGTCCAATTGGGAACAAAAAGACAGGTTTGCAGGTGTTCTCAGAGAATGAGTCTCCAGCAGAGACTTGATATGGAACTACCCAAGCATTTCACTAACAGAAATTATTTTATCAATACAGAATAATATAAGTCCTAGTATGCAAAATAACATTTTAATAGGACGTACATTAAAATGAAACAAAAAGCTAAAGTTGAAGGACTTTGTTGTTAATTTTTCAAAGTGAAATGTTTCAAAGTTATCAAAGCAAAATGAGGAAGTCAAAAGGATTCATTCTGAATGAATTGTCACTGAATGCTGTATTTTCCTATGACATTTTGAAGTTCTACATTTTTCAAGAGAAAATAATTTCATTTAAATTTTTTCCTCCAGCTCTGCTTCTCAGTGAAACTTTCCTTTTAAGGAAATATTTAATTCCAAAAAGATGTTGGATGAAAGAGTTCTAGAAATTGCTCCCAGATCAATCTTCAGTTACATAGGCATGAACTGGGTAATATGTCCCACTCTGTATTTATAGTCCTCTTAGAGCGGATCAAAGTGGGAATAAAACCTACAACCTTTGACTTCACAAAGTATGATTACAGTAATGAACGAGATAGGCAGCAAAATGAACAGATGTAGTGTCCAATAAGTGCAAGTCTGAGTAAGAATATAAACATGAATAATTCATAAGGAAGGTATTAGAGATGAGCATGGTCAAGAAAGCCAAAGTCTTAGAGGTTTATGGGGAAGGAGGAGAAGAGAGGATGGAAAGGGAATGTCAGCCTCCAGTGTGCAGGAGGGAGGCAGCAAACTGGAATTCGCACAGGATCCTAAAAAGGCCAGATGGTCTCACAGTCTGTTTTGTTAGGATACTGATGTCCTGCCCTGAATTTCAGTGTTGTAATTACAGTCAGCCCATTCAAATCCCTTCTGCAGCTGTATTTTGCGTGGCTTTCTTTGAGTCCTTCCTTGAACTGATGCACAGCATCACCATGACAAGTCATGGCTGTCGCTTTTCCATGGCCCTCTGGGGGGTGCACGACTTGATCTATGTTTTTACTTAGTGTTTCAAGCTCTTAAGCACTTAGTCGTCTGTTTGGATGGCTGTACTAAGCAAATGTCAGGTATGTTTATTGTCCTCAAACTGCTGTGGCATTTAAATGCCCAGAAAGCAGAAAAAAAATATTTGAGGATGAAAGTTACTGATATTGAAAGGGAAGGGATTAAAACACAGATATTCATCTCCATTATTTGGTGCTACATAACCAGAACCTGGATAAAGAAAGAAAGCAGGCTGGTTTATGCCAATTTAGGTGCAACTGCAGTATGTGTTAGCAATTCTTGTTCTTCTAACGCTACCATATTGCAAGATGATAATATCACAAAAATAGCCAGTGGGTTAATGCCTCTGCCACCAGATGCACTTACCTTGCATTTAAAGGGTTTGACATCAGAGTGAACAATCATATGGGCCTTGAGAGTCTGCTTTTGCACAAAGCTCTTGAAGCACAAATGGCATTGATAGGCTCTGATATTGGTGTGGATCAGGACATGTCGTTTCATGTTGGCCAGCAGAGTAAACTCCCGGCCACAAATTCCACATTTGTGCTCTTTCACACCCTGTAAGAAAAGAAAAAAATCAGAAAATTCTGTAGGTGGAAAATTTTCTACATACTTTAATTTTCAGTACAGCAATACATGAATTATTCATTCTGCATTAACGAAGTAGGTAATACATTATTTTATTTTTAACATAATTTGCTTAAGTAATAGATACTTATGTATTTTTTTCCTGGCAAATTCTTACAAGAATCTGAGAAGCAGAGAAGGAAAACAAAATGTAAGATTAATGAAATAATGGGCTTTGTTTCCATCAGTAAGTTTACAAATCAATGAGACATAGTCAGTAGCAGAGCTTCTCTATCTTGCTCTGCTGCTTGTGTGAAGTACTGGTTAAATGTGAACACTTACTGACCAAGAATAAAACCTAACCATGTTAAGAGACTAAAGTGGTGCTTGCCTTTGATAATTTAACGTCACTGGCTTCTAAAAAAGCTATAGAAAATAATCTGAAGTAACTGAGAAGTAGTCAAGCAATGTCACCAAATAAGGGTATACATGTTACATTCAATAAAGAGAAAAAGCTGTTCACTCTTAGTGGGACTTGCACTAACCCTAATGGAGTGTTCTCATTTTATCTGGTGTTTACAGGGCATTTCTAGCATGTCATGTCATCTTATCAATTTACTAATGCATAATTCAATATTCTTGCTCACACTCATGGGGTCTAACTGCCAGCTCCTCAAAAAGTCATTTAGATGTTTTGAAAATTGATTAATTTACCACTAAACACTTTAAGAGTCTGAGTATGACTTGCTGAAGGTAATGAGGACTTACTAGTGAAGTGCTGACAGCAATTACTCCTCCTGCAGGCCCCCATTACAAAGAAGACTTGAAATGATCTCTACTTTTGTGCCAGTCAGTGGTTTTCACAGTTAATTGCAAAGCTAAAACCATGAACACCAACAATGGCTTTAAGTGTCTGCCTACCTGATGTGGGGCTGCATTTGGGCAGCTAAGTACTGTTAATTATGTTCACAGCTGAATCCACCTGCAGCTGTGGACAAAAAAGCAGAAGCTCTCTAAAGGCTCAGGGGCATTGCATTTCCTGTGACAAAAACCTACCAAGTCTTGAATTAGTATAATTTTGCATGGTAAATCCAAAGACCAGGGAATCTCCAAAAAGGGCAGAAATTATAATCATGTAGTAGGGAAGAAAAAGCAAATGTGGAAGTAGGGGGTGTTAGTTTTTAAAATAAAATGTGTCTATAAGACTGAAATGTTGCAGTTTTCTGTATTTTTAATGTTTTTCATATAAAAGCTAAAATTCAAGTGTTAAAGAAAAAATATGCAAAGCTGGAAGCAAATTTTTCTAAAATGTGTGGGGTTTTGACATGTCTTAAAAAACATTTTTGTACAGGTAGATAAGCCAATTTCAGACATTCTTGAATAGAACAGTTACATTTTCCCTATTTCTGAAAGCATTCTTTCTGGATGTGTTCCAAGGCCTGCTCCAAGCCTAAACTGACTCTGCTGTCATTGCTGTCAGCAGTGGCAAGACTGCCACTTGATATGAATTGGCTGGGATTATGTTCCTGCTTGTCTGCTTTTATTAACTGGCATTCTGGATAACTTACACACAAAGGGGAATTTTTCTTAGGTTGTTTTTTCCCCCTAAATGTCTCATTATATGATTCTTCAAAATCTGATGAGTAATAATATACTTTCTTTTGCTGCATACATACAGTCTACTGCAATCCCACCTACTTCCCAATCAAGAGAGCAAAGCAATGGAACTGGGTTTCAGTAGAAAATTACTGTTACAATTTCAGGGGGGGGCTATACAGCTCTACAAAATTCTGTTATGTTACAGAAGGTCGTTCTGAAGATAAAACACAGAAGATGTGAATACAGTTTTGGGAAGTAATACAGGTGATTAAATGGAATTCCTGTTTATAACAAAGCAGGTTTTGTGTGTACTTCCCTAAGACTGACAAGAGACATCTAGCTTTTACTATTGCCAGTGCTGCCGGGGCTTTATGCTCCACATAAAACTCTCCAGCTGGCAAAGGGCCAGCATGAGGCTATACAGACTGATTGCCTTCATTCCGAGAAGGTACATGGGCATATCTTTAGTAGCCTGCAATCCTTGTGCTACATTCTGATGCAAGGTGAGAGCGCAACCCGTGCTGACTTACCTTGTGAGTTAGAGAGTGCTGTTTGAGATGGTGGGGCTGCACAAACTCCATGCCGCATTCAGTGCAGATGTATGGGCGGATGTCTTTGTGCTTCATCATGTGGTTTTGCAGCTGACTCGGGTACTGGAAGGTCTTATCACATTCAGTGCAACTGTACTGTATAGGGCCACGGTGGGTTGTTAAGTGTCTCTTCAGCTGGGCCAGGGTTGGGAAGTCCAGACCACACTCCACACAAATGTTCTCTCGGCCACTCTCGTGCTTAGACTCATGTGCTTTCAGCTCGCTGGGGTAGGCAAAACCTCTCCCACAGATCCTGCAGTTGTAAGGCTTGATGTCACTGTGTTGCATCATGTGTCTCTTAAGGTGACTGGTTTGAGTGAAAGCCTTGTGGCACACCTGGCACTTGTGTGGCCGAGTGCCCTGGTGGGTCAACATATGTGTGTGCAAGTGGCTCAGCTGCTTGAAAAGCTTGCCACAGCGGGTGCAAGCATGTGGCTTAATGCCACTGTGCCCCAAGATATGGGTGACCAAATTGTACTTGGATGTATAGGACTTCTCACACATGGGACATTGCCAGCGTTTCTGTTCACCCCCTACATCAACATAGTAACTGTCATCTATCTGAAGGTTGACGTCTACTCTTTCCACTTTCTGTTTATTTTCACCACTTTCTCTTACTTCAGCCCTCCTGAAGGGTGGCTCTGGAGGTCTTTTCATTTGAAAGGGGTTCCTGAAATGAAAATTTGGTGGCACAATAAAAGGAAACATTAAACCAGGGTGGACTTTAGGATAATAAGGGTAAGGAGGCTGCACGAATGCTGGGCTACTGGGCCATGTCATGTTAGGCTTCACTGGCTCTTGCTTAATAGGCTTGGCTCCAAAGTGTTCTAGAGTTCTGTAGAACTGAAAACCAAAGTTGCAGAGGTCAATCATCTGGGAACTATACTTTGGCTGTGTTGGTGGTTGGAATACCATGGGGAGACTGGAAGAGCCTATGTCACTGTGATCTTCAGGTCTGTCTGGTGGCAATGAGGAACCCTCAAGGGTGATAGAAGGAGGCATTTTTGTTGGCATGCTCTTGCGTTTCCGAGACCCTCCTTCCAAGGACCCCTGGAATGTTTCCATGTCTCCAAGAGGAGGAGGGCCATAGCGGAAATGTGAGAGGTGTGGTCTGAATTCTTCACCAAATGGAGTTGTTCTGTGTGCCTTTGTAACAGGGCTCAGTGGCTGCAGGCAGCGGGAGAAGGGAGAGGCTCGCGTACTGTCCACATTAAAATTCGTTTCTTCATTCTTCATCATATTTGATTTTTTCTGTCTTGCCCAAAATCCTTAAAACAAACAAAAACCCAAATCTCTTTTTTCCTTCCTGTTTTCATGAGTTTAACATTTTATTTTCTATTTTATTGTTTTTGAGGTTGTTGGTGTTTTTTTAACTAAATGCAAGTAAGGATGTCTTAGACCCATATAAGACCCTTTAAAACCAGAATTAAGTTTGTTAGCAAAGGACAAATTAGCTTTGGTCTTCCTGCAGTAGAATTGCAGGTTTAAATCAAGTTTGACCCATGCAACATCTTTGCACCATACACATGTTGTACCATGGCACACTACTTTGCAGCTTAATCTGTGTGGCAATGTTTCTGCATAACTTAATTCAGTCAGGCTACTTGTGAGAAAAATCCTGTCCTTGGCTATGCATGCACAGGCTCTAGAAACTGGCGGTGCATCTAAAGGATATGGCAATACAAACAATAATGTGCACATTTATTATGGTTGTGACATGAAAAGCCAAAGCCAAAAAATATTAAACTTCTTTGTATCATTAACATGTGCTGCTGTGAGAGAAAACAATGGCCAAGTGATCTAAGGACACTGTGTACCATCAGGTTTTGCACTGTGTTTCCTGGCTTCTCTCACTTTGTATTGTAATAAGAAGGTGGAGATTAATTTATTTTCTTTGTTTTAACCCCAGAGATATTTACCTGACAGATTTGGGGGAGGAAAGACCTTTGACAACTCTCCAAATTACTTTTAGTTTTATCAACTTAGTCTGGGATTTTTTTGTTTCTAAATAGGTGGGCAAAATCTCCACTATAAAACCAAATATAGAATTAATGTCAACAACCCCCCAGGTCTCCAGAATAACTGACACTTAAGAATCCTCCAAGCCTTTCTAGTGGTACAGTATGACAAGGCAGATTAATAATTTTCTTCTGGCAAAATTTGATGTGCCACTGATCATACAGGGAGCTTCTCATAAATTTGGGATTCATCTAAAATACTGGTTACGAATTTTGGTTCATCTTAAATAAGGCTGCTACCTTTTGCCTTGGCTCTGTAGAAGCATAGAATTGTTTAGGGTGGAAAAGACCTGTAAGATCATCAAGTCCAACTGCTAACCTAACACTGCCATTCCACCACTAAGCCATGTCCCTAAGTGCCATGTCTATAGGTCTTTTAAACACCTCCAGGGATGGGGACTCAACCACCTCCCTGGGCAACCTGTTCCAGAGCCTGACAACCCTTTCAGTGAAGAAACTTTTCCTAATATCCAATCTAAACCTCCCCTGGCCCAACTTGAGGCCAGTACCTCTTGTCCTGTCACTTGTTTCTTGGCAGAAGAGACCAACACCCACCTCACTACAGCCTCCTTTCAGGCAGTTGTAGAGGGCGATAAGGTCTCCCCTCAGCCTCCTCTTCTCCAGCCTAAACAACCCCAGTTTCTTCAGCTGCTTCTCATAAGACTTGTGCTCCAGATCCCTCACCAGTTTTGTTGCTCTCCTCTGGATATGTTCCAGCAATGCAACATCTTTCTTGTAGTGAGGAGTCCAAAATGGAACAGAGTATTTGAGGTACTGTCTCACCAGTGCAGAGTACAGGGGTACGATCACTTCCCTACTCCTGCTGGCCACACTATTCCTGGTACAAGCCAGGATGCCATTGGCCTTCTTGGCCACCTGAGCACACTGCTGGCTCATATTCAGCTGACTGTTGACCAACACCCCCAGGTCCTTTTTGGCTAGGCAGCTTTCCAGCCACTCATCCCCAAGCCTATAGCATTGCATGGGGTTGTTGTGACCCATGTGCAGGACCCAGCACTTGGCCTTGTTGAAATTCATATAATTGGCCTCAGCCCATTGATCCTGCCTGGCCAGGTCCCTCTACAGGGCCTTCCTAGCCTCAAGCAGATCAACACTCCCACCTAACTTGGTGTCATCTGCAAACTTACTGAGGGTGTACTTGATCCTCTTATGCAGATCATCGATGAAGGTATTAAATAGAACTGGCCCCCAACACTGAGCCCTGGGGAACACTGCTTGTGACTGGCTGCCAACTGGATTTAACTTCATTCATCACAACTCTTTGGGCCCAGCCATCCAGCCATTTTTTTATCCAGCAAAGTGGAGGCCCGTCCAAGCCATGAGCAACCAGTTTCTCAAGCAGAATGCTGTGGGAAACGGTGTCAGAGGATTTATTAGAGTCCAGGTAGACAACATCCACAGCCTTTCCCACTAAGCAGGTCCCCTGGTCATAGAAGGAGATCAGGTTAGTCAGCAGGTCCTGCCTTTCATAAACCCATGCTGACGAGGCCTGATCACCTGGTTGTCCTGAACATGCTCCGTGATGACACTCGAGATGATCTGCTCCATAACCTTCCCTGGCACCAAGGTCAGACTGACAGGCCTGTGGTTCCCCGGATCCTCCTTCTGGCCCTTCTTGTAGATGGACATCACATTTGCTAACCTCCAGTCAACCGGGATCTCCCTGGTTAGCCAGGACTGCTGATAAATGATGGAAAGTGGCTTGGTGAGCACTTCAGAAACAGATACAAAGCCTTAACAGCTAAGGACACCCATGAGCAAGGTCTGCAAAGTCCTGTGCAAGTGGAAACTGTACCAGCAACACACAGTAGATACCATAAAAAGAAATTATGCGTGCTCATAGTGGGTGACTTTCTGTGGAAGGGTACTGAGACACCCATCTGCCAACCTGACAGGGAGTCACAAGAGGTATGCTAAGGTTCAAGAAGTGGTTGAGAGGGTACCACAACTCATCAAGAGAATAGACTACTATCCATTGTTACTATTTCATGTAGGCATGAACAACACTGAAAGCAGAAACCTGGATAAAATCAAGGAAGACTTTCAAGCCCTGGGGGTGCAACTGAAAAACATGGGTGCCCAAGTTATCTTTTCTTTCATTTTTCCATTTTGAGGGAAGGGGACAGGCAGAAATAGGCACATAATTTATATCAACTCCTGGCTACATGGCTGGGGCCATCGTGAAGGTTTTGGCTTTTATGACAATGGGGCATTCTTCAATGACTATAACATGTTAGGGAGGGATTGAATCCACCTGTCTAGAAGAGGCAAGGGAATCTTCAGTAACAGGCTGGCTAACTTGGTGAAGTGGGCTTTAAACTGAAGCACTTGGGGAGTGGGGTCCAAAACAGAAGTGCTCATCCCATCACAGCCAGCTGGGGAGTAAGTCAGGTCAACCAGTATGGCAACAAATGTTCCTTAGCTGTCTCCCAAGATGTGAACCAGAAGATCACCACAAGTGTATGTATACAAATGCAGAGTCTGGGAAACAAACAGGAGGAACTGGAGCTCCGTGCCCAGTCAGAAGGTTATGATTTCACAATAGCGGAAACATGGTGGGGCAACTCACATAACTGGGGGATCATAATGCAGAGTTATAGGTAATTTCACAAAGACAGGCAGGGAAGATGAGGTGGAGGAGTTGCACTCTATATTAAGGAAAATGTTGAATGTATCGAAGTCATCTATGGTGATTGTGAATGCTCTATTGAATGCCTCTGGGTTGAAATCAGAGAGGTCATCTCCAAGCAGGATCTTACAGTCTGCATCTGCTACCGACCTCCAAACCACAATGATAAAGCTGATGAAGCAGTATTTGGGGCACTAAAACAAGCTTCTGGTCAACAGAACCTGGTTCTTATGGGTGATTTCAACCACCCAGACATTTGCTGGAAGAAAAATACAGCAGCTCGCATGTCATTGAGCAAGTTCCTGGAATGCATAGAGGACTGTTTCCTCATACAAATGTTAGATGTGCCAATCAGGAATGAGGCACTGCTGGACTTGCTATTCATAAACCAAGAAAACCTGCTTTGTAATATCTTGGTTAGTAACAACCTTGGCTGCAATGATCACAATATTTTGGAGTTTGGGATCCTGCTGAGCTTGCTGAAGGTTAGTACTGAGACAAGGGTTCTAGGTTTTAGAAGAGCAATCTTCAGCTTGCTCAGAGTGCAGTTGGGGGGGATTCCATGGGATGCTTCCATGGAGGATAAAGGAGCTAGTGAGTGCTGGGAGTTCTTCAAGAACTTTGGAAACACAAAACCAGTTTATCCCCAATAAAGAAAAGGGAAATAAGCAGAACAAGAGGCCTCCTTGGCTCAACCATGAGCTCCTGGGTCTGCTCAATACCAAAAGAGAAGCATACTGGAGATGGAGAAGTGGAAGATTATCCATTGGGAACTACAAGGGCATTGCCAGAGTGTGCAGAGGTGCAGTTAGAAAAGCAAAGGCTCAACTTGAATTGAAACTGGCCAGAGATGTCAAAAATCACAAGAAAGGGTTCTTCAGGTATGTAAACTACAAGCAGAAACAGAAGAAAAACATAAGCCCACTGTTAAACAGAAGAGGTGAATCAGTCACCAACAGTGCTGAAAAGGCAGATTCTCAACACTTTCTTCACCTCTGTCTTTACCAACACTGTCAGATCACAGGCTTTGGGAACAAAAAATCTAGGTTGATCCAAACATAGATTCACCATCAGTGAAAGAAGAGGTAGAATGTGAATTACTACAGGAGCTGAGCCCTACAAATCTATGGGCCCTAACACCATCCACCTAAGGGTGTTGAAAGAGCTGGCTGATGTCATTGCAAGGCCACTCTCCATAATCTTTGAGAAGTCATAGAGATTGGGCGATGTCCCAGAGGACTGGAGGAAGACTAATGTTACCCCTATCTAAAAGAAGGGCTCAAGGGAGGATGTGGGTAAATATAGGCCCATCAGTCTTACTTCAATTCCTGGGAAAGTTATTGAACGAATCCTCCTGGGAGACATCACAAGTCAAATGAAGCATGTGATTGGGAAAAGCCAACATGGCTTCCCTAAGGGCAGATCGTGCTTGACAAATCCAGTGGCCTTCTATGATAATGTGACCTGCTTGATTCACATGGGGCAAGCAGTGGACATTGTCTACCTGGACTTCTCCAAGGCTTTTGACACGCTTCCCCACAGCCTCCTCCTGGAGAAATTGATGCATTATGGCCTAGGCAAATGGTCTGTGTGTTGGGTGAGGAATTGGCTGACAGGCCACAACCAAAGGATGGTGGTAAATAGCTGTTTTTCAAACTGGTAACCCATCTCAAGTGGGGTCCCCCTGGGATTGATTTTGGGTCCAACATTATTCAAAATCTTCATAAGTGATCTGGATGACAGGATCAAGTGTAGCCTGATGAAGTTTGCAGATGACACCAATCTGAGTGGGGAAGTAGACACTCCAGAAGGGAGAGCCACCCTGCAGGAAGATCTGGATAGGCTGGAAGAGTGGACTAACAAGAATCTTATGAAGTTCAACACAGACAAGTGTAAGGTCTTGCCCTGGGAAAACATAATCCAGGAGCGCAGCACAGACTGCGAGCAGTTCTGTGGAAAGGGACCTGGGGGTCCTCATGGACAGGAAGCTCAATATGAATGAACAGTATGATGCTGTGGCAAAGAAGACCAATAGGATGCTGGGCTGAATCAAAAAGAGTATCACCAGCAGAGATAAAGAAGTCATTATCTCACTTTACTCAGCACTTGTCAGGCTGCACCTGGAATACTGTGCGCAGTTCTGGTCCCCACTATGCAAAAGAGATGTGGACAAGGCTGGAGGGGGTCCAGAGAAGGGCTGCCAAGATGATCCAAGGCCTGCAAAGCCTGCCATGTGAGGATAGGCTGAGAGAACAGGTTTTGTTCAGCCTTGAGAAAAGGACACGTAGAGATGATCTCATTACCATGTACTGGTACTTAAAGGGTGGGTACAAAGAAGATGGAGACTCCCTTTTTACAAGGAGTCACATGAAGAGGACAAGGGGTAATGGGTACAAGTAACTCTTGAGGAGATTCCAGTCAGACATAAGAGGAAAATTTTTCACAATAAGAACAGTCAACCCTTGGAATAATCTCCCCAGGGATGTGGCTGACTCTGCTGCACTGGGCACTTTTAAGACTCAGCTGGACAGGGTGCTGGACCATCTTGTCTCGACTGTGCTCTTGCCAGGAAAGGTTGGACCAGATGATGCCCGAGGTCCCTTCCAACCTGGCATTCTATGATTCCACCAGCTCCCTCAGTACCCGTGGGTGGATCCTATCCAGGCCCATAGACTTGTGGATGTCTAAGTGGTGTAGCAGGTAACTAACCATTTCCCCTTGGGTTATAGGGGCTTCATTCTGCTCCCTGTCCCTGTCTTCCAGCTCAGGGGGCTGGGTACCCTGAGAACAACTGGTCTTACTATTGAAGACTGAGACAAAGAAGGCATCAAGTACCTCAGCCTTTTCCTCACTCTTTGTCACTATATTTTCCCCCACATCCAATAGAGAATGGAGATTCTTCTTAGCCCTCCTTTTCTTGTCAATGTATTTATAGGAACATTTTTTATTGTCTTTTGTGGCAGTAGCCAGATTAACTTCTAGCTAGGCTTTGGCCCTTCTAATTTTCTCCCTTCATAACCTCACAACATCCTTGTAGTCCTCCTGAGGGATGCACTTATCCGAATGTGTGTGTTTGTGTACATGCATCTACCCAACCAAGCAGAGGTTAGGTTGGAAAATCAGACATATTTTCCCTCTGTCACCTGTGACATGTTGATGCTATTTAAAATACTGTTCTTGGAAATGCTGGGCAGAGAGCAAGAAGGTGGTTGGAGTACTAAAGACACTCCTGCTTCTTTTTCAGGAAGCTCCGTGCTGGATAAACCTACTTCTAAAGATAGATAAAAGCACATCTCTGTGACCTAGTTAGGCTGCAGACAAGAGCAGGCATCTTAAAAACCTGTTTGCAAACAAGTTACTTCCTTCTAATAGGGTAGACTGTGGAATTATCTTTGAGATACTGTGTGAAGCCAAAGGCCAGTGACAAAACTTTAAGATGGAAAATTTAGACAAAGGGTTCGATCAATGCACAAAGAAGGAATAGTAATTGAAGCAAAAATTGTAGGATCTCTAAACCAATGAGTTAAAAATAATTGTGATAGTGGAAAAGGCTAAAAAAAATTACTTATGACTGGGACAAGTATCTAATAATTACCGTAATTACCAGGATATTACTTTAAGTCCCTAGCTCCCTGATTGGAAATAGTGTACATATAGATACACACTGTGTATATATACTATATTTGTGTGTGTATATACATATATATGTAATACATGTAAGTGTGTTTGTTCCATCAGAGAGGACTGTTTGGGAGTATGAATTCCGCTATGTTTCCTTGTCACCCCAACTCCTTGGGCAAAATAAGGAACACGTAGATCTTGAAGACTCTTTGGGTACAAAGGCTTGATTTATTAAGAAAGGAGAAGGGGAAGGGAATCCTCTGAATACTGAAAAAGGCTCCACTTCTTTCCAAAAGGGAATAAGTTTTTTTTCAAAATTCATTTTAAGCAAAGTTAAACTCACACACTTTGAACATAAAATATGCCTGTAGACCAAAATCTGCCCTTCAAAGTACAATCCTGTCCCTCAAATAACTTCCGTCATGTGTATCTGATTCTTTTCCAGCAATGTGGATATAAAATGCTTCAGAAAGCCCATAGAAATTGAGAACCTATCTATGTTATTTACTGCTTTTGTTATATTATTGAAATGTTGCCAAAAATACACAGAAGTGACAGTGAGTTGTGTCTAATTGCTCTTTTGTCTCTTGGCTGGCGGTTACTCCCATCTTCCACAGCCTGTTTTATGCAAAATTTCATTCCGAAACATGGAGTTATGGCCAAGGCTGTAGAACTGCTTGAAATTACTAGAAAGAAATAATTTGCTTGCACTACTAACCTTTGGCTGCTTTCACTGAGCGTATGGGTTTATTCCACTGTCCACAGCTACACACATCATGGGACCAAACCTACAAAGGAAAGTGTTTAACCAGTCAGTGACTAGCACAATCAGAGAGGTCCTGTATAATCCAACAAAGAACACCTAAAAGGGGAGGGAAAGTATAGATCTGCACTCTAAATATGGATCACTTTGCTCTTTTTTTTTCCCTTCAGTCTGCAAAGCCCCATGATGTAGGAAATTAATTGAGGAAAGATTAAATGTCGCCTGTCTTCTCATCTCCTTTCATGTTGGTAACAAACTCTTCCTAACTTGAATGGAGGCATGACCTCGACCAGAACTTAATTCCATAAAAATATGAGTCATGAGGAAACCATAGAAAATATTACAGACTTGCCCACCATGCAAGAAATAGTTAAGGAGCAGTCCCTTCTTTAAATAACTTCAGGAGAGAACTTTAATGCTTTTAATAGCACAGTTTCCCAATAATGTTGTTCTGTCTGACTCTGGAGTAGCTGATCTCATTTTAATACTCAATGATAAATAAGGGGGGAGAATTGACATTTTTTTTGTTTTAAATATCTCCTAGGCACCTTTTGTGTTCGCTATATAACCACTTTAAGACTTCTTTCTTTCTTAGTATTTAAAATGTAATACTATGTAGCACAGCAGTGTGTGATTGAGGTTAGTTTATACCTGTATAGGCATTAAAAATTCTAGCTTTTATCAGCTCCTCAGTTTTGAAAACTTGGTTTGGAAAGCTCACTGAGACAGAGGTTTCCATGCTGTATTGGCTCTTAAACATAAAAAACCCACTAAACCTAACACTCCAGAGCTTATTAAAAAGTTAGTATCTCTAGAACAGACAAGCATCCTCACACAGTTTCTTTCTTTATGTAAATAAGTATATTTGGAAATACACTACTTTGAAAAATAGACCCACGATAAATTCTCTCCCTGCCCTTTCAAAAAAAAGAAAAGAAAGGCTACCATGAGTTCAGATAGTTCTTGAGGTATTTCCAAAATAGAATATCTATGCAGCAGCTAATAATGTTGTTGACTTCCATGAAAGAGGAAGAGAGTTTAATACAAAACATGAATCACCATTTACTTTCTCATTTCCACTCACCATATTTCTACAGACAAAGGATTTAAAAAATAGGTAAATCATGCTATTCACTCTACAAGCATACGCATTGTTAGAGTCTCCAGTTAATATTCTGCACTGAAGTCAATAGCAAATTTTCTTTAGACTTCATTAGAACCAAGATTCTGCTTCCTTTATGAAAGTGCCTTCTATCTATACACTAATAATAAGTCCAGCCATAAAAATGTGAGGTTATGAAGTTTCTCAAGCTTAAACACTGACTACTACTGTTCTGATTTTGCTCTTGGGCAACACAATGGTAAAACCAGAAATGAGACTAAGATGAGTGAAAGTGATATGTACCCTCTAACAAAGGGAAACAGGCTACTTTATTAGGAGGTTTGCTCTTGTGTTTGCTATTTTAGAAGAAGATTAAGCAGAGGAAAGTGTGGGAGGTCTAAAGGTGGCTGAGTAGGCTGTACAGCTTCTCTTAGCTGGAAGAGAAATTCCACATTTAGTTGAACATGCATGACTGTAGAAACCATGCCCTGTAACACTTCATTTCTGCTCTCTTCTTGGGGCCTGAAATATTGGCATCTACAAGGAAAGAATGAAATCTAACAGCTGTTTCTCTGTTGGATGTGGTGGGGATCAGTGACAAATAACACACTAACACTATTACATTTCTTGAGCTAAAGTTGAACAATTGGAGAGCTTCAACATTACTGAACAATCAGCTGGTTGGTTTTTTTTCAGTAACTGACTTTTGTAAACTGTTATAGAGATGGTTATGGTTATTTTAATGGGTTTGACAAGATCTCAGTTCACACTTCCAAATAGATTTTGGGTTTAAATGTATTCAGTCATACAGCTGTTGAACTAAGCACCAAATTCTTTACTTTAGTTTTCATTCATCTGTTATTTGTGCAAAACTTGCATTAGTCTCAGGATCTGAACAAAGGGGCTTTACTATGATGAATTTGCCTCATTTTAGCAGCAAATCCAAATCTACACTGCTTTGAGTTATTTGTCAGACTTTGAAACTTCCCAGATTTCCTATATAAACATGAATGAATCCACTACTGGTAACCAATTATTTTCAGTTAGTGCACAACTGACCCCTCTTTATGATTCTCCCTGCTCATTTCCTTCAATGGCACCATGAACTGTCCATAAGCCCCTTTTTTCTTTCTCTTGCACTCTTCTGCTGCCTCCAGAGTGTGACTGAGTTTGTACAATAATGTTGCCATTCCTCATTTCCTTTTCCATTGGGAATTTCATCATTTCAGAGTTGGAAAACAAACAGGCGGATGTTTTTAACCTGTAATTTTCAAGTGTATCTTGTCTGTTTTACGGGTTTTGTAGCCTCTCTTGAGTAAGAAGTTGGACTAGATGACAATAATGTTCCACATCTGTAAAATCTGTGCACCTGCTTGTCATTTGTACAGTCAGATTTTTGCTTGTAGATGCTGCCTTGGTGAAGGATGCAGAAGTTCTAAATATGCTCCGAAGACTTAGAGTTATTTCAATACTAGGTTCACTAGATACTGGCCAAAATTGCAATTGTTATTCAATAATGGATTATTTGTATAGGTTTTTTTTTTTTTCAAATTAAGGTATTTTACTTGTTCTAGCCTTGAGTGACTGTAGTCATTAGAGGAGAGCAGAAGGTGAAAGACCATGTTCAAATCCATACCAGAATGTCTTTAAAATCAATGTCAGCCCTACTCTGATTCTTCAGAGAAGTCCATGCAATGTGTATTTTCCATCCATGTTCTCCAGGAATAAATATCCGCATTTCAAGCACACAAATTTGAAAAATTGACTCCATTGACATATACTGAATGTATGTTAATATACTGAAGATGAGTATATAAACCGAGTACATGTTATATATAAACTGAGTATATGTTAACAGATTCAAATCAGCCTTGAAGTCCTTATGCTACATTATTTGAAGCTAACATAAAAGATCGTTTACATTTTAACTGAAGAGAGCACTTTTTCTGCCACAGTGTGGAGCCAGGAGAAGACAGAAATTTGGACTACCTTGCAAAAATAAACATGGATTAGGGAAAGTATCTAAAATCGATGAGTGCAGATACTGATTAGGGTGACACAAGTGTTTGGGAAGCCTTAAAAAAAAACAGGCCTAAGCTGGGAATAATAGCCATTGTGGAGTTTAATGTCTTTTCCAATACAACTTCTACAAACACTTGTTTTTTCTCTTCAGTGTCCTGGTTTCGGCTGGGATAGAGCTAATTTTCTTCATAGTAGCTAGCATAGTGCTGTGTTTTGGATCTAGAACCAGAAGAATGTTGATAACACACTGATGTTTTCAGCTGTTGCCAAGTAGTGCTCAGACTACTCAAGGACTTTTTGAGCTTCTCCTGCTTGCCCAGGTGCATAACAAGCTGGGAGTACAGCACAGCTAGCACAGCTAACCCAAACTGACCAAAGAGCTATTCCATACCATATAACGTCATGCGTGGGGGGGGGCGGTTAGTTCGGTCGGTCGGTCGCGGGGAGACTGCTCGCGGCTCGGGGAGACTGCTCGCGGCTCGGGGACTGCTTGTGGCTCGGGACGGGCTGGGCATCGGTCGGTGGGTGGTGAGCAATTGCCTTGTGCCTCATTCGTTTTGTATATTCTGTATATTCTGTTATCATTCTCATTATTACTATTATTATTATTTTCTCTTATTAAACTGTCTTTATCTCAGCCCTCGGCTCTAACCTTTTATTTTCTTTCCGATTCTCTCCCCCATCCCACTGAGGGAGGGGGGGGAGTGAGCGAGCGGCTGCGTGGTGCTGAGTTGCCAGCCGGGTTAAACCACGACATTCAGGCATGTAGACCTGGTGTCAAATGAAATCCATGATTCAGCCTTCAGCTTAATTGTCTTCTGACATATGGCTTCTTGTCCCATACCTTTTATAAGACAGATATGTCTGCTTAAATGAAGAACACTATTGAGATAAAGATATTGCCATAAATATTTCTCTTCCCCTTTTGGATTACCATGATTAATAGGATTGGAAACAAGTAAACAATTGTTCATGAAAATGATCTGGAATGACTGAAAATGAGAAGTGGACTGGATCAGGTTTTTTCTTCCTACGTTAATATGATAGTACTGAGGAGCTCAGTGTCTTTTCACTTCTCCCTGGGAAATTACCTTCATCTGCTGGTATCAGGCTTCAGGATAAAACTTCTTCTTTCCATCAACAAACGCGTTCTTTTTCTCAGCAAATGCTTGGTAAAGGAAAACTGATGTCCCTGGTAACTCTCCCTAGGGCATAATAAGAGCTCACTAAGGCTTATGGAAAGACTTCCAATGAACTCTGAAACTAATCCTTCACAATTTTCCTTGTTATTTGTTACGGGTTCTGTTGTCCAATGAGATATGAACCCATCTACGCCATGACCAAAATTTTATAGTTTTGACAAATGTACACTATGGAAAAAAGTAACTTCTATCCTGAGACAGTATGCTAACAGATGGTAAACTTTGCAGACAAACTTAATGGAAATCAAACAATCACACACCTAAGAAACTTAATTGATTAAAAAAACTAACACGCTTTAACAGCTTAACATGACACAGTAAACAGATGCAAAAGCAATATATTAAATAATCTTTTTTTTTCTCCTTCATTGGCATTTTGGCATGTCTTCCTTGCTTCATGTTTGAAGTTTGATCATTTTAGATACTCCTTCTGCTCTAAAGGCTTCCTATGCAGTGTAGCTGCATTAATATTGTCTGGGACATAACACCAATACAAAGAAATGGGTCTTCTCAGAAAACTCTGCAATAGAAATACCCTCCATGCATTGTCTTTGTTATTCCCAAATTTTAACATTTCAACTAGTATAATTTTTGTTTTATTTTAGCTGGGAAAGAATGAATTTTCTGAAACATACCCTTTACACTGCCTGTAGAGTGGCTTTTGGAATCATCTTGTATATATGTGTGACTTGGTTTTGTACTCAATTTTCAGGGAGCAAGGAACTATAAGCACTTGTACAGGGTATAGTTACTTTCTTATTTCTTGTAACAGAGAAAACGCTTAAAATAGTATCAAAATGAATGCACATTCACTTTTCCATAATTTACAGATTGGGTTTGTTTTGATAATTATTGAAAGTGATAAACTAAATTCCGAGATTTCTTTCGCTGAAAGTCTGGAGCAGTCCCACCACCCACCCTGCCAAAGCTGGCGCGCTGTTTGTGGCATCAGATGTGCTTATAGAGTGGTTTATGGCACAATTTGCTTTTCCATGGAGGCATTGATTAGATTAAAAGAAAATTGCCTGGTGCTGTAGTGAGGTAGCTGTAGATATTTTTCTTCTCTCCAGTATGAGTGCTGTGTTCTCAGGTTAACAAGGTGGTTTGCTGTCCCTCTTGTTGCCTTTATGGGTGCTCTGTCCTTAGTTTAGAAAAACCTTTGCTACCATTCTGATTACTTTTCTCTTGCCTAAAGAGACAGTGGTTGGAGGTCACAGAGCAGTATGGCTGCGTTAACCGCTGAACACCTGCAATAGGGCCTTACTGGTAATAAGTACCTAAGACTCATGGACTATCTATAGCCATTTCAATATACATACAAAGTGCCCTTTGAGTACTGTTCAGGCTTGATGCTGTTTTGGTTATTTCTCTTTTTCTTATCCTCCTTTCTCCTTTTTTTTTTTCTTTTTTCTTCCTCTTTGTGAGTTTTCTTAGTTCTTCTCTTATGTTTCCTTCCCTCTTCACTTCTCTATTCCATCTGTGGTTCACTCCCTCTCTGCTTCTCTATTCTATCTGCTAAAATGGTCAGCAACACATAGATAACCTGGATAACAAAGAGGATGTTAAGTCCACAGGCTCTGTAGAGTTAGCTGTTTACACAAAGCCACCCCAAACCACAGCTACACGTGGTAGGAGCCTGCAAGGCACAGCAGATTATCTGGTCTAAAAGCGTCTAAGGAGACAAAGATTATATGTCCTCAGATAAGCACCTCCACCTGCCTGGTCCTCTGGTACCAACAGGAAATTCAAGGTTACTTTAGGGTGGGGAGGAAGGGGAGAGGGAACAGCCATTTTCTGGCAGATCTCTACCTCTGGGTCCACAGTGCAGCCCTGCCCCATCCTTGCCCACAGCAGTGGGCTCTGGCCCAACCTCTTGGTACAGGAGGATGTAAAACCAGCCATACCAGCTCAGGCTAGTAGTGTAGCTAACACAAGATACTGGTCTAGTGAAGAATATAAAAAACAGGAGAGAGCACCATGACAGCTTTCCAGCATTGTCTTCAGGCCTCCAGTTGTCTGTGGCTCAGACCTTTCCTGATCCAAAGATGTTGTGTTCTGGGTTTTTTTTTTATTCCATGAAGGATGGATGTGGATTAAAAGTTATTTAATATAAAAATCCGAAGACAACTGCTTCTTGTGGGCTGAGAGGCATACAGAGGTAGGTACTGCATCCAGGGGAAGTGAGATACCTCTGAGTGCTTTGATGTAGGGTCTTGTACTTCCAGAGATTTAGAGAGGAGCCAGGGCAGTGACAGCTGCACTGTGCAGGAGGAGAGATGCCCACCTACACTCTTCTCAATCTACCTCTCACTGAAACACTTCTATTTCTTCTCCTTAAAGTCCCCTGAAACCCGTGGGTACTGCAGGTCATTTCATTCACACCTCACTTTCCATCTCCCCACCAACTCCCTGAATAGCTGACATCGTCCTGCTTCAATTTCTCCCATCTTTAGAAACCATTATTTTGCCACTGTAAAGCTGGATCATTTTTG
This sequence comes from Egretta garzetta, assembly GCF_000687185.1. Classification (NCBI taxonomy): domain Eukaryota; kingdom Metazoa; phylum Chordata; class Aves; order Pelecaniformes; family Ardeidae; genus Egretta; species Egretta garzetta. Next base: position 246,246 of record NW_009260188.1, read on the forward strand.
CTGATAACCCCTTAACTGCATAGTCTTTATTAGTTACAGTTTTTAAAATGTACAATGCCTCCCTTTTTTCTTGTTTTTGTTTTTTTTTTCACCAAAACAGGAAAGCAAATCACATTCATATTCTGAATAGAAGTTTGGAGGTTACACAGGGGTGTACTATTGCCTCAAGCAGGTTAAGCAGTGTGTGGCACTGGGCTGTTTCTGAAGGCGCTCCTGTGTTCACGTCAAGGAGAAACTGTCTTAGGTATCCTAGACTAGTTCCAGCTGTTTTGAAAAGAAAAGAAAAATGCAAGGCTGAGTGCTGAGAGCTGTTGTCCAGGGAATGAGTACAGGTCTGAATTTAGGCTGAGGATGTCCCTTAGTGAATTGCTCTTACACATATTGGGCCCTCAGTCCCTTCTTCTGGAGGTCTGACACTGCAGAGAAGAGGTTACAAGGCAGAATGAATTGAAAGGAGCCTGACACTGTAAGCCAAGCCATAAATCAATCACTCAGGAGGGTGAAGTGCCTTTAACTTTCCGTACACCCAGAGAAGCACACCTGGAGGGGATTCCAGACCCATCTCTACAGAAATGGAGTCTGCAGCCCCTGACTACCTCCTCCGACTTCTCTCCGCTCCCTGCCCCTTGGAACTTGCATTTTCATCTGCATAATGGCCCAGCTCCAGCCAAAGCAGAGCAGGGTTATCCTCACAGGCTCTAGTTAGGGCACTCCCTTAGGAGGCTAAAGATGCGAGTCCAAATTCCTCAGGGGAGGACGAGGGAATGAATCAAAGTCTCCCACCTTGCAGCTGTTGTATTTTGCACAGAATTTGATGATGTTGGTGTATATTCAGTTTGATATAAATAGTATTACAGGACTGCGTCCCCAAGAGCATTTGGGCATAAGTACACTGAGTTTCCAGACCCTGCCCAGAGTTCAGGGCTGACAAGACCAGATTAGCCATGATGCTGACATCAGGAGTACATGCAGTAGCAGAGCTTCAAATGTGCAAAACTTAACTGGTGCCAGCAGACCGGGTGGACAATTTGATCCAGCCCTCACTAGTTATGGGAATTAACGATGGATTGGCTGGCTCAGTTAATTACTCAATTACACAATGGCAGTAATTCATCCTGAGTAACTATCCTAATTCTCTCCCTGGCATCACCTATGCTGTACTGAAATCATTATGGAAAATCTGGGGTGTAGCTGAGAACAATATTTGGGATTTGGCTGTTATGATGTGATGCCAATAAGACAAATTTCTTCCTTTTCTGAAGCGGATAAGGAGCATTCATGTCAAAGGCTGGAACCATGGATCTGCCCCTGCCTTTTATAAAGTATGTGGAGTCACTTCAATCATTGTTTATAGAAGTCCTATCACTCCATCCCTGTTTCCTGCCTACTTCCATATCTGCCATTGCAAATTAAAATAGTACGTTTTTGGCACCATAGAAAACCTACAGATAGTTTTTCCTCTGGATAATTATCAGGGAACACTCATGTAGTTTTAGGATTTTTTTTTCTCACCATACAGATATTATGAGAGACAGGGTGAACAGAAGAACAAATAAATAATATAAGGAAGGATCTAGTAGCAAATTAGTAATATTGAATAGAGTGTGGAGTCCTTGAAAGAACACTTTGGACATAATCTTTCCACCTACAAAGCACAATTAAACACTACAGACTGAAGTGGATACAGAGCGGTTTTGAGCTGTACAGTAGTATTATTTTAAAACAAATAATGGAGCTATGCAGAACACCCAAAATTAGAATGATCAAAAAAGCATGCCCTTCCATAACCCTCATGCTGTCCTGCTTGGGCTGTTGTTTTTAAAGCAAACCTTTCACTGGCATTCATGACCTTTAAAAAGGAAATAGATTGAGCTTTCCTTCCTACTGTAGTCCCAGTGTTGTTATCACCTCCATGGAGGCCAGAGAGATGGTCTGGTCTCCTCCCACCTCTTTTTTATCTTAAAGGGTAGCTAAGGGACACCTTCAGCCTTCATTCTTCAAGCCAGCCCGATGGCACCCTCCTGAACCGTTATCAGTTACTTGTGCCTTCTGGGTGTTGCACATGTAAAGCAACAGGTACCTCAAAAAAGAAAGCACCGCATAAAATGTGCGCATGTGCTTGGAGAAGGGCCAAGGGAGAAGAGGATTGTAAGAGAGAGTTTTCACATAGAGCCCCCAGAACAAATTAGTTTCTTAATGAAAGTCTAGTGTTACTTAAACATGGGAGAGTATTAATAGTCTTCAACAGGACCATTGATTTTTGTATTTATTTTTTGTTTGATTCTTTGTTTCACACAATTCAGAACTCGCAGTGAAACTGAGAGTTGCTGAAGTGGTAGGTATCGTGTGTTCCAGTAAGACATGTAAATCCTACAAGAACTGAAAGAAGAGGATTTCATCCAGAAACTGACAGGATTAAGAAAAATGTATCTGCTACTGAACACTTCTCTTGGTGTCTAGTTCATAAAAAAGTAACTACCAGATGATGCTTTCCTAATAATTTAAGAAAAATTAATACATTTTATTTCAGCTGAAGTTTGAGTAGAGTTCTTGCTGGAAAAGCTGCTTGGTTGAAAGACTGATTAATCCCTATTAACCTCTATTAGTCACTTACAATTAAGCTGGCTCAGTAGTGACTTAGACATTTCCCTCTGAACATAAGTTCAATAGGAAACACAGCAAAGGAATTAGAGATGTCAGTGCCATTCCTAGGACACCACTGTGTTTATTCCGTTGATACCCAAACAGAAAAAACTAAGAATCATGAGCAATGAGACAGAGTTAAAAATGGCTTTTAAGGCAAATTACTGGGGCATTGGAGGAAACTACTTTTGATATATCTGCACTGTGATTAGGGAGCTCTGCTTTCCAGACTGCCAGAGCATAAAATCTGTGTTAAAGCACTGAAACTGTACTGAATATGTGTTTATTGTTCATAAAAATTATCACCTTCACATACATTTCACAATTGCATTCAAATGAGGGCTCATTTTCTAAAATCAGTTTGTTTTGTTTAAAGAGAAATGTGCTTAGTTCTTCATTCCAGCATAAAATGGTATTTTTGACTGATCATATGAAGTGCCTGCAAGGAAGTAATCTAAGATAGCTTCCTCTCTGGCTTTGCCCTTCATCTGTGATGCCAAACTTGAATCTTCTCCTTGACTGAACAGCAAAAAAAATTGTTCTCCTCTCTGATCCCCAAAATGTATCCTACTTATTACTCTCAAGTATTTTCTTCACTTCTAGAAAGTTTTAAATATAGGCATTCGTTGCTGCCACAATTAAAGAAAACTTGAAATTTTAAACAAATTTTATATTTCTTCTGTGATTTTGGTCAATTGGAAAAGAAATCTCTATGTAAATCAACTAATAGGGAAAATACTTGAGGTTAATTATTTTAAACTGAAACAGATTTAAAATGCCACTTTTACTGAATTCAATAAACTAGCATACGGAGTGGGAATGGCACCTCAAACTTAGTCAAATGTCAGCAGCAGATACTGGAACAGAGAGTAGAGCTACAAACAAATAAGAAATTACTTTTTGCCAAAGGGAAAAAAATAAGAGAGTGAGAAAAAACTCAACATAGTTTGAAATATGAAATTCTGAACATTTCCCAAACCCCTCTAAGTACTAATCCTTCACGGTTAGTGATGCCAAAGGCTTGTTCTGGGCACTAACTCAGTTCAGATTTTCATCGCAAGACAAGGGAAACAAAAAACCCTGTCAAACCACTGTGACTATACCTCATGACTAAGAATGGCCAACCAGCAATATAAAAAGAATTTTTGGAGAAAAACACCTTATGTATTAATATAATTCTTTCTCTCAGTCCCTGTTGTTCCCTCCACCCCCCACTCCTAATCACTCTATTCAGGGCTTTTTCCCTGGAAAAAAGCCAAGTGCTGCACACAAACACCTAGAAGATTTGATAGAGATTATTGCTGTGTTTTTGGAGGAAGAATAGCAGGCAAGGCTGTGGTATGGGCAGGGGACATTACCCAGAGGATAAATAGTTGTGTGAATTCTGCTCTGACTGACTGTCCTGACCATGTTCAGTGCCTTCCACTGAGTGCCTGTTCATGCATTTTTTCTATAGTGAATGAGCTAGTGAAAATCCTTCACTGCAGTGATTAGAAGGAATCCCGAGTCCTGATCATTTGCCTACAGAATCCAGTGACATCTGTTCAATTGCATTTCTTTACCTGTGGCTTAAGCTTAGGTGGGGGTCCCTTTTTGTGGGACATGAAAAAAAGAAATTAATGTCTTTGCAATAAAAAGGCTTTAATTAGTATTTTGATTTTTCTAGCAGAGGGAAGAAGTTATACGGAGGAGGTGTCAGTCAGCACCATTTTTCTGATGCATGTGACAAAATGCTACCTACAGACATATAAAATTATTCTGGAAAGTTTGCTGACTTCATACTGTGAGTGCAACATTATGTAGAAAAACTGTTTGATATAGCATTCTTGCTGTTATGATTCCTTACTGTGGTGCTGACGAAAAAAAATGTTATTTTCCTGCACCTTTATAAATGGATGTTTAGTTTCTGATAAACCTACAAGTGCATTGTCATCAGCTTGCTCTTCCATGAGGTTCTCATCAGATTTCTGAACTTAGCACAGGACAACAGTTTTGGACAAATACAGGACACTCTTGATAGCTTCAGAAGCCTGCACTAGTGAACCAAGACAGCGTGGGCTGGTGCCTACCAGATGGTTCAGACAAGTTCCGCTGTTCCTTAGAAACTGACAGATGCTCTAAAAACAGGTCACCCCTTTCCTTTTCACCTCCTGATATTATTTGCATTACACATGTATTCTAAATACTTCTAAGAAAATGTAGATGGGTAGAAAAATGTGCTACCTAGAAGTATTGTATGAAAGACACCCCCTTTTCAAACAATGCTTTCAAATAATTTTTACCTGGAGCTGAAACACCAAGCTGAAACATCACTTGCTTTAGAAAGCACCTCAGATAGAGGACTAAACCTGAAATAGTAACTGTATTCCACTGTGTTCTTCCTGGACCTCTTTGGAGCAGGTACATTTAAGTTTGGTTTAAATCTAGTGTATTGGATGTTAGCACATTGGCACATGCTCTTTCCAACGCACAGAGTCTTTAGTAGGAGACCCAGCACAGAGCCCTCCACAAAACAAAAGGTCTTTCATCACTACTAAAAGAGTCTAACCGTTATATTGCAACCCTAACCAGAGAAAACTAAAGCATAAGTGGCTTTTGCAGTCAGGAGTAGCAACAAACAGGTGAAGAGGAAGACTGGAAGTTATCTTGTCCCTCCCAGCCAACATCCTTGCGGTTTATCAGAGGGCCTGGTGTCAGAATAAGCTGCTCCCTGAGAAGGGGCAAAGCCATGTCCTCCCATCCCAGAGACAGCACCACACTTGCTCCTTCACCCTGGGAACCCCACCCTGCAAAACTCTTCCCATGTGGAGAAATCAGGTGATTTCTATTCTTCTTCAGGCCTCCAGACAGAGGACTGTGTGGGTAATGCCTGCTTGCTGTGCATTAGGAGTCCTTGTAGTACAACATCATCTAGGAATAACAACTAAAAACGTATGATCCATCTCATAGCCTTGCTTTCAATTTCAAATCAGTTGTACTTTTCTCTAATTCACTAGCGAAAAGTGATGCTATCTATGTATGGGACTCAGTTCACTTTGTAGCTTTTTGTATTTAAATGAACCTTCACATTCAATGAAAATTTATATTTTTCAGCATTCTCTGAATTCTAGTGCTGCTAATGAGCATAAGCAGCTGGGAAGCTGGAATTTTACAGGTTTACTTTTTATGAATGTTGGCAAGGGGAAAACAGATTTTCAGGAAACACACTTTTTATCCTAAGTTTTTTCTTCATTAATTCATGCACACCCACAAAGTAGAAGGAAAATGAGTCAGTGTTTTAGCTTTCATAGTAGAAGAGGGATGGAAGAGAAAGTAAGAATAATTTTTTTTCCATCCTTCATTCAAATAATAATGTGTGTTTCTAACGTACAAAGCAGGAAATAAGGAGTGAAAGTTAAAAAAAAGCAAATATTCACATAATTTCTTCCCATAACCTTCAGAACATGAAAATATTTTCTTTTAATATATGATTACTTAGCTTAATTACTTCCAGTGACAATGTCTTCACAATACATTAAAAATAGTTGGTTTAGAAGAAAAATGCTGCATTTTGCTGATCAAGATCAGGGCAACACTAGTATAAAGCCATTTGTTTTACAAAAGCAAGTCACAAAGTTATTAAGTCTGGAATGAACTAAAATGAAGGTTACATATATTTTTCATTGGATCATTAGTATTTTATAATCTAGGCAAGAAGGACTAGTCACTGCCGGATAAATATAAAGAAAAATCATTCATCATGCAGTTCAATACATATTTTAAATAACCAATAAGTATTAGCTTAGGCCTCTTTGTTGGATGAAAATCTGAGTATCATCCACAAAATTCCAAAAAGCTGTGGTCTCAGGTTCAGAATATCAGCTTTTCAGCAGAAAGAGGATGATTCCAAGTCATCTTTTCTCCAGATTCATTTCTTTCTTTTTAAAGACTTCACATTATTTGCCTCTCTATAATTCTTCTCCAAGCTGACCTTTCTGCCTTTTCAATGTTCTTCTGGGATGGTAGACCAGAATGGGGAAAACTACTGCATTTGAGAAGAAAATGCTCATTTGATTTTAACAGGTAGTCTATTTTTAAAAATTGGTTGGGGTGTAAAATTAGTCAATCAAGCAATTGAATAATTTTACAGCTATCTGTAGCAGTCTACACAGCACTTGTAAGGTCTTTTTGAAGGAGCAGTTTGTTTCATTGGATCAATTACTACTGGGGAACATACATTAGTGCTCAGAAGCTATGGAGCATTTCTTATCAACTAATAAGAAGCTACTTTTGCTTAGACACCTTTCCCTGACTTGTGTCCTTAAACCATGGCCACAGAAAAACCCTATTACCTTATGCAGCCTTTACTACTTTTGTTCCTCAGGGTGGTATTCTGCTACATGCCTGGCTGAGTGGAGTGTTCCATTCAGGTAGATGTCTTTCTACATCACTGAGGCTTTGCAATATCAAAGACTGGAAATGATATAAGTGCTATCTGGGGTAATCCGTACTCTCCAGACCCTCTATAGGAGGCTTGTCTTGGATTGCTACCATGATTCATCCCCCTGTGCTTCTCCCATTCCAAATCCTATCTATCTGGCACTATTAGAAACAGCACCTAAAAGACATGTCAATAGGTTCATCTGTGAGATGCACATCATGCTTCTCAGTCCACCAGTATCTGCTCTACATCCTGATATTCCTAAGGCAAGGCTCTTATTGATGTGCTTGTTTGAAAGAATGTAAAACCAATAGAAAACTCCTTGAAATTCAAAGATTCAGATTATCTCCTGGTAAAAAATGTGTATTAGAGATGTCAAAATGTTACGAGGAATATAACTCAGTGCTACTATTCTGCGTCCAAAACTCACATTCTCAACATTAAAGAAGCTTGTCCTAAATAATAAAAAGGCAATTGACATTTACAGAAAGACTTCTATCAGTTTCTATGCTTTTTGAATCTGACCTGTTAACCTGGGATTTCCATGGGCTACAACCTGTTTCTGTCAACATCTTTGCCATCATTGGTGTAGTTTTGTTTTTATTTTTCAGAACGAAAGCAAAATCTGTCTATATTTTCTTTCATTGTAACTGAGAACAAATCAAATGGAAATCATGGCTTTAAATAATCCTCAGGGAAAATACATACACTGACTGACCATTTATTTATGTATGCTATATACATAAACATGGCTCTTAGCAATAGAAGCAACAAGATTTTAAGCAAAAGAAACAGAGCCTCTCTCTTTTTATTCCAGTATTTAGTCACATAAAACATAAAACCAGGTATCCCGAGCATCTTATGTGGCAAGTGGTTTTCATGGCAACATCTGGCATTTATTTGCTATTAGCAGAGGATTCTTTGTGGACTAAGTACAACCAAATAAACCTAATAACTGGTACCAAACTAGACTGAGCTGCAACATTAAGCTACGGAGTTTGAGAAACAAGTTATTTCTACCTCCTTTGGCAGAACCCATCTGCTGTTACTAAAGCAAAGGGAATCTACAACTTACCCAGCAATCAGGCTGAATTTGGGGTAGATCACTCCTTCCTATGGAAAAACTTGCAGAAGGACACCAGAAAGAGGGGGAAGAAAATCCTTTCCACCAGCTGGTTCAATGAGGGATGGGAGCAGAGGGCTGTCCCAGGGTGGAAGTGCAGCCCAGGTGCCCCGGTGAGAGTAGGAGCGGGAGCGGGGCAGCTCGAGCTGCCTGCCAGCCCTCCGCAATGCCTGACCGCCATTTGGAGCCTCTCTCTGTCCAGGCTCCGGGCATCCTGCAGAGGACCCTGCACTTCAGAGCGCTGCAGCTTGAAGAAATACTGGATCAGAAGATGACCAAGCTCTCCTTCTGCAGAGAAATGGACACCTGTCCTAATTCTTCTCCCCACCTCTGCCCTCTGCTTTTATAAAAGCATGGGGGGGATTTTTCTCTTCCAATATTTAAAACATACTCTTGCATTCAATCACTCATTTTACGTGCCATTTCTGATTATTCTGATACATTTATGCCCAACATGAAAAATATTATTACCACCTACAACAATGCAAACAAAAAATAAACATTTGAGTCCATCCTATTACTGATGCTGGTGATCAGTGTCGGTGTTGTCATATACTACACAATGTGAACTTTCTCTTTTTTTCTTTCAGGTGAGGACCTGGAACCGTCTTACCATGACTTAAATGTCACTGTTCCTAGACTAATCATATACAGAGATGAGTAGAGATAAACATGTGTAATCATAAATACAATACGGTTTGAAGGAAAAAAAGAAGCGCTAGTAATCCTTCTCCCACTACAGCACAGGTTGGTGGGTTGGAGCAGACTTCAGTAAGTGGCAGATGATATATGAAATACAACAATTTGCATATGACACAGCTTCTCTCTTTATTTCAGCCATGGCCCAGTGAATCTTGCTGAAACATTCAGGATAAAGTTAGTGAAGCCTGTAACAAGATTCTGGTAGCAGAAGCCATATATGCAAAATTCACAGCAGATTATGTTATGATTATCAGCCTCACTGGAAAACACTTTCTTGTCTGCGCTGGTTAAACCGTATGCTATTATTACCAGTATCTAAAAACCAGACTATAGATATCGGTAGCGTAAATATACTGCTTGTCAACGCATATGGCTATTATCTTTTTATCAGTTAAATGTGTATCTGGTTAATGACTTTTCTTAATAAAAGAGCATATATATTGCACTTCTAAAGAGTTAACCATAAAAGCATTTTTACTTAACTTACCAGTTGTTGAAGCTGGAAGGAGTCTTGCCCTAAACTCTCTACCTGCTCTCATGTTGGTAATCTCTGTCTCTCTCTCCCTCTCTCTCCCTCCCCCCGTGCAGAGATTGCAGTAAACTTAGAAAACTAGCAGGGACAGTGTTTCAAATGACTTAAGAAAGAGAACAGGAACAATCATTTCGTTCTCTTTTTTTCAGATGAGTACAGTACCTTCAGAAAGAAGGAAGGAAGGGAGGGGAGAGGAAGTCAACAACCCTTTGCTTTCCTGAAAAAAAATAAGGAAACAGCAGATAGCAATCTCATTTTCTCTCAAACAAAATGTTTGGAAAAATAAATATATCCAAACCAAAAGGAATTCCTCAAGTATTATATCTGCATTATTGGCTTCATAAAACCTACTTTACAGCTTACTATGTGCAACTACATTAAATGAATTTCGGAAGTAGTGGGTAGAAATAAGACACCCATATCTTATGCAGAACAATTAGCCATAAGCTTGCACAGATAATGCAGGCTTTTACTCTAGAGGAGGAGTGATCATAGATGTATACACATATCTTGTTTCCACGGTGATATAGGTACAAAAATTCCTAAAACCCCTCTTCACTGTGATCACAAGAAAATAGCACATTGCATATTTCTAGAATACTGTGAAATAAAAAGGGGAGTAAAAGGGATCCCAGAAATGGTAAGGAACATAGCTTGATATTGGGTTACAGTAACAAGTCATTTATCTCAAAGAATTACATTATAGGAGGCATCCTGATTTATCCAAACAAAACGAATATGCTGTGTTCTAGGACAGATTTTATACTTCATTTTGTTTCTTTCTTTCCCCATTAAACATATTTTGACAACCAGATACTGGCCAGCTGGCTGGAGTTATACTTGGGATAAGTTTAGCCCATTGTGCTCCACTGTGTTTTTGTTTGCTTGTATGTTTTCCCTAACTTTATCTGTCATCTGAAGTCCTCTTAGAGTGATTAGATGCTCCTTTTTTTTTTCCCCACTAACGTTTTTTCATTCTAATATTCTTGCCAGTAAATACCTTCACACTATTGCTGGGGCTGTGTTTTCAGCTAGCTTTGCAGTTTGGTACCGAAGATGAGGCTGCTCATTGACAAGCAATTCACAGTTGAGTTCTGTGCAAGACATGAAAAAACAAGCCATTTCAAATGGCTGTCTCCAATAAACTGTGCATCCAGACTTTGCTCTGGGAGCAATAGCTAGGTGAATGCTGCTGAAGTTGAGTTATTGCTGTAAATCCAGTGTTAATGGGAGGACAAGTTGGTATGTTATCCCATAGAGAGAATTATTTCTTTTATTGTACAATAATGCAAATTGATAAGCTACAAACCAACATAGGAAGTAGCTCTTTGGTACCTGTGTTCTTCTTGCAGTTGCTGGTGCTATTTCCAGAAGATGTCTAGCAATGATTCAGCTGGAGAGGCTTTTGTTTTAATATTCAGAAACTGAAGGGTTTGGTAATGGACACTAGTAGTCAACAGAGCTGTTGCAGTTGCTACGAGTGGTCTCTGGCTTTACAACATCACCAGTGTTTCCTGGAATGGGCGAAAACTTAACAGGAAGGTGGATTTTAAAAGCACAAGAATGCAATGCACTTAGGGTATATACTGCAAATTAAGTCCTTGACACTCCCTTGGGAATGAAGGCCCTAATCAAACAGATCTCTAGTGCATACCAAGCACAAAGGAAATAAAGAGGCATGGGAAGCCACCAAATTAATGCAATGTCCTGTGGGGTCAGTCTAATAGCTCAAAAATTTTTATTTTATTTTGAAATTGTTTTTAAAGATCTTAGCACTTTCCAGGCTTTTAAAGTTTGTTTTATTCATTTATTTGCCAGGCGTGCCAGGTTAATGAGACCCTGGGAACTGCCATTATGTGTCATTTTCTTTCTCTCCATTGGGAACACATTGCAGAAGTTTAGCTGAAAACCTGTACTGAACAAGTTAGGATCATTCTTATAGAAGTTACTGATGGTGTGTGATAGCCTGTGTAGTCCTCTGTGAAGGACTTAATTGTCACAGATGTCCTGTGCTTCTTCAAATAGCAGGTTTCCCTTGCTTGAGGATTGCAAAGCTAAAAAGCTGACCACATGTGGCATCTTCAACAGGTTGTAAGACTGCTACTCTTACTGGAGACCACGAGAGCCACCTACTTCAACAAAGAGTGAAGGAGATGTAAGGTCTTTGCTAATCCTGCCTCAGGTCCCACTATTAGCAGCCTTTTCACCACTCACGTGGTCAGGACTTACTTAGTTGCCTCATCCAAGACCAGGTAGAGTAATATTTCTTCCCAGCATGTAGCCACTGTGGTACTTGACTTGCTCTTCTTCCCATTTCTCCCATCTGCTGCCAGAAAATCACAATTTGAGGAGGAAGAGGCAATGAAGTTGTGATTTTCATGCCAGAAAAATGCCTTGTGAGGTCATTGCCTGTGCAATTACTGACTGTGAAGAAATAAAAACATGGCTGAAATCATCGGTATCTAGAGTCATGAAAACCAAATCACAGCAGATGACACTATTTATGATATTTACCCAAATTTTATGGGACAAGTCCATCTGTTTTCAGAACGTATTTCTGTGTTAGCCTTCTTTTTTTTTTAACCTTCTGTCACAGCGCTGTTACCAAAATGAAGCCACTGGTACAAATTCAGAAAGGTACAGTGCCATCCTCAATGCAGATATGTAAACAACTTCAAGTGTAAGTGCTTCCTGGGTGCAGTACTTAGTCTTCTGTAAGTAATGCCCAGGAAAAAACCATACCTGTGGTCATGGTCTGGGTCAGTAGTGTGGACCAGGAAGAGTCCTCTAGTACGTCTGTATGATCAGACCAGATCTTCAATCAGACTGACACCTACAATGTTAAGGCCTTGATTTCTTTTTTTTCTTTTTTTTTTTAACTCTAGTAGGGAATAATTTGTGTTTCAATGACAGCAGGGATGCTTTCCTATATGTTCAAAATAAGAATGAAATAAAAAAGTTCAGCATGCTAAAAATAATTTAAGCCTCTATCCAGCATAGGTAGGAGAGAACACAGAGGTAACTGCAGCAGCAATAGTATTCCACTTCATCTTAAGAAAATGAGACCAGAGGCAAAAAACAGAGGTATTTACTGGTTTGCTAATTGCTTTAGGGCAATAACCATATACAGCTGAACTGTCTGTGAAAAAATAAGATTAATATCTTCCTTCCGGTCTACAGTATACCTGTGGGATTTTAACCAAGTAAAAATAATACACTTCTCACTTAAAGACAAAAAAACTGAAAGACACTTAATTGTTTTCCATAAGTCACTCTCTGCTGTGCTTTCCTGGTTTCTTTTCTGCATTGCATGTTTACTGTAGGCTGTTCAGGAATGAGCTGGCAGAATGCTAGTGGGACCACATACAAGCAGAGCTGAGTCTACAGGACTCCCCTTGTGTGCTGCAGCGTGTGGAGAACATGGCTCTAGTTATCAATGTTTGGTTACGTATTGCTATTTGTCATATTGTTACGCATTAAGCCTGCATACATTGTTACACAATAGCATTATCTCCAGGGTACTGTTTTAATTATTGCAGTCATATTATATGTATTTAATTTAGTTTCTCAGATTAGAAACATTAGAATATTAAAAAATATTCCAAAGGTTTTGCACTACTACCTTCCGTGATCATAGTAAGAACAGAGTATTCTCACAACTACTTGCTTGTGCAGCTAGATTTACTACTCTGTCATCTACATATTTTTTATTTTTGAGTCAGGTAATACCTAACCACCACTTTAATGGATGATCAGCATTTGCAAACTATAACCTTTGGACCAACCACATTTATGAATTGTTTTGGGGAGAGAAAGTGGGAATTTGTATTAAAAAGAGGAGCTTTCCTGGCAATAAACTCCTTGATATAATTTAAAGTGGCCTTTATAACTCATTCTGGTCCAAACTCATTTCTGGTAAATGACATTGGCTGCAGTCATTTAAAGACAGGCTTTTCCTGTACCCTGCATGTAATCATCACAACTACCTTTATTAAAACAATACCATCAAAAGCTATTTTAAAATAAGATGGTATGATTAAGAGGATGTGTTTTCATCTTTTAACATACATAAAAAGTTATGTGAGCAGGATCGGGAGCCCTATTCAGGTCAGAGGTGGACAAGAACTTGGCTTTCGTCAGTATGTTTGTATTTGGTGTCACATTTGAAGATCTATAATATGTGGAATGTTGCCAAAGTATCCACCAAATCTTTTAGTGGTTTCTCAAAGCTGGCCATCTGACAGCAGTAAAGGCTGCAGTTTTACCTCTACTTAGACTGGGAAATTAACCCAGTATTTGTTCTGGTCTTTCTTGGTGATCTTACTTGATTAAGAGTGTTCGTGTACTCTAATGTCCACTAAGTATACTGTAACACCTGAAGTACTTCACTTGTTTACAGGCTTCGGCTGGGCATCTAAAGTTGTAAAACGTGTCACTCTTCAGAAAATACTAGGAAAAGGCATGTTTGCATATTCTTCCCTGTGCAGTGATATTTCTTACCTTGTTAGCTCTGATAATATGATAGTATTTCTTCTGGAAGCCTGACGGTGTATTTCAAGATGAATTTGAAACTAATATGAATTTATCTAATTTTTGTAATCATTCTGCAATTGCAGTTATTTTCATTTTAATTACCTTAGTCACTTAACTTAGTCTCTGTCTTATATGAAGTAAACAGTAGTAATGATTTCTGAGATGAGCTTTTGTCCTTTAGTTTGTGATATTTTTCCAAAGTATTCAGTGACTGTGCTACAGTTGAAGTGCTGTGGGTGCTTAAAAAAGGCTCCTTCTGGGAGCAAAATAAAGATAACCCACTGCCACAGCTACGAAGTAGTGCACCTCTGATTTATAGCTGTTAGGCTGTAGAGCCAAGGGAAATCAGTACTCCACACCTGTTTGAATGATGATAAATTGTGTCTCTAAGGTTTTTTAAAACTGTCTGTGCTTTAGAAAAAGGAAGAACCCTTCTAGTTGTGTTTATGTTGGGGTTTGAGGGTATTTGTTTCTTTATTTTGGGCTTAGGTTGGAATTCTCTTGTATTTTTGGGTTTGTTTTGTACCTTCACACTTGGGAAATACTAAACAGAGCAAATGCTGTACTCCTGCAGTCCCATTCCTCTGATGCTCCTACTGACTGCTGTAAGACTTCCCCATAACAGCAGGTAATTGTGTTAGGTCCCACACCTATTAAAGGCTACAGCCAGTAGTCAGACAATGTAAACTAGTTGACTGCCTGTGACAGAGCATATGGATTGACACATGACCTCACAGGAGTTCAAAGCAGTTATCAATAAATAAAAAGTGAGTGTTAAGACATCTAGCCAAGAATAATTAGGGGGAAAGAAAAGTAGAGCTCTTAGGTCTGTTAGATTTCCTCTGTTCTTCAAAAAGTTTAAACAGGTTTTGGTTTTGGTCCTTGGTTTTTTTTTCATTTTAACAAAACACTTTTGCTGAGACTGCTGTTGTTTTGTAGAAAAGCATTTGGTTATAAGTTAAAGCACAAAAAAACCCCATTTACAGGAAAAACCTCAGACTACATTAGAAGTCTTGCCACTGGGATTTCTTCAGCTCTACATTTCCCTTTTGCTCATCACGGCTGCTCGCTTCAGTTCATACACCAAAAGTGTACCCTGATACAACACTGCTGGTGGTCATTCTGTATATGCATAATGCCAGAATATCCCTTGTAAGAATTTACTACTCAGTAAACAGTGTTGCATGGTTCCTGACTATGTCTGAAGAAGGTGTCTGCCTGTCTGTCTGCCTGTCTGTTGTGTGTGTGTAGTGACTGGCAACAGCACAATTTTGTGGGGCAGTTTTAATTATTTTTTCAAGTCCTTTGAGATTTTTGACTTGCACCATTCAGTCCTAGGCAACAGTCATTAAAAAGGAGGATGGAAGAACAACATAGGGCAGAACTGAAGACTCGAGTTATACAACAGGTATTGCCTCTGGGCTGTTAAGCATACGTAACTGTGCATTGAATTTCTGCATGTTTTTTTTATCTCCTGTCAACCACAGACTTGAAATGCTGGACATTTTCTCTTGCTGCTTGAGATAGAATGTTGGAAATGGAATGCAGCTAGAAGCACTGATCACAGTGACTGTCTGCATACTGTTTGCTGCCTTTTGCTGTCTCTTTCCAAGAAGAAATCCTTCATAAAAGCTTCTGTTAGGTCCAATTACATTACACCATTCCATGTCTGCTAACTTGATTGGACTGGTTCTTCCTTTCTCACTAATGTATACCATAACTGGTCCCTTTTCACAGGGATAGATTAGCCCACTAAAGCATCATCAGTGCTGCTGTATGGTTTTGCTCTTCACTGGACAGTCTCTTTGAGAGGCTTTCTCAGTCTAAAACACTGTCAGACTCAGACAGCAATGCCTGATCATTATTCCCTTTCTTGTGGTTGGTGGTTTTTTTCAGTAAGACTGAAAGCTCAGATCAAGAGAAAATCAAATTCTTTGGCTGCAGAAGTTCTCTAGCCCCTGCCCTCCCCGCTCCCCCACCC
>NW_009260188.1:262345-292612 GCF_000687185.1 Egretta garzetta
ACAGGCTGCTCTCCAGGTCTGGGCACACTCTGCCTGTATTGCTTTCCTGTTTAGGAGTGAGACCCAACAACACAGCGGTGAAGTGAACCCAGACACATGCCCTGAACAGAAACTGCAGTGAGCTCCAGTAGGTGCCAGCCTGGGGAAAAGCTCCCTGAAGCTGAACGTTCAGTCTACATACGGCGTTGTCCTCTTCTGTTTGTCATAAGGCGTCTGACAGTGAGTAGGTTAATAAGTAAGTTGGGAAACAAGAAAAGAAACCCAAATGAGTTTCTGAATCATCCCTCAGCATGGGGATGCCATCAGACACGCCTGTTGTTCCCTTCTCAGACATGCTGTTTGCTTTTCTTCTATTTGGCTGAAACCACCTACATTGGAAAGGTTGTCAGCTTGCATAATGCGGCAACCTATATTCACCAGGCAATGAGCACGAAAAAGGGAGGAGAGATTGTATGTTCTCGGCTTGGCAGCCATCCACAGAGGTTATATATGCACAGTGCGTGCCCAGGTGGGTCCAGATCAGATGGTTAACAAATAGCAAAAACGTAAGGAGTAGGTTTCTCCTCTGTTCTTAAAAACTTTTAACACCACAGTCCAGGCTGTGGGAGTGAATCAGCACTCTCCAGACAGTACTGTAAATAGCTGTCAATGGGGTGCAACTGGTAGTGACATAATTCTCATGCTCAACTGCAATATTTTGTTTGCTAACTCTCCACATACAAAGTTACGACGTGGATTAAGATTTTTATAATGCATGGCAAGATTGGTTCCAGCCTGCCCTATAAAACTGTGAAGATGACCTTAATCTCTTACGTCAGCATGACTCCTGTGAAGTCCACCAAAGTATTTTGGGTTTACTGACTATTTCTGGATTTACTGTGCTTCTAGAGCATTGCAAAAACTGTCACCAATTGTTTTTCTTGTAAGCATTGTTTTTCTCCACATTTCAAGAAACAAAACTATTAGAAACCTATTTTATACTGCAGAAATAACATAACAATAAACCCAGGTTTTCTTTGGCCCCTGAACTAATTGCTTTCTAATGGAAAATTGTTAGATCACTTATGAAATTTTTCCTGTTTATTATTTTTGTCTTTAAGTCTAAGGTGAATGAAAGTTTAAACTTAAACTGCTAAAACATAAAGTGCTGAAATTTCAGGGTTTTTATATAGGCATAGGCTCCATCTCCTGAATCATGTATATTCCCAACCAACAGCCTGAGTTTTCCTCTTACACACAGCCTGAGCCTGTGTGTAAGAGGAATGCACATGCAGGCTTATGACACATCTCTGCTTGGCCAGTCTGGATGTCTGCTTTTCACAGTGATTCAGCTCACTGAAAACCTCCATGCTGTTCTCAGTATCTTCCAGTTCATGTGGGCCCTAGGAACTAAGCAGAGAGGTTAAACCTGGCTTTCCCAACTGCTAGCCTAGTCAGAGAGTGTGTTGAGAACATGGGTGGACTTACTGAAATGGCCGATTTTGCTGCAAAGTCTGCTTTCAGGGTGAAACCAAATCAGAAACTGAATGCCTGATTCTGGTTATGTCTTGATTTTCTTCACTCTAAGTAAACAGAACAATTCTGGAGTCATGCTGGAAAAAACCTGGAGCCTTAAATGTCCCACATGTGGGAGAGGGAAGGTCCCAGGAGGGGAGTGAGAAGTTTCTGCTAAGAACAGAAATAAAACGCAAAATTGTCTGGTTTGATTGGGTCTGATCTGGTTCAGAACCTAGGAAACAGATTCTCCATGGGTGAAAATTGTCACGAAGTAACTTAGAACAGCAGGGAATGTACCCTAAATCTGAGTGAAGGAGAACAAGATCAAAATGATGGAATCAGTCTCTTTACAGTGGTGTCCAGCAACAGGTCAAGGGGCAATGGGTGCAAACTGAAACATAAGAGGTTGCAGTTGAACATGAGGAAAAAATTCTTTACTCTGAGGATGACAGAGCACTGGAACAGGCTGCCCAGGGGGGTTGTGGAGTCTCCTTCTCTGGAGATATTCAAAGCCCGCCTGGACGAAGTCCTGTGTAACATGCTCTAGGAGAACCTGCTTTAGCAAGGGGGCTGGACTAGATGATCTCCTGAGGTCCCTTCCAACCCTTGCGATTCTGTGATTCCGTGAAAATTCAATTTCCACAATACCATCTGAATATCTGCACCACCAAGGTAGCTAAAGAAAACTACCAGAATTTGATCTTCAAATCAGACACAAATCAAGTCATTCTGCAAGGGCAGGGGAGAGCTAGGTCAGGTAAGTTTTTGCAGGGCAAGAGGGACTGTCCTTGTAAGAGCACATGATTTGGATATCTTTCCACAGGATGGCATTTTCAGGAATGTACACTGAATGTGAATCAGCACAAGGTTAAGAAAAAAACACTGAAAAGAAGGTGATTTTTTTTCCAGTGGCCAGAATCACTGATGAGCTCTGTGCCACGCTGAGCAGGGTGGGCGGGGGACAGAGGTTCGTGGTCTCTGATGGACAGCTGCCACACCATGATGATTCCTTGCATCCACATCATACGATGGCTGCACCACTCCTTTAGCATGCATGGCCAGGGGTGGAAAGTAGCAGTGCTCAGGCGTCACAGGCATGCCACCACGTGTCTGTGCACATGATGACCCCAACTCCCTAGCAAGGGACAGTCAGACATTTTCATATCAAATTGAGTTAACCATTTTTGCATTGGCAGATGTAGAATTTGATTCTTGAATTTCAGCAGTATTTTTTCAAGTCCATATATTTTTCATTATTTCTCATGTTTGCTCAAGTGCTTGCCTTCATTCAGTTCAGAAAAATAAGATTAATCCAATATATCATTGTTATAAACCAGGTTTGGTATCATTTATTGATTTTTACAAAATCCAAAGTAAAAATTACACTTTGGTAGCACATTAATCTGCAAAATATTTCGATAATCTTAAGGCTTTGTAAACCTTTATTTTATTGCTTTTGGGAGCAGTAAAATTTGAACTTGAACTACCTATTTCTTACTTTTAACATTTTTGTTGTGACTAGCAAACAGCACACTCCTAAAATTTCTTTTATGCACTAATAAAAAAACAACTCACAGACTATGAAGACATTTTTCTTTTCTTTTCATTACCCCATGTCTGCCTGTAACGTAGATTCCCTTTTCATCTTCTTTGCCAACAGCTGTCACTAAACCAGATACATGGGGAGATCAACCACAAAATGTCCTCTGTACATTAGCACTAATAAGTTGCCCCTGTAATCCACTAAGCAAACAGTCCTCAGTCTCTGCTGTTTCTCGTCATTTTCACAAGCTTCATAAAACACAATGTCACTAAAGGATAAGAGTTGCAGTTGCAAGACAGATCACATTCTATTAGAGAACAAAGCGGGAGCCAAGTACTTCATAAAAATATCACCCATTCTTGGAAAAGACTAAAAATGCTGATTTTATAGGCTTTTTATAATGTTCTGTCTGCCTTTGTTATAACACTCCTAGCTTCATGGGTCCCTGTGCCATTCCCTTGGAAGACAGGGGAAGATGAAGAGTGACTGTTCATGGGGAAGGGGTCTGTCCAGGTGAGCACCATGGAGAACATGTGGGGGCAAATGCTCAGCAGTGCTTGCTGATGGGGAAACGTCCTCGCCCCTGGTACCTCTCCATGCATGGCAGGGGCTGGTCCATCAGGAGAAGAAATTATGATGGTGTTCTGCTTCATGCACCAGCTAGTAGCTCCTGGTGCTTGAGCTTGGAAAAGTGGAGCTGTGGTTTGTGCAACTGTGTGGTCTCCATATTTTGGGCCACTTTGGGCTTGTAACAGTGGGAGATGATGCAGAAGAGGGGAACCTAGATGCCTGAGCTCCTGAGAGAGTTAATGGAGAGACAGAGCTGTTCAGAAGACTAGTCAGAGCACATACGTTAGATGTCTAAAATTAGACAGTGCAAATACATCTCTTGGGTGTTAATGCTGCCTCAGATAAGCTCTAATTGTCTTATGATGAGTCCCAGGGGTTGATCACAGTTCAAAGGAGAAGGTGGGCCCACAAGGATGCCCACTTTTCTCATGGCTGTCTCACTTCCCTCTTCATCTGGCACTAAAATGCCTTGAGCAGGTTCTGTCACCAAAATGTCATGTCAGGGAGCCACAGACTCATGAATCAATCACCTTCTGAAAGCGGGGAGGGAGGAGGGGAGCAAAGGGAAAGCTGACGGTTTAGCTCCTCATCCAAAGGCCACCTTGCAGTCCTGCAGAGCTCTCGGATCTACAGCTCCTCTGCGCCTTCAGTGAGGAGAGGTCCCGGGATGGCCAGACACCCCCATCATCACTCTCCCCCAGGCAAGACTAGAGCGAATTGGATTTTATTTATCCCTGTCCTGAGCTTTCTTCCTATTTTGCTGTTATGTACCTTGGCACAGCCTATAGAAAGATAGGGACTTCCCCTCCCTGCTTGCTCATGTTTTCAGACCTCATTTTTTCAGGGTCTTTATTTCCAGATCTTGAAAATAAAGAAAGGCTTCCTTATTCATTATATATATTTACATATATTATCTGTTTTGTATTCCATATTTTGGATTCCTGTTACCTTTATGGGCTTTCTTGCAAGCCAAAACAGATTTAAATTACCCACCATATTTTGTATGATGTGTATTTAAGAAAAGGGGGAAAAGAACCAATGGGTGTTCACCTTCCGTCTGTAGTTTTGTCTACATGAAGACTAAACACGATACCTGGAAATGATAAAAGAAAACAACCTGAGGATGGTGGGGTTCAGCCTTTGCAACATGTCTCTCACATTTTTAGCAGAGCTAAGTATTATTTCAGGAAGTTATATGCAAAGTCATTCTTACCCTGTACTCAGCATTGTTGAGGCTGCACCTTGAATACTTTGTTTAGTTTTGGTTCAAGAAGGACATACGTTAGATGTCTAAAATTAGACAATGCAAATACATCTCTTGGGTGTTAATGCTCAATTCAAGAAGGACATTGACGGGCTGGAGCGAGCCCAAAGAACGCAACGAAGCTGGTGAGGGGTCTGGAGCACAAGTCCTGTGAGGAGCGGCTGAAGGAACTGGGGTTGTTTAGCCTGGAGAAGAGGAGGCTGAGGGGAGACCTTATTGCTCCCTACAACTGCCTTGAAAGGAGGGTGTAGCAAGGAGGGTGTTGGTCTCTTTTGCCAAGTAACAAGGAACAGGACGAGAGGAAATGGCCTCAAGTTCTGCCAGGGGAGGTTTAGATTGAATATTAAGAAAAATTTCTTCACCGACAGGGTTATCAGGCCCTGTAATGGGCTGCCCAGGGTCAAGTCCCCATTCCTGGAGGTATTTAAAAGACAGGTATATGAGGTGGCTAGAGACATGGTTTAGTGGCAGACAGGCGTGGTTGGACTTGATGATCATAAAGGGCTTTTCCAACTAAATGGTTCTATGATTCTATGGTCTTCTGAGAGGGTAGTTTTCGGGTAAAGTATTCTAAAACCAGTGCCCACTATGTGACATGACCATTGCCTGAGCTGTATGACAGGAACAGCACAGCCTGGAAATTGTGCTTTGAATCCTCCTGATTTCACCTCACCAAAGTTACAGGTCTCCCCTCAATCCATTTTTACAACTTGTTTCTTTTGAAAGAGCGATAAAATCAGAAGTTAATGGCAGTTACTCAAATTAGTTACTTTAATATCTTCATTCTTTTCTGTCATGTCTGTTCTTTGTTATGTTGGCTTGAAGATATTAAAATATGATTTTGTTTGCTATTGCAGAGCAGCAAGCACACTATCAACATTAAACAAATAGTTTTGATGAATACATTTTGAAAAGCCTGGCCTTAAGTGAACACTGTCATATTAATGTACTGCAGTCTTTGCCTTTTACATCCTTGCGTGCTAAAGCAAAACAATTACATTTTGTCAAGATGTATTTGTGGGGCACTGTGCATTGCAATGCATTCCCTAATGAATCAGTAAATTTCATTAATGATGTGTTTTGGATAAAACCCCAGGTAAGTAGGTTGCTAGCGCTTACAGCATCAAAAAATTGACTTTCAGTATGCTTAAATAATTCTCCAACTATGATTTACTAAAGGAATGTTTTCTCAGCTTTACAGCAAGTTACGGCAAAACATGACACTGTAGTTCCCTAAACATTACCCGGTTCTTGCAAGGTGCTGAATTCCCCAATCCTCGATGAAAAGAAGAAGTGAGGATGTTCTGCCACATGCTTGGTAGGGGCCTCTGCTACTCCCAAGCAGGGAAACTATTACTTGAAAAGTCAACTGCTGAAGTTAGTACCCCAGTGACAAGCCACTGTCTCCATCTCCACAGCAAATCCTCATGTTTGAGTGTTTTGCATAAGCTGTGGTTCCCAAGCTAAGCCCTTCCCAACAGCCTTTAAAAGGTGTCCAGCTTGTGACTTGAAATGCTCAACTCAGTATTTAAGTACACGGATGACATTTATGTGATTACCTATTGGAATACAAAAATTTATGTGATTACCTATTGGAATACAAAAACGTCTTAAGTAGAGGTGATCTGTGATTTGTATAAGGCTCCTGTGCTAATTCTTCCAGCCTCTCACCTGCCTCTGATGCGTTGCCCCATCTGCCTTACTCTAATACATCAGATAGTTTCTTTCGTCCCAAAGTTACATATTTGATAAAAATGGTCCTCCATGGCTATTAGTTAGAAACTCTGTAGCTTAATATTTATGCTTGTCTTCTAGTCTCTCTGATTTTAGGAATAGTTTACGCTAAAATAAACACAACTGCTCATTCAAAATAATTTTCTGTGTAGTATGAGAAAGGGGAAAAAAAGTCCTCCTGTTAAAAGTCTGGTTCTGAGGCCGGAAAGTAACAAAACTTAGAACTTCTGAGAGTCTGTAAAACTTTCACCTTTGCAGGATGCCATTTTACAGAATTAACAGGGCACCCCTTATGTTGAGATGGGTCATAACAACAGACTGTAACAAGTTGTTTAAAACCTACAATCATGATAATACTACCCATAAAGATTTGTGAAGACTCACATGAGAGGCCAGTTTGTTTCAGCTACCAGCCTCAGCCTTTACACACTTCCCTCATTGCATTGCACTCAAAGAACAAAAAACAATTTGCTATTCTTATACCTGGTTTGCACCCAAACTGCCTGCTGTGCCTCAAAAAAACCAATATTTTTTTCTTTTCATTTCCCTGGCTGCTTTGCTTTTCTCCAGGCAAGGCCCTTTCCAACACACAGGCAGAGAAGCGAGCAGGCTTTCCACTTGCAATCCACAGAAATGCCCCAGCCCATCCCCAGGGACCATGAGCTGGACTTGTGCTCTCCTCGCCAACCTCAAAATCAGGGTCGGCATCACATTACTGCCTGTCCCCAGGTCAAACCCACCCTGTTGAGATGAGCCAGGGGAGGCAGTTACCCAACACTCCTTTGCGTGCCTGTGTGCTAGAAATGAACCCACAAATCCAGCCATGCACAGAGTAGGAAAAGCCATGTTTGTTTGGGTTCTCAGTTATGTGATGCTTCTCTGTCCTGAGCAGGAAAAGCATGAAAGTATCCTGGTTAAGAGACCTAAGTCTCAATGGGCGGTATTTGGTATGCTTTGGTGTGCTTTTTAAAGTCAAGCCATTTCTTAAGACAAGCTGATCTCTTTCCAGATATCTCAAAGAAAATAATAATATATTAAATGTAGAGTATTTCATTTAAATTGGGGCATATTTTAAAGTTCGTTTTTATTTCTGCAGGTTTTTGACTGCTAAAAGTTGTTTTAGTCTTTTTGGGTCTCAGTTGACTGTTCTCGACTTCTCAATTCAAACCACGTAAGCTTGATATATGCAAGGAAAAACATGGGTTTCTGAAGAGCAAACTTTGTTTGAACAGCTATGCATTTAAACAAAAAAATTGTACTGCCAAATTTCTATATGGATAGAGGCTTTTGTTTTCCTGCAGTATATTTAGGGCTTGAAGTATCTCACCCATTATTCCACTCACTGTTGAGGCTCAGTGTCTGAGATAGATGTAACCAAAGCAGCCGCAGTGCACTAGCAATGTTGTGCAACCATTTTTGAGAAGGGAAATTAAAACCAACACACTCAGTTTGAAACTACAGGAGAACTAAATGTCGGCACAAGAGAGGTAAATCAGAATTTAACCAGGACAACATGGACTTAATCTCTTATGACTGCCAAAAGTACTGATGAGTTTAATTAAATCTACGAATTCAGGGTTCTTTAATATCACCTTGGCTGATCACAAATCCCTGCTTCAAGGGATAATATGTTACCACTAAGTTACAAGCAATAAGGCTTTGCAGTAACTTGTTAACCACTTCAGAAAGAGTTGTAGCGGTCAGGGAGTTTCATCTGAATCTCCACAAAACAGTAGGGATACTTAAGTGTGGCAGTACATTTTCAAAGAAAGATTGAAAGATATATATGTGACACCATACCTTTAGTATGAAATATCAGTAAATGTTTTTTAAAAAGCTTTAAGTCAGTGAAAATCCACTAGACCTTCTATTTGTCTTGAACTGCTTGTTTATTTTCAGTTCTGATTCACATTTTCTACAGCATCCCCATATACATCCGCATGACTGTATATATTTATATCTTCATCACTTCAAATTTGAAAGAAATTCTTTAGAGAGTCGCTCGGTGCTGGTTCTGCATGTACCTCACAGGGCAGGGGTAAATTCAGGTTCCCTTTTCCTTCTTCAGATTGCATGTACAGGAAAGAACAGCAACAGTCTGGCTCTAGTTGTGGAAAGGAATTCTTTACATGGGTATTTAATTAGGAATAATGAGATGAAATTAAGAGAAGGAAATTTTAGGATGAATGTCAGGAAAACCTCCTTGACATCCAGACATTTCAAATTGTGAAATAGTCTCCTAAAGGAAATGGTGGCAACTCCAGTACTTAGGACTTTTAAAGGTGACTGGACAACACAGTGGAAACTGTAACATAGGAAACAAGCAAGTCATGCGGACGGAAAGGCATTGGGCACGAGCTAATGCTTATTTTCTACATCTGCATTTCATCATATGGAACTGCAACAGCACAGTGCTGCAAGTTGACATCAACTCAGAATTATGACAAACCGTAACAGCGTGAGCCACATGAGCAGCCACTGGGGAACCACGGCACAACTGGAGATACTGGGAATGCAAAGACATCTGCCAGGCCACTCCTAGTACTTCTTGTTCTGTGAAAGAGAACACCTCTCTCTATCAGCACTGGTAGAGCTGCACTTCCACCAAAGCACGCATATCCTTGCAGTCCTTTTCCACTACTGTACGAATGGTGAAAAATTAATGTTATGCAATGGCTGTTCCTCACAAGGGCATTGTCTGTGTTTCCAGGAACCCCTGCAACGTCAAGGTACTTTGCTTGGAATCAGGTCTCTTCTGTGTGGGGATTATAGGCGGTGAAAGCTAACTTCAAGAAATGTGTAAGTATAGAAAATCTTGGTTGCTGTCTCTGAATCTGACTCCTAAATTAACTTTCTGGTTTTCCCAGGAGCACTTTGGCTCAACAACAAAAAAGTTATGCCCCACTTTTCCTGAACTGGAATCACTGTGGCACTGGAAATACAAAAGGGAGAGAGCACAGACCCTGAGACCTCAGTGCAGGGGCATTCCCCTTTAGGGGAAAAGATAGACCTCTTCTGATGCTGTGAGCATTTTCAAAAAGCTGAAAGCACAAAAATACAGGAGTCAGCCCAACATTTGCGCTGCATACTATGAAAATCACTGCTGTTACTCTGTGAATAGTTAAACATTCATGGGTCATTGGTGAGTGTGTGGTTATTTTTTCTCCTGGATGTGTTCTGCAGTATGTCAGTGGTTATCTAAATATGACCCCTAGTGTTCAACTTGGATGGCAATAATTTATGAAAATTAAAGTCCTTACTAATCTTCCCTAAAGAAGAGGGTCATCTTTTCTGACCATCCCACTACCCTACCCCCAAAAATTAATACTTAATTATTCCTGATGTGCAGTAAAACTTGTAGAAGACAAACTGTTTTCAAAGCATAAAACACTGAAGAAATTACATGAGGATTTTAGAGAAAATTGTTACAGGCAGGGAATAATCGACATTGAAAAATCTTATTGCAGCATTTTCCCATCTGCAGAAAAACAAAATATCAAGCAATGAAGCTGCCAATGGTAGAGCATCAGTGGAAGCAGTTGTACACTGTTAGGCATTGCATGACAAGGACAGTGATGAAGACTCCATGACACAATGGCTGGTACAAGAAATTGTGAGCTAGGCCTTTTTTATTTTTATTTCATTCTTGATGGTGCCACTAATTTTCTGGTATGTTTTTCAATAGGTCATTTAACCTCTCTGTTCTTGTGTTTCCATCTTGACAACGTGCACAGACATAGCTTTTTTTTTTTGAGGTTTGTGAGGTTTAACAATTGTCTGTAAAACTGCATGAAATTTTGGATAAAAATGAAATCAACCTGCCACCTGCTATTTTTTAACTATGGGACAAGGCAGAGAGAAAATCTAAATACATTTTATTTGATTTAAATAATCAGAGGCACGATGTAGGACCATAGGCTGCAGAAGTGCTCAAGGCCATTAGGCAACACTGCAAGTTGCATCATGTTAAGGGAGGAAGGGGAAAGGTGCAGTGTTTTAGCATCCAGGCTGCAGATGTCTAACACCAGCTCTGCTTTGAGAAAGGATGGACACAGTTAAACTACCGCTTTAGCCATGCTTCTTTCTCCCTGCTTTGATGTTTGCTATATCACCACATGTTTTTTAGAAGGACAAACAGCAACAATATGGACAAAACGGTGGTCCCTGAAAGCTTAGAGAACCCACAGTGACAAGCTGGTTTGCAATGCAGTCCTTTGCTGATTGATTTAAAGTATGTCAGGCTGTGGATACAAACAAGTGATTTATCACATCATGATGTAAAGCAATGTGTATGACATGTATTGTGAAAACATATAATACAGGGCCTCCTGCTTCCTGATTGTGTGTGTTAGCTCTGTGCACACAAGCATCTTGCTAACTCTACTACTTTGCATCTTGTTCAGACATGGAATAGCTCCAACAGACTCATTTCTGCTCTCATCTGAATGCCTTAAGCATTAATGTGTGTCTCTGATGTGCGCTCAAAGCCCTGTGGCTTATTCACTTGAGTATTGCTATCACCAGAAAAATCACTGCCGATTCAGCTCTGGCCCACAGATCTCTTTTACAGCATGCTGCTTCTTACAGTCTTGTTATGTAAATGTTTCCTTGTGCCTGTTCAAATTTGATCCCCCTGGTAGGAAAGCATGCATCTCCTGGAGGCAGAAATCAGATGCTATTTTTAATTTCAGTGCCATAACCCTCTTCATGATTTTGAGCTTAAAAATGGAGTGCTACCACTTCCCATTGCTCTCATTTTACTTGCCCATGGCAGCGAGACAGGAACCAGGTCCAGACTGTTACTTTGAAAAGTAGATAGTAGACGTTGTAAAGGCTTTCTTTACCCACCTTTACAGCTTTTTCCTCGATCCCCCCTGCCACAACTGTGAAGGAACCACAGGGGCATGCACACACTCCTTGCGTATTGGTGTGAATCAGTTTGTGCTTACAGCCAGTGTGAGCATGGTGTTCAGGGCTGGAGTTTATTTTTCCAGTTAATGTAACTAGTGTCCTTTTGTCTGAGGATAAAGCTCACCCTGGGCGTACGTGCAGTGGGAATCCCTTGTCTCCTCAGGGCATGCACCTCAAGGGTCACATCTCTCAAACTGCGCCCACTGGAACCATTGCCTGTGGCACCAGAACCAGAGCAGGGACCTGTCACCAAGGTCTCCATTTGTGGTGGCTTCCCCTGCAAGGCAGCGGTCTGCTGCAGGACCAGAACTGAGGGGACTGTGAGGAAGATAATCCACCCTGGTGATCTCTCCTGACCTGACAAGTGCTAATAGTAAGTGCTGGTCCCCCAGTGTGACTGCAAGACAGAAAGTGAAAACCAAGAAGGGCCAAGTGACAGCTTTAGGGGAAGACACAGCCCCACAATCAACAGGGAGCGCATCAGCACCAGTAGGACACCCAGAGTTCTCTATGGAGAGTGACACTAAATGAAGAAGCATTATCTGCACCGGTACCAGCACCAGAGCCAAAATCTGTCCTTATGGAGCCACGGGATTCTGGCTGGGAACCACGGCTCAGGTCAAGCACTTTTAAGGAAATGCAGTCAGTTGCAGAAACACAGAATTATTTGGTCAGGTACAGATCCTGGCACTTTGCCGTTGAAGGGAAACCTGCCCCTGGCTTCAAAGGGAGCAGGAAAAAGCCCTTCCTGTCTATCTCTAGCTTTGGACAAGGATGATGAAAAACAGTCAAAGCAGCAGCAAAATTAACACATTTGGACGATATCAGCAGAATCTGCCATTCTGTGCACTGGCTCCCAGGCAGGCCAGCAGGCAGCCAGCAGGGATTTTCTGCATGCCAAACATTCCCAAACACTGTGGAAAAATCTTCTCATCCTTTCTTTCCCAAAGCTGCTTGTTTTCCAAACAGTGATTGAGTGTTGGCAATGCAGTTCTGACTGCTTGGGTGTGGGCAGCCCCATTTGTGCTGCTGCTCTGCAAGGTGAAAAGAAAGCTATTTTAATTCCAGAGGATAAAAATGGCAGAGCTTCCAGCTTTCACCTTCTCTCAGTCCAGAACTTCTATTGCCAACGAGTGTTAAACAGACTGTGGGTGTATCTGCAACTATTGCTGTGTCTTTCCAAAAGGACCTAGATCAGGTTTTTTTCCCATTAACTCCAGCAATTTTCCTGGAGTTTTATCTTTTCCAATTTGCTATAAACTGTAGAGTTTGGGAAAGCTTTGAACACACCTGTGATGCTCTCTTCTTGTGTGCTGCTTCTCTCCCACTTGTCTGTTCCTTCGCCCAAGCGCAGAGCTGTTCTGAGGTTCCTGTCTCATCAAGTCACAGGCAGTATGGTCACAGCATCTGCATTGTGCTTACCCCTGCCAATGCCAGATAACGGCTATAGTTGGGATTCTACATGATTTTAAGGCAGTGTGAAAAATGTTACAGCAAAGACAGATCATGTAACACCGTATGGTGGCACTGCAAAGCCATGTTCTCCCTTGTCCAATGAGGGAATTGCCTCTAGCATTTACGAAAATTTTGGTTTTCCCATCATGTGTCTGGTGCAAATCTGGTCAGATAACATCTCCATCACTGGAGGGACATGACGCTGTCTGTGGGCTGCCTGAACAATTCGTATGCCCACAGCAACTTCCCTGCCTCTCCCTAGGGATCACCAGCACAGAGGGCAGTGGGGGCAGGTTGCAGAGCAGAGAAGGTGTTTTGGCAGCCAGTCAGTGCCCCTTCCTTGAGGTCTGTGTCTCATATACGCCTTTTTTAGAGACTCATGCTAGGCCCATAAGAAATAACATGGAGGCAGAGTAGCCATATTATTGTGACATTATGCCCTCACTGACAAGCAAGAGTGATTGCTGCAGACAGGCTGCTGCAGATACTTGAACTACCTTAGATATTTGTGCAAGAATAATATAATAAAATCAGAAAGCC
The DNA here is from genome assembly GCF_000687185.1 of Egretta garzetta. Taxonomy (NCBI): domain Eukaryota; kingdom Metazoa; phylum Chordata; class Aves; order Pelecaniformes; family Ardeidae; genus Egretta; species Egretta garzetta. The sequence continues at coordinate 275,860 of NW_009260188.1, forward strand.
TATTTTTTACTGTGCTGGTGGAAGATTCAGGATATGACTGTGCTTCGAACGCAGCATAACAACCAGTTTCACAAGAAAAAAAGTGACCTTTAACACCAGCAAATGGAAAGGCTCAGTTCATGCATTAATTTTTAAGGACTGGAGACAAAAATTCTGCTGTAGACTGGCCAGTTTAATGTTTAGCACCAGACAGGACACAATAATATGTATTTAAGATATATGCAAACTTCTTTTAAAAAGGATTGGTTTGATTTGTTTGTTTATTTGCTTTCCTGCTGTAGGGCTTTCACACTCCTAGAGCGTGTAATACAACTTCTGAAATCTGCACTTTGGCTCTGGAATTAGAAGAAGGGAAAGATCATTTGGATGGATGAACTAATTATTTCAAGTTTGATTGAAAGGCTCTGCTGATGTAAATAAAGCTGTGCTGACTTATACCAGAAGAATATTTGGCCCAACAACTTAGTATAACATCACAGATGGCATATTATCTGTGATTTGACAGTAGCTTGCAGTTCCATCACGGTGTGAACCACAGTTCGTTAAATAAGACATAAAACCTACATTTTTCTCAAGTTCCAGAAAAATGAACAGATGAATTCAGAAAATAATGACTACAAAGCTGAAGTGGTTATGTTTGGCATTAATAATAATAAAAAAGATTTGTGCAGTCCCCTAAGCAGAGCTTCTGTATGTCTTTCTGCTAGAGATTGATGGTGCAGATAAAACTAATGTCACAGGGAGCAGGATTTCCTTGAGCAATACAAATGAGAAAGACATGTTATTAAAGCAGCATTACATTCAGTCAGAAGGTCAAGTTCAGTGTAATGTTTTACATTAAACAAGATCAGAAGTTGTATTTTCCCAAGCCTGTACATTTCACAAACAATGTCAAACTTCATTGGCATGCATTACCCTGTGTCTCCTTATAATGTACAGCCTGACATCAGGCCAAATGCAGATCTCAGGATTCTGAGGACTTTGTGTTAAAGCTTCTGAGACGGTATCAGACCAGGCTCTGAACCCAGCGGGTACCTGGGTAGGTAAAAGTTCCCCTTCCTTACCTGGATGTTAAAGAACACCTTGGTCAATGAATCTCTGCACAGAAACACAGACACAAGACAAAATGGGTGTAGAGGAGGATGAATGCTTTCCATCGCAGATCAAAATGAGATGCAGGGAAACATATGTTAGAAAATCAAGGCTAGGTCAACTTTTTCCTTGCCAGAGAAACAATATTAGTGATGAGAAGAAAAAAACCCCAAGTTATGTTGCTGAAAGCACCTCTGATCACACATCCTTCTGTTAACTGGAGCATGTTCAGCACAAGTCCGTTGAAGTCAACACTTTTTCTGTTTGCTGCTCTGTAACTGGGAGAGGGGAAATTTTCCATGTTCTTTTTCCTTTTGTGTTTTCTTCTTCCTTTCTTTGCTTCCCTATATGCTCTTCTCTTTAGTGCTGCCTGGCCTTACTTTAATCCTTTGAGCCTCTTCAAGCCCATATCAAGCTAGAGTCCTCCAAGCACAAAGGCTGAGATCTCCTTTCAAGTCTGTAAGCATCAGTGCTTGCTGAGTGAAGCATCCCCTGATCTTTCAGCTCAGATCTCCTGTAATCACAAAACATGACAGGCCTGAAACCATCCACCAAAAAACCTAAGTGTGAAGGTTACAAAATTAGCCACATGAGGGAATATGTACTGGAACCTTGGTATGTGTGTGTGCATTTAATATCAATGATGAATTACCAGATTTGAAGATGATCACTCTGTTGTCGGTTATTGAACTAGTTTCATTGTTTCTTACTGCTCTGAAGAAAGCACTGTATCACAAGCTGAAGTCATAGAGGTCACTAATTTACTCTCAAAGCCATTTTTACATGCTACAGCTACACTGTCACAATTTTGTTATTTCATTAGCCTTTTTTCTCCTTTTCAGTATTATTATTTTTTATAAGTCAAAAATGTCTAAGGGAAACACTTCATATCTTTTCTTGATTGTCACAAATTGCAGTCATCTTCCAGTGCTTATGCATAGCCGTAGGCTTTGCAGGTAAGAGGAAGGGCTATATTGATTGCAATGAGTGATGACTGGGTCAAATCTGAAAGTCAGTACTTTTGTAGATAGACACTTTTTAAAGGTCAGTTTTAAGGCACACCTGAGTTTAAAAAAAAAAAAAACAAAACACGACCTGCTGGATTATTTTTCGTTCATCTTGAGAGTGAGGTGAAGAGAACAGCTGGTGGCACCTATGAGCAGCATGGTAGGCGGGTGAGTGCACAGATTCCCTTCCTCCCTGCCCCTTACAGACACACATCTCTGACTTTTCCATGGAATTTGCTTTAAAAATATCTTCAGAGCAGCCAGGTAGGAAACCAACATTTTCGTGAGACTAGCTGCTCCTGGTTTGCTCTTTGCTTGCCTGGGAACGGTATCTAGAAAGACCTTGAGGAGGCAGCCTCCTCAAGCACTCTCACGATCCAGACTCTCTCTGATTCATCATTCTTTAGTTTCTTTCTGCAACATTTTGATGAGGTTTTGGTTTGATTTTGTTAATACAAAACACTCCTAGTGAGCACAGAAAATGTGCTTAGTGGTTAGAAGAGAAGAGCAAGAGCCAGGATGTCCAGGTTCCACTTCCCAGTGAGCCACTGACTCAACTTGGGTAATTTATGTCAGTCCTCACAGTTCATTTTCATCCTTATAGCACAACATCACTTACTTCCAGACTGATGTCGTAATGCTTAGTTTATTCATGTCCATGAAGCACTTAAAGATCATGAAATGAAGGGCATTGCCTAAGTGTGACACATTATTGATATTATTCTTACTTATTATTCATCGTAACTGAAGATGAAAGGAAGTCCAAATAAGTTTCCCAAACATTACTCTGTTAGGATTAAATCGTATTGCTAAAAATAGCCAAGAAATGTCTTTCCAAAACCATAATTTCAAGGTTAGCTATCTTCCTTTAATATGAAGGAAAGATTTGATTTAGAAAATTAGGGCCTGACTCAGTCAGCCCTCCTGCATGTAAGTAAATTCACTGTGACTGGGTGGTTAACTAGATGAGGAAGGGGTTGCAGAATCAGACCCTTAATATTCTCACTTGTAATTGCCTGCAGTAGGGTTTGTATTTCAATCATCGTTTATATTAATTTAAATATCCTGGGGTATATTATCACTTTGAACCATACATACAATTAATGTTAATGAGACTTAAGAGCTCACACCGCAAAGCTATTACAGGCTTTTAGCTTTGCTTCTGATGTTTCATTTCAGTATGATTTCCACCTAAAGAGCAGTATGCTATGTGTTTAATCTAAGCAGGCTGTACAAGAACATCTTATTGATTTCCACATACATCACTGATTGCCAACCATTTCTGGTTTGGGAGTTTGATGAGGAGGTGCTGCTAAAATCATACACGCTTGACATTAAATTATACGATGGAGATGTTGAGAAAGGAAATTACCCTGTTAGATTAAATAATATCTCTGCTTTGAAAAGTTACCCGGATTTGACAGGAATAAGAATTTCATGAAAGGTATTACACTCTGGAGGAAGGGATGAAAGGATTTCTGGTGCCTACTATACGTGTTCTCAGGCTGACCTGATGCCTTTTAAACTATAAGTTTAGTGATTTCAACTAGAAAAAAAAAATAAAAATAAGTACGGTCAATAAGATGGGGACATGACCTTGAGCTGGATGGTAGGAGTCTGGATCGGTAAGGAGGCTTAGACTGAGGTCTGAACAGGGACCTTGAGCTGAGATGGCATCTGGGATCAGGTACTTTAGACTCTTTGCCCCTGACAATGCTGGAAAAGGACTTGCCACTTTCTTGGAGAGAACCTTGGAGACAAGTGGCCCAGAAAGAGATACACTGTCATGCAAGGGCCTTTTATAGGGAAGTTGCCTAAAGGTATTTTCCGCCTGCATTCTCCTACAGGATAGCTTTAGATGAAGGTGAGTGTTTTGCAGGTCTTTTCTGTCCTCTTTGTATTTAGGGAGAATCACATATCCAGCTGCAACTCTGCAGTGAAACCTTCACAGTTTCATCTAGCGTTTTGGACTTTGGCTCTTCTGTTACATGTTGCACAAGACTCAGTGCTATCTTTAGCCATAGCTTTTGAAATAATGTTGTTATATGAATCTCAATGTTCTTTTTTTTTTTCTAAGTTGCTTTAACTATAAGAAGCAGAAAAAACTTGAAATAGGAACCGTAAGTGCATGGACAACATCCGCCGACCTAGCTAAAGCATTTCAGCCATGTCACTCTGCTGGTTCCTCCTTCTCAAACACATAGGACAGAAATTGTACATTTTCCTTTCCACAGGTCTTCTATAGCCTTTCTCTCTCCCATTCAGTATGACAAGATCAGCTCCCACATCTGATCACTCATGATGCTATCTTACAGTGCTCCCATGCTGGATCTTCACACAAGCCCTTTTCTGCATGTTGTCGTTTAACCCTGGCAGGCAGCTGAGCACCACACAGCCACTCGCTCACTCCCCACCAGTGGAATGGGGGAGAGAATCAGAAGGGTAAAAATGAGAAAACAAAAGTGGGTTGAGATTAAGAGAGTTTAATAGGTAAAGCAAAAGTCACTCATGCAAGCAAAGCAAAGCAAGGAATTCATTCCCTCCTTCCCGTGGGCAGGCAGGTGCTCAGCCATCCCCAGGAAAGCAGGGCTCCATCATGCTTAACAATGACTTGGGAAGACAAACACCGTCACTACGAATGTCATCCCGCTTCCTTCTTCTCCCCCCACGTCTATATGCTGAGGATGACATCCTATGGTATGGAATATCCATGTGGTCAGTCGGGGTCAGCTGTCCCGGCTGTGCCCCCTCCCAGCTTCTTGTGGCCCCCCAGCCTCCTCACTGGTGGGATGGGGTGAGAGGCAGAAAAGGCCTTGGCTCTGTGTAAGCCCTGATCAGCAGTAACGAAAACTTCCCTGTGTTATCAATGCTGTTTGCAGCACAAATCCAAAACATAGCCCCATACCAGCTTCTCTGAAGGAAATTGTCCCAGCCAAAACTAGAATACTGTTTTGTGTTTTGTTGCTCCTTACATCTCCTAGGGCATCCCCTGCTTTTGACTGTGGTACTTACAAAAAACTCCGTCTTTCTTAGAGCTAAGTTGCTAAGACTTTGGCTCATGAGGGTGGTTCTCGCCTGTAGTTCACTGTCTGGCTATATTAATCTGTTTCTTTTGTCTCACACTGTTGATTTTTTTTATAATGAAGTCTCTCCATGCTACTGTTTGTACAGCATGTAGCTGTAAGTTTTAGATTATCAGTTTGGTTTTGGTTCCCTAAACAGGAACATTAGGCACAGGAACATTACCTACAGGCAAGAGAACCGGATACGAACACCAAGGCCAGACAGTTGTCACTCCTATTATTTACGGAAGGAACAACACATGGTGAGACTTCAGGAAAATCAGTATATAGCTACAGTGTGAAATGCAAAGGAGAAAGGAACATGAGAATGGACAAAAGAAGGAGAAAAAGGAGGAATAAGACAGAAAATGGGTAAGGAAGAGTACAGGACAAATAAAGAAATATAAAGGAGAGAAGAGGAAAAGAGAGGAGCTGAAAATTAAGTAAGAACAACAGGGAGCCTGGGGAGAAGAAAACAGGAAAAACTCCAGAGTTTACAATCTCCGAAAGCTCATTTCACTGATGGACCCGAATGCCGACCACTATATTATGTTGAGCTGGTGGATAAGTTAGGCCTCTTGCCACTTTTTTTCACTTCCTTGTAGAGACTCAAAAAGCTATTCCCAACCACCCACGAGCACTGCTCATATCAGCCCAGCCTGGGCCTCAGAGCTGACAGTATCCCTGTCCTGGGTGACTGCTGGTGCTAAAAGCCAAATCCTCCCATGCACCCCTGTGTGTCCATCCATACCCTTCACCTTCTTCTTGGCAGAGCACAGTTAATTTTTAAGACAATTTTTAGTTCAGATGTTCCCATTCTTTCTTCTCCCATTTTTTTCTGCACAAACAACAGATTGCATCACATCTGACATGTCGGTTTGATCTACAAAGGGAAAAACAAACCAATAATGCTGCTTTTCTGTTCCTTCTGTCAGGCCTCCTATGCCTCTCTCTTTTGCCAGATGTTTTTTCTTGGACTTCCACCTGAAGATTTCTGTTTCATTTTCTGTACAATTATTTAACTGGGCTTTCTATTGACTGTCTGTATTTCTATTGACTGTCACTTCTACAGTGCTTTACAAACACCCTGCTAATACCTCTATTCTCTTTTGAAGCAGAGATATATTATTCCCATTTCACATACAGGGAAAATGAAGGAGGGAGGTTGTGAAGTTCATAGAAAGCACTCTGCTTGCACCCAGACCACAAAACCACAGTATGATCTCTTACTATAACCAATGTTCTGTGTCAGCCTCTCATTCCCAAATTTCCCCTTCTGAGTATCACAGACACAAAGACTTCAGTCCCTATATATTGTGGTCATGGACAACTTCCTTTGAGCCTGGAGTGCAGTGACCTTCATAGGTCAGGAGGCACTCTGTGAACCTCCTATTGCCTGGCAATACAGCTACAAAATCAACTACAAGTACCTCACCCTAGGGAACTGAATAAACTCTATTGCTTCTTTCTGCGTTTTTGCTAGAGCAGTGTAGTCTTGGAGGTATGAAAGTGCTGGAGTTTTTTTCTATTTTTTTCATTCTTTGACTGAATGGAAGCAGAGAGAATTTTCAATGAATAGCACGGGAGGGAAAAAGCTACTACTTCAGCTTAAAATACTTGAATATAGAGATAATTTCTGTAGAAGATTATTTGATACACCAATACAGTATGTGTTTGCTGACCAAATGGGTTTCTTTTTTTGCCAAACTGTGTTCCAAAATGCTGTTGTGGCTATTACAAAATTAGCTTGCTGCCATTCCTCTAAAGAAAAAGAAAAACAACACACAAACAAAAATCTCCTATCAAAAAAAGAAATTCTATTATATGTTGATTTAAATTCAAACCTAAAACCTACTAGTTCTTGCACATGTAGGGAGTTCTTTTTATGTAAGCTATTCCCTTTATATTTTACATGTGAGATTGCTTTTTTGCATGCTTAACCAAAAACTGAGTTTTGTAATTGATATCAGAAATGCTGTCACATCTGGAAACAGAAACAATGTTACTGCTACAACTCCACTGCTTCATAACAATTGAGTAAAATGGCTAAGATTTAATTTACTTCTGTGTAATCCCTAAAGAAATTGGCCAAGTAAGTTTGAGAAAAATTGGTTCTTAGACATTTCAGAAAAAGGAACTAAATTGTCTGATTAAATGGCTTGGTCTTGTTGGTCCTTTGCTAATAATGCATTCTGGGCAGCCTTCTCATTTGTGGAAAAGTACACAATTCTTATTCTGCTCACAGTCATGTACATTCCATTCTTATCTTTAAATTATGTATAGAAGAAAATACCTGCCCCATTGAAGGGTCTTTTTTTTAAGGGGAGGATGTTTTTCAAACCTCCTCTGTCCTGCGGGGTGGTGGAAAAGACTACTTTGTCTCGAGAAATATTACAAACACTTTGGATGGCAAATGATTTGATCAGATGATCAGTAAAGAAGTGATATGTTATGGGCTAGCATTTTTTTTGTCAGCAGTTGCTCATTTCACTTTACAGTATCTATTTTTGCATTATTAGAAGAGAACAAGTTAGATTTATCATATGCCTGACATATGACTGAATGAGTTCTGTAGTAAAATCACCATCATTAGTGGTAGTCACTGAAAATTCCTTCTCAATAATAATAATGAAGAATGCATTTCATTTGTCATTGTACCTCTAAGTACACACTGCTTGTTGCTGATTCATCCAGTCTTTAATAACATTCATATCCCCAAAATAAAGAATTTCTTTCCCTGTGCCTTCAAAGTTGAATCTACAAAATACACATGCATAAAAATAGTGTTGGATTAGACAACCTGAAATGAGGCCCACGTCTCTCTAACGCAGCTCTGCAATGCATTGATGCACAGAGGAGCTCTGTGTGAGAGCTCAAGTTACCGCTTTTGCCAGTAGAAGAGTACTGACATAAAATCTCTGTGGCTTTCAGAGGTTTCCTGAGATTAGGTAAATTGAAATAAAAAATTAATATATTTTCTAAATGAACCTGTCGTTTCAAAGATCCAACAAACTAGCAGAAGGACCTGAAATCCCACAGCAGTCCTCATCTTCTCAGCTGCAAATGCATCTGGTTTTCTTTCTGTCTCTTATCTCTGTACACATTGTTCGAGAAGCCCTTATAGGTAACACACTTCATGTTAACATTTTCTGTGGGAATAAGTTTCAATTACATTTGGTGCTGAGAATTTTCCCCTGTATATCATTCTTAGCATAATGTTGGTCTGTGTTGAAAAAGTGACACTGTGATTGTCATCTTCCAATAATTTCTGCAACAAGAGGGCTCTTGCAGATTTCCACCAATAATTTGACTGTACTGCAATCTCTATACATTTACCTAATGAGTATTCAAAAAGGTTCAGCCCTGTAAAGTCATTGTTCTGGGATCTGCCTGTATTCATCACACTACTGAACCTCATATTTAGCCATATTCTCAGGATGCTCAAAGACAGAGTGATGCTTGCTTAGACTGCTGATGTCTTGAAATAAGCACTACCAATGGCACAGACAGAGCCTGTTTGGCTAGGTTGTTCATCAAATGCTTGTGTTATGGCTCAAGAACCTAAACCTTCATTCCTTCATAAAAATTATGATCTTCTACGTTCAATTTCATTTAAATTTAGAGTGAAAATTCTCCCCAATTACTTGCAAGTGTGACTGATTGTACTTACTTCTTAAGGGCTGCACTGCTTAGTTGTTTGGTATTGAGGAGTCAAGCAAATTTTTGGCTGTTCGATTGGGCTGTGGTGGTTTTGCATGTGGGTCAGCTGCCTCCAGCTGCCTCTGCTTCCCTCAGCTGGGAAAGTACCAGGATAGTCATGGTGCCTGGATAGGTGATGCTTCATCAGCATCACATGATGGTGAGAGACATTGCCCAGAAGATGGTAGTAAGGGTTCCTATCTTCCCAGATGCTTCACAGTAAAACCTCACCCGAGCACATCTGAAAAGCGGACTGTAAAATTTCTTCTCGTACTTTATTTCTTTCTGTGTATTTCCTCAAAACCTGATGAACACATTGGGATCTGCAACAGGAAAAACCATAGATGAATAACTCAATGTCTGGGGTACCTGTGTTGAAGTATCTCCAGAGATGTTAATACACACTGGCCAAAACTTTTAATTGAAGACCAATGTAACTAATAAATAACTCAGCTATCGTTTATTTCTGAGTCCCTGGAAAGTAGCTGGAGTGAGGGTTTCCTGTATTTGTACAATCCCCCTCTCTCTCACAGTTACTTTTCCTCTTCCCTGAGGCGTCTACTTGTGATTTGATTTATTATTTATGAAGCAGCTAAAGTATCTGAAGCAGATCTCAAACAAACAGAGACATAGTTCCTCACATCAGGAATTCACAATCTAAATAATGAAGCGTTGGGGCCAAATCCATTGCTGACACAGGCAGGCACTTCTCCACTGTATTCAGCTGAGTTGCACTTGCATATTCTAGCAGCAAATGCTTAATCTTGTGTTTGCAAAATCAGATGTTGCTACTGAAACAGTTTTGATGTAGTGAATTTGATCAAGGGATTTTACAGCAAGAGGAAAAGATTGCTTTGCTGAGAAGTGTCCTTGTCTATTTGAATGGAGTTTGATAATTAACATTAAAAACAATGATTTAAAGAGCTAAACAATTAGATACTTGCTTCATCAGGGGCATGTAACTTAAAAAGCAAATTATTTGTATTGTGTTCTTCTTTAAGTTGAAAAGCAAGGGCTACAGATGTAAAAGATAAAGTGAAGTTAAAACAGCATAGTTTACAGCTCCAAGTGCATGTGAACCAGAGCGTTGTTTGTGACACGTTGGACCTTTCATTTCTCTCCAATCATCTTGACCTGTCTTTCAGCATATTCTTCTGCCCTTAACCTGATAGAAGCAAAAGGGTTTTCCCTTCCTTATATTCCATCTATTATTGTTACATCCTTTGTATTGCAAGCATAAGCACTAAACTTTGAAATGTATTGACAGTTGTGGGAATTAATCTCTTCTCAGTATGCATACCACAGACAAATAATAGATTTTACATATTTCTTACTTGCAGTGGAAATACATAATGATAATTTTCAGGACTGCTGTCTTCATGAGGGAAATGGTAGAATGAAGACCATATATTTTTCAGATCAAATCTTCATTCTTTGGCAGTTTTGGACAGTTATGGTCCTTGGTTTGTTTAGTGAGTATTGTCTTTTCCTTGATAGCAGAATATATTTTCTTTATTTCTCTTTATCAGATTTTGTACTGAATTTGTAAGCAGTAGTGTAAAAGGACAACTACGCCAAACTCTGTGAAGCTATGAATTTAGTGTAAAAAGGAGACCTATCAACATCTACCCCATTTTAGTGTAGTGGCTTTGGCTGTCTGAAGAGGTATTTGGGGAATCAGGCACAGTGGGGGGATCCAGGGTCAGATAGGAGGATGGGGATGGGCCAAGGCTGGGCTGGAGGTGGGGGCTTGGTTCAGGGCCATGGCTGGGCACAGGCAGGGCAGCAGGGATGGAGCAACCCCTGGGGCCAGGGGTTGGTCCCTGCCCTGAGCCACATGGCCAAATCCCTTTCAGGGCCCTGACAGCAAGAACAGTGCTCATCTCTGCTCAATGCTACCAAGTGCATTGAGGTGAAGAAGTTTAGGAGATGCTGGAAGACACTAAGGATGATATTTCACAGAGCAATTTCCCCACCTTTTCCTTTTTTTCTTCTCTGTGGAGGATAGGAAGTCTCCAACACACAGCCCACCCCATATAAGACCCCACTGAGGTTATGGCTGCATTGGCAGGAGACACTGCCACAGCAAGTCACTCCCATGGGGAGCAGCTAGCTGTTGCTCTGAACAAAGGAAAGGATGCTTACATAAGTCTCAATTTCTCATTTTTAGCACACTTAGAACAACTCTCATAGAATAACAGTGGAATCAAAACCACATAGCTTCTGGTAATCTGTGTCCAAATGATGGGGGCTTTTACTTCTGAGTCCTGAACTACAAAGATTAATTTAATGCTTGTATATACCATGTATATTCTCGGTCATTTCTCAGACTGCCAATAATCTCAGCATAGGGATATTGGGTCTTTTCGTCGACATCCATACATTAAGTCAAGACTGACAAGCGTGATTGCCAAGTTATTTCAGATTCTTCTGTCATTCCCACCCCCACTACTTTTATTAATTTCTTTACTGATCATTGAAGTAGGGCATTAATTATGTAATGCTGCACCATACACTAAATGAAATTTAAAACCCCATTAACAAAGATATTTGTGAATCTTTTCTAATTACAAAAAGTGTAAATTTATGGTCCCAAGATCTACCCTGCATATTTATGTTCTGTCAGCTGTTTTTATTCGCGGCTTAAATAGACCACATAACTTCTGGGCCTCCCTCCCAGGCTGTGCTGTGCTGTGCTGCAGGGTGTGTCTTCCCCTAGGCCCAAGTACTGGAAAGGTACTCTATCTGTAGGGCTGGTTCCAGCGTGGCTCTCCAACTTTGTCCATCAAATATAGTGAGATGCCAGTGTCTTAAATGGATGTTATTCAGCAAGAGTGAGATCAGCAAAACCTGGCTCTGACTGAGCATAGCCTCGTTACCCGAAGTATCCTCACCAAGGATCTTTCTGCATCTCTGGGCAGAAAGTCCCCCTTGGTGCAACTCCATCCATTTAAAACAGTTCTGCACTCCCTCATGCCAAGTCTGAACTTGGCCCGTGGTCGGGTTAGTGCTTTGTCTTAACGCCATGAACAGATTTCTACATCTGCAACTGTGTACAGAGTCTGTCCCATGGGTTGGTGAAATCATCACATTCCAGACAAGTTTTTAGATCATTTCTCTTCAAGGGTGTAACATACTTGGCATCTCAGCTATGACTTTTTTTTTATTAATGATGAACTTAGAGATTAATCACTGCCACCATTTGGCCAGCATGATATCGTTTAGACCAGAATCTGATCTATTGCACCACAAAGTCTCCGGAGTAGTTCCAAATGAGTTCAAAGAGGCCTGGCCTTGAGCAAAAGCATGTGTCGGTAAGCATATTTATATATATTCTGATCAACAATTGTTTAAATCGTATTCAAATTCAGTTCTCCTGCTTGTATTCTTAATATGGCTAGTAGATACATTATGTCATTAGAATTTCATTTCAGGTTTCGCTTTGATCTATACATTCCTTTTCCTGCAAATTAGATCAAAGCCTCTGTGATCAGAAACAAATCTGAAAAAAAATGGAAAAGGTGGACCTTTTTTGCTAAGATTTTTTCCATTACTATCTCTACAGTCAATTTATTTGAAGAGCTGGAGAGAGGTTGGTATGCATACACAAACAATGTACAGGTCCAACTTACTCTTAACTAATTGTGGGTAGAATCTGGCTCATGAAGCTCAGGAAAACAGCAACACGTAAAGCCTACTCTTCTTTTATGGGTAACATGTTGTACTTTCTGTTAACTCAAAAAAAAACCCCAAATACTATTTTCCTGTAGAAATCTTGATGGAGTAGAGAAACAATGGAAGGATGAACAGAAAAGCAAACAAATTCTACCAAGTGGATGTTGATTTTACCTCTCTCTGAACTGTGTCCAGGAATTAAATAACTGAACCATGATGTTATAGCAAGTAGCTGGAACTTCTTAGACCTAGATATAATCAAGTTTGTTTCCATGCGTTTTCTAACCTACAGACACAAATTAAAATGAATGAGTAGATGTAATCGTTTTCAGAACAGGTTTGTTATTCTTTTCTAGCAACACTTTCAATTCATAGTCTGTAGACCCTGGGGACCTGTGGGCTATTTCTATGGCTTCTGAGAAAAGGAGTTAAGGATGGCAGCTCTGCACGTCAATAGGTTTATATTCTCTCTACATCCCCTGGGAAATTTTTAGGGATCCTGAAACTGCACCCAGTGGAACCATAATTCTCTGTTTTATGCTACTTCAAAATGAAGATATCTCAGAAGAGCCACCAGAAATAAATAGTGAGATCATTCAAAGGTTGAGTTTTGGAGCAGTGGAGGTCCCTTTCTTAAGGGACAACACTCGGATCAACACATTCAGCCCTGGGGCAGTTTTGTACAGCAGTACAAAACACACAAGTCCCCACATAACCCCTGTGTGCCTGCCCCCTGCTTGCAGGCAGCAGGACGCATATTCCCCCAACAAATACTACTGGCTCCTCTGCCAGCAGCCAGGGTGCAGCTCAGGGGCTTTTGTGGGTCCCCAGTTCCTTTCTCAAGGCCCCACATCCTTTTGCAGCCAGCTCTGGTGGGCCTCCCTCCCAGGCCAGGTTTCCTCCGACCTCCTGCATCCTTCCCTCACCAGCAGCAGACTGGAGAGCAGAAGGTTTCAGCCTGTTGGGTGTTGAACTGGGAGCTAACATGCTGAGGCAACAGGAGGTTAATTGGGATTCAGTTCTCTGTCTGTTTATATGTGCGGCACAGGGACGGCAGCTGTGGAGGAGAAGCCCTCTCGTACTGAGCGTGTCTGCAGCATATGATTTTTGAATTTCGCTTCAGCATGGAACTGTGTGGCCTGGCCAATGTCAGAGCAGAGAGTATGTAAACAAATGGACAGATGATTTTTTTTTTCTCTTGCACGGCAGAGCTACAACAGCTGTGTTGGTGCTTGCTCAGCGTGCATATGACTGCACTGCAGTGACTAGAAAGTTTGGAGGGTTGGGGTTCTTTTTGGTTTTCTTCCTTTTTTTTTTTTAACAAAGAGGAAAAAATGGGCTTTAACTTCCCCCAGGAACACAAGAGTCCTTCTCCACTCCTGTTGAGCATGCATCACTGCTAAATTTTAAGGTTCTTGAAGCACATAATCAGATTTCTGAGAATAGAGCATTATTAGATCTTACACATTTTTCCAAAACACAGGGGGTTTTCCCAGTGTTATGGGATGGTATCAATGTCTAGAAAATGTGATGCTTTTAAAGTCATAATTTTTGATATGGAAAGAGAACATGCACAGAAGTTGTGCAAAGAAGGATCTAGGTAATGCTTGTACACTGGTGCTATAACTTCATGGATACTATTTTTCAATTATTTACTTGTTATACTCTATGATAATTTTTTAATATTGAAAGGAAAAGAGAAGTCCATGCTACTCACATTCTGACACAGAGAAATATTAAGCTATATGCTCCTTCCCAAAAGTCTCATTTTTTATGTTGCACACTTTTAGTGTATTTGTACTAATACACTAAAGAGAGGCTGACAAATCATGAGTTACCCAAGAAAACGGATAGAACTGCCAATTAAATCAGCCCTTTCATGGCAAACCTCAGTTTCTGCAAAGGACAGTGCTGTGGAATGTAATGCCCCAGCTCAGACCTCTGAGCTGTGTGGAAAGCCATCCCTGTGAAAGCAGGGTAGAATTGAATTGATTCAGGTGTGCATCCCCCTCCCTTCTTGTCACCTCTGCATCTTTTCTAGAGAGAAAGGTTTTCATGTGCTGAGCTCCTTTATGGGAACAGTGGAGGCAGCACTAATCTTCTCTGCGAGTATTTTTTTTACCCACTGCTGAGAGGAAAGATTGTAGAGTGCATGCATTTTTATTTTTAAAATTATGACCTAGACTGAACTCCAGTCGTCTTATGCTACAGAAGCATTCTCATTAATAATATTTTTTAAGCCTATGTATCCTGGTTTCGGCTGCGATAGAGTTAATTTTCTTCCTAGTAGCTGGCATAGCGCTGTGCTTTGGATTTAGTATGAGAAGAATGCTGATAACACCCTGATGGTTTAGTTACTGCTGAGCAGTGCCTAGACTAAGTCATGGACTTCTTCAGCTTCCCCTGCTCTGCCAGGCGCACAAGGAGCTGGGAAGGGCACAGCCAGGACAGCTGACCCCAAATGGCCAAGGGGGTATGCCGCACCATATGACGTCATGCTCGGGGGGAGGTGGTGGAGGGAGAGTGATCGCTGGTCGGGGCTGGGCTGGGCATCTGTGAGCGGGCAGTGAGCAATTGCATTGTGCATCACTTGTTTTGTGTATTCTGTATATTCTCTTACAATTATTATTGTTTGTCATTGTTATTCTTTTCCTCTACTGTTTTATTAAACTGTCTTTATCTCAATCTATGGCTTTCCTTTTTTTTCTGAATCTCTCCCCCGTCCCACTGAGCAGGGGGACAGCAAGTGAGCGTCTGTGTGGTGTTCAGCTGCCTGCTGGGTTAAACCACCACACTATGTTTACTTAGTTGGTAATAACTTACTAATTTGAGTGCATGTTCAGATCAGATATTTGATCCTATCTAAGAATTAAATTCAGAAAGAGTTAGGCAGGCAAGAATAATTAGTATGTGTTCCAAGAGTGCTTTTTTGAAATAGAAGTTCTGTTGTTCGGTAATTTTAATGCATTTTTAAAAATTATAGTCACTGTGAGTCTCTAATTCTGCATTTGGAGAATTTGTCCACGATATGTTTATTCAAAACAGTTTTTAAAAAAAAAAAATGAAATATTATTTGAAAGTAAATTTTGCCAGCATTTAAAATATTATGACATTATGCATATTATTGGCTACATGATAAGTGAATGACATAGAAACAGTCACATCAGTTTCTTGTACTCATTCCAGTGCCTGGAAGCACTGATTGGTTTTGTCCTCTGCATTTGACACAGCACAAGTACCTCTGAAGAATGAATGTTCATAATCTAACATAATGGAAGGGAGCTTAATCATATAGATCTTTTAAGAAATATTGAATTCACACAAATATATGTGAGACCAATGACTATTTCATTTGGGTACCAAACACAGAGGAGTATTTCTGACATTACATAAGATCCATTGGATCACATTATAGAGATTACTTGATTATTTCCTATTATTAAAAAAATGGTAAATTTATTATTTGGGGGGAAAGAACTGAAAAAATGAGTTTTCTTTAAAGACTGAAAACTAAAAAGTGTTTCAATGAGAGGAGGGTAAATTTGATTTTCTCTTTATACGTGCAGTGGAAAATTGCAATATTTTGAAGGAAGCTGATCATCTCATGACACATAATTGCTGCAAAAACAACAAAACATTTGACTAGAAAGTGGTGATGAATTTATTTAAAGGATAGTTATACTAACTGAGTTTAGCAAGTGGTTTACAAGGGGAAAGTCATTGTCAATATGTTGTGATATTCCAGAAAATCTGGCTAATAAAATGACCCTTAGTAGACTATTGCACAGCACAATTTAGGGCAGTTCGGAGTTCTAGCAACTATGTGTGTGATTTTTGAGGTTTTTTAGAGTTTAGGGTCGTATATTATCAAGGAGCTTATATTGAATCTTTGTGCAAGCAATTTGTGTTGCCAGTAAGGCTCTACTGAAAAGCACTTCCAACCCTAGATTTCCAACAAATAATTTTATTTGTGAATTTTCTTTTAGCCTGTGAAGACTGCTAATAAAATGTACAGAGTCTGGCTAACCCACTAAATACTAATCTGCAGGGGAAATGCTTTCTCCGGTTATGCACATTACATTTTTTAACTGGTTAAGTTAGTCAGAATCTCCACACTCTCCACCTTCCCTGCTTCATACAGAGAGCTTGTCCAGAAGACTTTACTAGTCTTGAGAAGTCACTGTGCTTTTCTAGTCCCCTTTGGCAGAGTAAGTTAGA
>NW_009260188.1:292666-297019 GCF_000687185.1 Egretta garzetta
GCTGTTCCACTATGTACATTCTGGACTATTTTCCTTAGCAAGGCGCCAGAGTGAGCCTTAAAGTTGTGCCAGCCAAGGCAGGAGCTAGGTTGCACCTTTGAATGGTGAGGCTGACCAAGAAGAGATGAGCGGGGTTTTGCACAGCAGGGTTTTGCTGAGCTGGAAGCATTCCCAGCATGATGCGATCTGCAAGGTGAGGCGAGGGACTTACTTAAAAACCCAGCCACCTGCAGACACTTTTGAAAGAGCTGTGGCCTTGAAGCTGGTCGCTCAGTTACATTACAGTCCACCTATTTTTGTGATGCACACGGGTATGGCATTGTGTCATTCCTACTAGGATATGTTGTCTAACTCCTTGTGCTGGTAAGGCCCTGAGACACAAGTGGTTGACACTAGGATGTGTGTTAGCTTCTGTGCCAAATTTGTGTAACCCTACAGACTACGCTGAACTTAACACAGTCACCATGGGGGTATTGATGAATAGCACTGGCAAAACTCCCACTGGGCTTCACATTTCACCCATTTACATTGTTTAAATACTGGAAATGAGGGATCTTTATGGGGGTTAACAAGACAAGAGAATGGAGCTGCTGGAGGACTTGGGGTTAATGGGAATATGAAGACGACTCAGGAGCAGCTTTGTCAGGGTTGCTTCAGTGGTTCATACCACTGATTCTGCTCTTCAGCTGGGGAAGAGCTTTCACAATTAAAGCACTTCATTTTGCCCTGCTAGTGTAGCCAGCCTAGCAGAGATTCTTTCATAACACTCAAATGATTTACAGCAGCAGCAGCCTTGATTATAACTGGACTAAATCCAGAAAACAACTCCTAAACTGCTTCGTGTAATGGCAGCCAAATTCCACATACCACTTAGAAAATTCACACAACATAGTGATCATCCAAGTGCTTGAGTGTTCCGATACTGACAAATATATTCAGTTATTCCATTTTAATTTGCTGCAAAGTCTTGGCAGAGCTCAAAATATATTCACTTCCAGACTCAAGAGTCACTACAGGCTGGGGTAGGCAGTAGATAAAGCTCCATTCACAGGATACCTTTCAACACCATCTATATTTTTCCTTGGATTGTTCAGATCTAACCTGACCTCAGGATAGCCTGTTGTTTTTAGGTGTTAATGGGCTGTTTATTATGTTAGGAGTAGGACAGATTCTCTGCTCTAATTTCATTGTTTTCATAACTTGAAAAAAAATTCTGCTGATAAAAAGATACCTTCCTCAGAATTTCACTTTACACAAAAACTGAACTTTTAATTCATTGGTTTCCTGAAAATTTCCTTACACTAGAAGCACAAGATATGTCTTGCAATTACAGAGAACTCTGAGGCTGTGATATGCACCAGTTGTTCAGCGGGAGTACTCGCAGTGGCTGTTCAAGACCCGAGTGTTCACTTTTCATTACTAAAAGGGGCTTTTTTATTATTTCCATGTCTTATTGTCCATGCAGTACAATCTCTGATTCAATGTGCAAAGTGCTATTCATTTCAAATCAGCTCTGCACATTAGGCTATTTTAAAAAAGAAAAAGAAATCATTTCAGTCAAACCATTATAATGTAACAGCTTTTGTATCCCAGCCAACGCAAAGGCCCCATTACATCTTTGTATTTGTTAAAGCAGGAGGAGATGACTCTGCTATGGAATAGTGTACTAGTGAACCAATGTGTTTACATATTAACTCAGTTGTAAATATTAACTCACACGTGACCATTTAACTAAGGAGTCAAGACAAACACAACATAAGCATCTCACTGTTCTTTTTTACTATATAGCTAATGGAGACTGTCCAGTTAGGTGGATTTATAAGTCTCATTTAAGAAGAACTCTGTACAGTATAGTGCCACAGGAGTCAGGTATTAAGGGCCATGTCAGATGTGAGACAACAGTAGGTTGTGATTGCAGGGCCTATTACATTACCACAAATGTCGACAATGTTATTTATACAGTGTTATATATATGTAATCATAGTTGCAAAGAAAACCACCATCTTCTTAAGTTCTTGATGAGAAACATAGGACCATTACAGTTAAGACAAGCCGTTGACATGGAAGGGATCTGCCAAAATACCAAGCAGCTTCCTGATCCAGTTTCCTAAATTACAACAATCGTAAGATTTTGAAAATTGGGCCCTGTTACATAAGGTCTACGCTTGCAGGCTGTGGGAGCCTTTGCAGGTTTACTCAGAGCAGTGAGCAACAACAAGGATGCTGACATCTATTTCCCAAGTCATGCGATTCCCTCCAGAGCTGTGAAAGCCAGCGCACCTCTGCTGAGTCACAGAATGGTTGAGGTTGGAAGGGGCCTCCTGCTCAGAACAGGGTCACCAAGAGCAGGCTGCTCAGGGCCATGCAGAGCTGGGGTTTGAATATCTCCAAAGGCAGAGGCTGGACATCGTCCTTGGGCAGTCTGTTCACTGACCTGTGTACCCCCCATAGATTTATATTCAGTGTAGAGATTTCACTGAAGTCACTAGTGTATTTACTTCTAGTCCCCACCGACCTGAGACAGGAAAATGTGCTGACAGTAAGTCATCTGAGACAGTGGACAGCCAGCTAGAAAAATGGCATAGTCCCCGGGCATATATATTACTAACAAAACACGGGAACCAACTGGCAATATTAAGTGCTTAATATTAGAAAGGTTTTTTTAAGAGGCTGGGTAGGAAGGAGCTACAATATATAAATGCAAAGTATATTATTACTATCACCTCATTTTACTGACAGTTGCATTACAGTTGAGACATAGCACTGGCTTTAACCCTTTAATTTCTGATGTTCTGTATCTTTTCAGTGCTGTTTCATCCCCTGTCCAGCTGGGTCTTGGTTAAAGATCTACAAGGCAAAACTGTGAACTGTTTCTACTAAGAAGTATGTAATATGATGTCTAAATACTCACTCTGTTTCTAAGTCTTCAGCTGCTTCAGCTTTTAGGGTCTCAAGGCAACCTCCTGGACAGCACAAGCAGGAGTGTGGTTGAACACCCTGTCCTTAAAAGCTTTTCAAAACCAGTTTTCTCTGTTATCATTGTCCTGGAACTTGATAGTGCTTTGCAACAATAGCAACAAAACTAGACTCATATTTCGTAGCCCTAGGAAAGAAAGTTTTGTAGCCCATCGCTATAGCTCATGATAACAGCAGCTTAGTAGAAAATACAAGGTTTTGCTCTAGATACGTAGTGCTTATTCATTTAAAAGTTAGTGATTTTTAAGCACCATTAAGATTGACCTTGTTTTTTGTTTGAGCTTTTAATGTCCATTTCTTACATCATTGCCAGTTATAGCCAGTTCCAGAAAAAAATACTTTTGATAAAACTGTTTTTAAATTAAATTAAAACAAAATAAAACATTACACACTATGGATGACCAGAAAGGAATACCTTTGCAACAAAACAGATTTTTTTTTTTGAATCAGAAAAAAGGTATTTTTTTCATGAAAAATTATTTGTGAAAGATTGCTGACATTTTCTGATGAAAAAAAAAATAAATGTAAAAATCTCAGATGGCTAAGCTGGTTAAGATTTCCTGCTAATGTTTTCTAAATCTGAAATGAGAATGACAGCATAAGAGACAGCAACTTTCCTTCTTAATCACAAGATGTAACAACGGTATCTAAATCCATCTCAGCTGGAGATATACCTGAATATATATATACACACACACATAAATATATGTATATACACATCTGTATTTGTATTGCTGCTCACAGTGCAAATGTCTCTTTACAATAAGCAAACAACTTCTATGTGAAACATTTTCAATTGTATTAAAAACAGGATCAACACTATGTCTGTCTCCTACTGCAGACTATAACAGCCCCCTGTAAAATGGCTGCTGATCCCTGCAGAGCAGTGCTCTTGGAAGCAGAAAGCAGCAGCATACCAAAAGCAGAAGCAATCATAGTGGCGTAAGTCACACTCACTAAATCCAAATAGCAGCAGTTTCAGTACAATTATATTTCAGTCCAAATTTCCAGCCCTTGAAGGGCAATCCAAAGTTTTGGAACATGTGTTTATATGGGCATGATATTCAAACTCAGCTGTTCCACCTGAAGTTTCAGTGCTCATGTCCAGTGTAATCATTTATGGCCATTTGCTATTGCTTCACAAAGCCTTGCAGGTCTTTTGGTTTGTTTTTTTTTTTTTGTCAGCTTCAGAACATGGTGAGGTGTCAGATCTAATTTTTCTCACAGCTCCAGCATGCCAGTAGTTTGCCATTACAAGACCTATTGGACTGAATCATTATGCTATTTCCATCATCAAAATGAAAAAAAATGCTGTAGGGGATCCTCTTCTTCAAACAGATGGCAAATGTTTCTGAGAAATGCAAAATGGAGTGGTTC
>NW_009260188.1:297033-316522 GCF_000687185.1 Egretta garzetta
AGCACAGGGTACTATAGAGTTTCACGGTCATTGCTAAGTTTTGTGCTGGCAGTTTTGCTTTATGGTAATCACTTACAAAATTTATCAAAAGTTAAAGCTTGTTGGAACAGAACAGGAGCTTGATTTGCACGTGACCTCAAGTTGCCAATAAACTTCTGTCAGCAATTTTGGCAGGTGTTGGCTACTTTATCATTAGCACTTTCATCCGAACACTGGTACTTCAAGGCTGCAGTTGGTGGGTAGCCACAGTAACAGTAAGAATTAATGAAAAAAATGCTCTGCGTGTGTACGTGAGTGTGCGCACACGTAAGTGTGCATGTGCGTGTGGAAGCAATCAGACTCACAGCATAGTCTGCTGAGAGGTGGTTTGGTGCCGGCTCCCACAGGTTTTGGCAGAAACCTGGGCCAGGTCTGTCACAGCCTGGTAAATGTTGCCATCAACAACAGCTGAAGCTGCGATGTTTGCTGCAATGAACCGTGCAAACCCACATCCCTGCTGCCAGCACTATGGATGGCAAGCCTCTGGCACAGGGACAGGGTTAGACAGCTGGGGGTAGAAGCACCCAATATTGTTCTCAGCTCATTGCTCCAGTGAACCACATCTGCCAGAATCCTGCTTGCAAATAACCCTTTGGAAAAGGAAAAAAAAAAATGTTGAACTTTTACAGAGCAGAGTAACACCTCCAAAAATGCAGGCTCTTCGTCTCACCTCAGGGGTTCCATGATTTACCAAAGGAAATTTGGACCGCTATACAACAAGTGACTGCAAAGATTGAATCAGCTAGCCAAACTCAACCCTCAGGTGATGGATTTCAGTAGAGCTGTAGAACAAGTTATTTGATCCAATCTCTTTGGATCTAACTTTTGCTATTTTGTTTTACAACATGTTCAGTGGAATGAACAATAGGATTTCACAGAGTAGTGTACCACTTAGAGCAACAATAGGAAGCATAGGCGTCATAGCAGGTGGAATATTTAGCAAAACACAACTTCCGTATCAGTGGTGTTTCTGCCATTGAGCTTAGTAAGTGTAGTGATAAAGGTAAAATTGAAACCCTGAACAAATTTGTGTGACTTGGGCCTTTCATTCTCTGAATGAATAATGAAGAGGAATTGTCTTTTAAAGTGCTTATTGCCCCTTACCAAGAGGCCTGGAGGGCTAAACAAGGCAATGTGATTAAATTGAAGACTCAGTAAAAAGGAACAAAATTAAGTTAACTGATGGAATGACGGGAAAATAAGACAAAAAGAAAAAATTCTTCTGTGCCTGGATCTTACACATTCTGAGCCTAAATTGATGTAAAGGTGGTATATCCTTAATAGCTCTCATAGCATCCTCAAAAGCTTGAGTAGTTGGTGAAAAGCACTGTAAAGGAGACATTCAATACTTTCAAAGCCAGACTGTTTAAAAACAAAATCCTGATGTGTAACTTCATAACTGGACAAACCAATTGTCTTGTTTTTCAGATGCAATGAAAAACTAACATAACATTTCACAAGATTTAGCAGGGTGGTGGTATGACCCGGGCTGGACACCAGGTGCCCACCAAAGCCGCTCTATCACTCCCCCTCCTCAGCTGGACAGGGGTGGGAAGATATAAGGAAAAGCTCATGGGATAAGGACAGGAAGATCACTCAGCAATTACCATCATGGGCAAAACAGATTCAGCTTGGGGAAATCAGTTTTATTTATTACCAAACAAATCGGAGTGGGATAATGAGAAATAAACCCAAATCTTAAAACACCTTATCCCCACCCCTCCCTTCTTCCCAGGCACAACTTTACTCCTGATTTTCCCTACCTCCACCCCCAGCAGCACAGGGGGATGGGGAATGAGGGCTGGGGTCCGTCCATCATATGCTGTCTCTGCCGCTCCTTCCTCCTCAGGGGGAGGAATCCTCACCCTCTGCTCCTGCTCCAGCGTGGGGTCCCTCCCATGGCAGACAGTCCTCCAGGAACTTCTCCAATGTGAGCTCTTCCCATGGGCTACAGTTCCTCACAAACTGCTCCAGCATGTGCCCTTTCCGTGGGGTGCAGTCCCTCAGGAGCAGACACCTCCAGCGCTGGGTCCCCTGCAGGGTCACAAGTTCTGCCAGCAAACCTTCTTCGGTGTGGGCTCTTCGCCTCCCTGGGCTGCAGGGCCACAGCCTGCCCCACCATGGGCTGCCCCAGGGGCTGAGGGGAATCTCTGCTCTGGCGCCTGGAGCCCCTCCTGCCCCCCTGCTGCACTGGCCTGGGGGGCTGCAGGGCTGTTTCTCCCACAAATTCTCACTCCTCTCTCCAGCTGCAATTGCCTTTTTTTTTTGTTTGGGTTCCCGCTCCCTGTTTACTTCTTAAATATGTTATCACAGAGGCGCTACCACCATCATTGATGGGCTCAACCTTGGCCAGCAGCGGGTCCGTCTTGGAGCCAGCTGGCATTGGCTTTGTCAGACACAGGAGAAGCTTCTTGCAGCTTTTCACAGAAGCCACCCCTGTAGCCCCCACACTACCAAAACCTTGCCAAACACAATACAAGCCGCCATGAGAGTTTGAAAAATATTCTTAAGCTTAAGTGAAGGAATCTTCTTCAGTGAAGTCATTACATTAATCAGGTTTAACATGTTACCTGCAAATCAGACAGGATTTAAACAGTTTGCGTTTGCAGCATCTCTTTGCATGGGTTTTCCCTCTGAGAAAAAACCAAACCTCACAAAATGTTTAAGACAGCTTCAGGTTATGGTTTTGTGATTTGGGTGAGTTCTTGGAAAGCTAAGAATGCCAGTCTTCCTCTGAAAGAAATGCATTTTTACAGACAATTCCAATGACTACATTTTCAGAAGAAAGGAAGGAATATCGGATTGTTGTCCCACATGCCATCTGTAATATGAGACCACCATCACATCACCTCTCTACTATTATTAGGCAAAATAAAAGGTTATCATTGCTGCACCTAACAGCTTGAGACATTATTCCTTCTTCATCTTTGCCATTAATACCATACCTGGCTGCAGACATAGGATAGAAAGATCTTACTTGTCACACACAATCCACTTCACATACTGCCTCTATGTTACTTAGTGTGGCACATTTGTTTCATTCACAATTTGAAATAATGCAGGACACAAGTCTGTCTGCTTGTGAAGACAACAGCAGGGCTGAGAGCAGCCTCTGTCTGCAGCCTGTTGGTCAGTGTGAGCTGGGATCTAGCTAGGACTCTGGCCTCCCACCAGGACACTCAACATGTGCCACTGCCCAAATGGGAGTGATTTTCCTATATTCCTAGATTTTTGCATGGTGCTGTGGAGCATTGCTTCCCACCACGATGCTGATCCGGTTGGTTTGATGCTGCCAGGCTTATGTTCCAGCAGCACTGTGCTGCAAGGTGAGCCTCACCTGGTAGCTTGAAGCACACAGAGCTCAAGCACGAGAAAGGTACTCTTTATACACGGCTGGCTTATGGCGTGCTTTCTTTGAGAGGCTCACCTATGTTATCCACTAAATTGCATGACATGGAAGTGCCCTAAGCAGATGTCATCTGCTGCCCCATAAAGCTCAGGCCAAGAGTTAGTCTAATTGGTACATTGGCCATGTGGTGAATTTTCTGTTGGCCTCAGAAGTTCAGAGATCCTGAGTAGGTGTACAGCTAGGTATCAGGAAACGCCAGGCACGGGGAATTAAATTTAGGCTAGGGGAGCAAGGAATTATGACAAATTTAGGCAGGGCAAGCATAGCCAAAGTTCCCTGTACTCACAAAATTGACCATGGGTGTTGTCCATACTAGTGATGGAACTAAACTGAGACAGTTTGTTGTTTTGAGTAATTTGCTGCTAGTTGTAATGATGGCAGTTGCCACTACAATACCAGATAATTGATTCATCATTTAGGCTATGAGCAACTGGTTTTTTGAGCCATTCATTCAAGTGGGCAGAAGGCCAGCTGCTTTGATAGGCATGCGGTAGCCTCTGACTCCTAGATCAGCATACCACTCTGTGCACCTATAGCTGGAGTATAATGAGCACAATTGCTTTAAATTAGCCCTGATTACAGATCATTTTCCGTTAAATTTTAATATGCAACTCAGAGAAGGTTGCTTCTCTATGACACCTTGTTTGGTACAGGGGTCTTACAGTAGGTACAAAATGCCTATTGAGGCAAAGATTAAAATGAAGGATTGTGCATATTTTGCCTCTGAGGAAATGTGGGACCTTTGCAATGTCAAAGCTCTATTGGGCTGTGTGTTCTCTTGATTTGCTACTGTTGGCAAGGCTTGGCATTCACAAAAGCACAGGCCACTGTAAATGCCAAGGCTGCAAGCTGATTATGGCATAGGAGCTGTTGAACAGTTGCCAAAAAAAGCTGTCTTTACAACTATTGCCCTCTTGCACACATGTTTTAAGGTTTGGGATTGACTGGACAAACTGTTCATTCCTTTTAACTCACTTGTTACTCAGACTAAGTAGCAGTTTATTCTGCAAGTGCTCCTGCAATGTTTTCAAGGGGCTACTCAAGGAGTAGCTGCTACTCAGGATGAGTCACAGCAGTACAGTTTGGTTTTCTGTGCTCAGTGATATTTTTCAGCTTTAGGAATTTCTTCTAGTAAAATTATGCGACACTTCATAGCCAGTTTTAGCATGACTTGACTATGTGGGTATTAAAGAATTCAGAACTAATGCAACAGTATAGAAAAATCTCCACTAACACCCTGACTGTCCAAGAACTCTGTTCGTCTCAAAACTAGAATTTTTTAGAAGAATATTCCCCAAGGATATTTGAAAATTTCGTCTTTAGAGAGTCTTACCACATATGTTTTGTGAGTCACTTTATTCAGCTGCTTCTTGTACCAGTTTTGACAGAGATATGAAGAAATTTGTGTTTCTGCCCAGAATGCAAAATAAGTCCCAGTTCTTAGACTGGCTTTCTCTCTCTCCTTTAAATTCCTTCGCTTCATGATTGCTTTTATAGTACTATACCATAACTTCCTGTGTATCTACCACATGTCATAAGGAAGGTTTCAAACCAATTATGATTGCATTATTGGTCTACTTTAACAGAAATTGAACATGTTTTCTACTATTAGAGGGTTTTCCTCTGCTCTCAAAATCTGTCTCATTGATTCTTGCTATTATGTTCCTGGACAGTTCTCTACAGTTCCACACAAAATGCTACTGCTAAGATTTCATGGTATTTAAGAGCTGCTGCAAAAGGAAAGTATGCGAGCTGTGACAGAGAGAGCAGTTGTTTTGTTGCTGAACTATAAGCAGAGCCGCAGAACTTTCTTAGCCCTTCCAAACAGCCCTTTAGCAGATTATTTATTTCACAGGGCTTAATTTCTTTGTGTAGAATAAACCCATCTTACACATTTTTAGATTAATTAATTTCACCCAAAAGATGCTATAAACTGACCTACTGTTGACTTCACTGAAGGAAATCAGATTTAAAAAGCAACATCAACAAAACAGTTAATAAGCACAATAGAAATTAGAAAACTGCAGCTCTTATTGACAGACTCAAATTGGTTTCTAGTTTCAGTGGGGAGTCTTGAGCTGCAAAAATGCAAAATTTCTGATGACAACTGGCATGAAGGCATACTCTTCCATTCTTGTATAACTCTTCCTTTTGCTGAAGACATGTACAATGGTAAAACATTCTGGCCCATTCAAAATGCCAAGGCCATACATCGTTTCTTCTTCTGTACATTGTTGCCAAAGAATAGGTAATATATGGAAGCTTTTATATTCCAATTTTGATTCTTGTAGATAATGCCCTGAAATAATTCATACCAAAGTGAATTCAGCTGGGGAAATTCTGTAAAACTATGGGACAGAGGCATGTAGTCCAGTGCAGAGTGTGCAGACAAACCCAATTTCTATGCCCAGTCTATTGCTGACTTGCTGGGTACAGGCAGAGACTACTTGGGTGACCTGCTAAGCACTGCAGCAATACAAATAGACAAAACTGGCAGCTGGCACTATCTGTTCTATGTGTTTCAGGAGTAAACATGATATTCAGGAAGCCTTCATGTGCTATCCAGATACCTTATTGTGTCTAGAGTCAGGATGAAAATCCTGTTTATCAGTAGCTCAGAGAAAATAATCAAATTGTGGCAGCAGAGGGTCAGTTTTACTTTCCTGCTAGATGAAGTGAGAAACAACAAGGAAGGACTTTCCATGGTATGTTCTCAATCTCTTCTGCCTCATTCAGACACGTGAGTTTCAAAAACCATAAATCACAGTCAGAGCATAGTCAGGGTATTCTTTTGAAGAGTCTCATTTAAATTCTTGTAAAATTTTTATTAAATCTTCAGCCTCAGCAGTGAGCCAAGAAATGATCACCAGGCAACGCTGCAGTCCTGTCCAGGACTCCAAACACAATTCCAGTAGGTCACTGGCCTATGCCGGTACAGCTGCGATAGGACAGCTGGGTGTGCAGACACAGTACAGACCAGGGCACTGAGCAGATAGATGGCTGGGAGACCAGAGTCGCTGCCCCAGCAGAGGAAGGGACACAGTACCTTCATGAAGGTGTATGCAAAATTCACAGGACATGGCTGAACCACAACCCGGGAAGCAGGTTCCTTGAGCACATTAATAATTTATGTCATTTTCTGCACAGGCGTACTTCTCATTATACTCCAGTGGGAAAGCTGTTCTAAGTAACCAAATTACTTCTTTTTGTTTATGCCACATAAGTCACATATATATGATACCATCCCATAGATAAACCTTGTCTTTGAATTAACTTTCTAATGCATTGAGGGTTTTTTCAAACTACATTTGAACATTCAATCTTCTATTCAGCCCCATCTCAGCTTGCGTTTGATCTTCCCCACACTCAACATGGAGCTGTCAAAGATGCCAGTGTAGCTGACTCTTTTATTTCCTTCTCCAGTTTTCTGTCTCTCTGTCTCTGTCCATGCTGTCTTCTTACCTTCTTTCTACTTAGATTTTTTCCAGAGACCCAGTTTATTTGTCATCTCACAGACACATTAATCAGCTGTCTTCACCACCCACATGTTTAAGATGAAGAAAGTGAAAAGAAAAATGGTGACATTTTCTATGGGAGTGTCAGAACATCCTACCCTGTCTGGATTTATTTCCTAAATAGTTCAGACAGAGACACTTGGCTTTGGGTTTTTTCTATACAGCAGTAACATAACAAACATAAGTCATAATAACTGAATTACTACCTAGTTCAGAACAGTCTAAAAATGTGTCAGTTATATGCAGCTTGCATGTTGTGTTCATGTATGTGCATAAATACATATTCTTTTATATCCTGTGAATATATAAAGGAGTGCTTGTCATAAAACTCCCTGCCTTATAGAGCTTCTATCATGAGGTTTGTGGATGTTGTTTTCCTGTTATTTCTTTATCAATATGTATAAAATCCCGTGGCTTTAACACCAGTCTAACAAGGTTTTTCTGGGCAATAGGATATGCTGAGCTGGCTGAGGCAGTGGGGGCTTCCTCACCCAAGTCCTTGGAAAGTCTGAGAACCTCTGGGCATTCAAAGTCTGCAAATTGGAGTAACTCTCTTCAGTAAAAGTGGGCATAACTTGACTCCTTCCAGAGAACATTATTGCAGTTTCTAAGGACCTGCTGGGAAGATTACTATCAGTAAGTAAACCAAGTGCTGGTACTGAGTATATATTTGTGGGACATTCTGCTCTTCCCTGCAGCTTTATTTCATTGCTTCACCAGGATCAAGCATCACCCTGTTTTCCTACCTGCTGGGGGTGGCACGAGCCCTTTTGAGCCAGGTGTTTCTGCTGACAGCAAAGAGGACCATTCATTTGTAACACCTCCTGCTGCGGCAGCTCCAGTCGTGACTGCAAAGGCAAGGCACCCAAAGCAGCTACACATCAAAACCTTAAAACACGAAGTTGATAATACTGTAACTTACTTGGAAAGTGCTTTCTCCTACGGCAAGAACACAATGTTCTATTCTGGGAGATGGCTGTTTCCCCAAAGTGTTCTTCTTTGCCTAATGCATTTGCTGAAGGATAGGACATTATCTGCCTACGCATAAAATGCAGGAGCAGTGTTATTTCTCCAATTTGCATTATTAATCCAGAATGAGAAAGCTTTTCTTGTCAAGAGGAAGCTTGTTGGGCTGGCTTGCTCTACCTATTATTAATAAATAACTGAAACATCATTTTAGTCATCTAAACATAGAACAATGCATTTTATTTGTTTAAAAGCCAGAGCCAAGTGAATAACGAAAAGTTAATCTCGGTTAAAAAAGAATACAGTAAATTCTAAAGAGGGTCAAGTTTGTTACAACATGTTTGTAACTGAAGAAAGGCAATGAAAAAAAAAGAAATGAAGGAGGAAAACAGAGTTATGACAGTTCAGGGTACTGAATCACTACTTTTGGAAAATGGCCTTTGTGAAAACAGCAGGGCATGAAAGGCAGACAGGAGAAGGCCAGGATCAAGCCAGGACAGGAACTGTCAATGGACAGAACAGGCAACGGACTGCAGAAAGGGCTCTCAAGTGCTCAATGTTACATCCCCTCATGTTGGACTCCAGCAGCAGCTGGATCCCCAGCAGCTCAGTACATTTTATAGGACTGCGACATTTGGCACTGATGGGCTTAACATGCAAAGTATTATTTACAAATTTTGCAGAAACATAAATTTTGTACCCCTCAGCCTGCCACAGAAACTAACTGCATAGAAGTTAGATGCTTTCTTTTTGGCATGCTCTATTTTAACACCATTTTACTATGCTGCTTTACCTAATTAATTCAGAGTTAGAGCTTGGAGGTGTGGGATGAATCCTTCAAAATCACAAAACGCAACTCTTCTCCAACATTATTTAACTGTGGCTTTGCTGGCAGTCGAGACTAGCAGTGCTTTTGTCCCCTCACTTGTACCCATTCACGCTGTGGTGCAACCTCCCCAGCCCAGCTGCAGCAGTCACATCCATAGCGCAAAATTCTCAAAGTACAGGAAGAACAGGACTATTTCTATCTGTGGTGACACTGATTTGCGCCACTTTGGAGAGTTCAGCCTAAATCTATCTCTCTGCCAGTTTCCTTTCAGTAGTGTTAAAAAAATCCTTTGCAAAAGTAGTTGATATTTAAAGAGGTAAGAGAGTTATATGAAGTATTTATAATTATTATTTGCTACTTAAACATGCGAGTTCAGGATAAACTGTGTTGGCCAAGAATTTTGTTCCTAACATGTCTGCCTTCTGTATTTCCCACAATCTGCTGTACATATGTGCTTTTGTAGTTACGGTTGTAGTGATATGTTGCAGTGACATTATGCCTGTCAACAAGTTGTTGTGCCAGTTCTGCATGACACACATGACAGCAAATGACTGGATAGATGAACAGGCTGCCTGAGCCTACTTGCACAAGCTTTCCGGTGGGAAGTCCCTTCTGTTTGGTATTAATGTCACAGCGATGTACTATGGCTTTGGCGGTAGCTGTGAATATGCATGTGCTATTACGTATTTGTACTTTAGAAGGTGCTGAACTCATAGGCTGAGAATTACAGATTACTACATTTTATTTCTTTGGAAAATCTGGGAAATCTATTAAGAGAAACAGCAAAATATGTGATGTACTCATAGAAATTCTGCAGAGTATGGGCAATTCAACCAATGGCTTAAGAAACCAAAACTCAGCTCAAGTACATAAATCCACGAGTTACACACTCATCCTAAAAGCTAAATATAGACATTTCCCTCAAGTTGGCATTCGATATTTAATAGATTTTTTATGAGATGCTAAAAATGGTATTTTACATATTATTCCCACAGCACACACATTTTTCAATGCATTGAGTGGAAGTAAATAAATTTTTATTTTAAAAAAACAATGGAGAAGAGTACAGTGCAAACATGTTACAGTCTATATGTTCCAACACACATAGTGGCTGATTACTGTGGTGGCAGGTCTAACACCGAGGTGCACATAGGTCATTGCTTCTTAGTGAAAAATGGGTAAACTAAACATGAGTATGTCAGAAGTCATTCCCACAACAAAGTACAGGTAACCTTTCCCATCTCAGCAGAGTCAGTTGCTATGGCATCCTCATGGAGGACTTCAGGGGACCAGAGCGCAATTACTCCAGGGAAGCATCTCTGCTCACCACAGGTGAGCCACCACAGACTCTTTCTAAACTGGGTTGTTGGGGTTTTTTTATATGGCAAGGAAGATTTCTTTAGTGTCCCCATCCCAAAAAGTCATCCATACTGTTCATGTTTTAGACAGAGATTAGCTTTGCTGTATGAATCTTGAGTAAGTATACTTCCTCATTGCCACCATCTTCCCAGCTACACGTTCCATGTTTGTAGAAAAATGCCAACTTTAAGTAAAAACAAAAAAGTGTTTGTCAGATTCCAACTACCATTTCAAAGTTGTGTCAGGATGTACCAGTCTTGCATACTGATTTTTTTTAATTAACTGCATATTAATACGTCTGCCTGGGCAACTGGCAGCCTAGCTACAAGTACTACCTATGGTGAATAAGACCAAAAAATCCAAACGCTGGCCACGAGCCAAATGCTATTCATCCTGTGTGTCATTTGGGTATTGCTGATATTTTGCTTCCTCTTCCTGTGTCATCAGCCTGGACTCTCCTTCTGGATGCCTGACTTCACTGCTGTCTTGCCCTTCATCCCGGAGCCTGTTTTGCACATAAGCTTTGTAGCTTCTCGACCTTCAGCCTTGCCTCTGGCCACATCTCTCGCACAAGTTCTTGGAAAGTGGCAAGTTTCTCCACTTCCTCCTTACCAGGACTCACCCTGATCTATCTAGTGGCCTCTGGAGATATGGCTTGTCCTAGTATGTCCCTTGTCATTGGCCATGCCTGACCATATCTAAATAAATATCGTCCTGCAACAGGAAGCAGGTAATGGTGTTATGTCTGCCAAGCTGAAAATGCTGTAGTGAGTGGTTTTGTTTGTTCCTTTTTCTTGCATAAACTTCCAGCTCAACATAGCTAAAGGAGTCAGGTGCTGGAGCACCAGATACAATGTGGAGTGAAATGTGAGTGTTGACAGGCCAGGGAGCTGTCTGAACAAACAGATTTTCTAACACACCTCCATACTCTTCAAGGCAGAGTGGGAGTTGAGATGCCTTTCATCACCATGAAAGTCCTAAAACAGTAGTAGAAACAGACCCCTTTTTGCTGCTGCAGCTTTATTACCCTTCACTGGCTCTCCTACTCTTTCCAACATTTTTGGTGGGAAAGAGACTAACAGGGATAGAAAAGAAATGAATGGACAATGGTAATCCTGGCACCAACTGAGCAAGTGGGCTTTCACTGTGCTATGAGCACCAACATCTTTCGCAGGGTCTCTGGAATGGAATTAGCTTCTGAGAAGTTTCTGAAGGCAAGCTTGCATCTCAAACAATTGATCCTTCCATTTTACCTCCTTCCTGCTCTCACTCAGTTGCACAGACCCTTGTCCATTAAGCAGTGGATTCTTAAAGCAGAGGGCTGGCTGGCACGATAAAGTACAGTGAAGATCCCTAATGCAGCATTTCATTACAGTGCGTGTAACAGACCAGAGCCTTACAAAATTGTCTTCACTGAGTATCTGAATCTCTCTTTGGAAGAGCACAGCAAGTCCATGCCAGAGCAATTTCTGGACTCAGAATCACATTTAGCCACCATGAAATGGATCTGCTTGATTAATGAGGCGAGCATCTAGAGCAAGGGTTAGGCCAAATTTTTCTTTCTTCTTTGAAATAGATAATAGTTACGCATCTCATAAATGCCCAAGGCACTCAGGCAGACAGAAGGCTCATAAACCCAAAGAGGTCCTATGATTTATTAGCAGAGTCTAACCAAAGCAATTTAGTGATGGCAACGGAGTGAAGGCTGCAAAGTAAAAGTCTTCCTTTTCCGCTCATCTTGTGTAATGCAAGCATATATACATGAAGAGGAAGAAAAAATTCATATTGTCTGGTCATCTGATACATCATCAATGTGTCATTGTTTGCTGATATCTCCAGAGAAAGAATTTTGCTAGCCTGGTTGTGTCAGCAGTAAGGAAATAAAATTTGGACTTGCTATTCTGGTTATCATGAAGAGAGATATTTACTATCAGAAGGCAGCCTCCTGAATACCCACCGTCTGAACTAGTACCTCCTTTCCTTTCACAAACCAGACCTTTTTCTATTCTTCAGCACTCATGTTTGTGATTCCTTTGGACATCACAGGGGGCAGATATTTTGGGGACTCTTTCAGAGGATGGTTTCCCCAGCATTTGGCTGTATATGGGCTGTCTCAGAATTGGCATCATGAAGTTCCATAAGACAGGGAGAATATAGACTATAGGTGAAGGAGGCAGACAGGGAGTACATGGGTATGGGACAAAGGAAAAGAAACTGAAATAATTTTTTAGGTAATTAACTACCTATAGCCTTAGTCAGCCCCGGGTGGCTCATTCTCCCAGTAAAGCAAATATATATCTTTTTGTTCTGTTGAGTCTAAGTAATTACATACTCCTGCCTCACGGTCTAATTTATTCCCAATCATTTCTTTTCAGACGGAACTTTCCACAGCTGAATGGTTTATAACTTTAAAACTTTCACTGTGATTCCATTCAAAACCTCATCAACTCATCTTTGATTGCCCCAAAGCCTCAATTAATCCTTTAGCACAGGGCCAATGCAAACTTTTTATGCAAAGTAACTGAAAAAAAAAAAAAAGCAATTTATCTAAAACTGCTTTTTCCTTCTTATGCTCCAGAGAAAGTTCTGCAGATGATGCTACATCATCTTTTTAATAATTAACCAGTCAGTTTAGTATACAGACTTGCTTTGGTTGCCGCATTAATTACCAGATAGCTATAAATTAGGAAAAAAGATTGCTCTTTTCATCATTTAGAATTTCAGCAAGAACCTCATGATGTTTTTAGCACTGTAATTTTCTACCCCAAAACTAAAAACTGGAATTATGTATCATCTTATATTGCAAAATTAACCCAGAATCCCTGTATCCTGCTTTTTCATTATATTTTCCATGATATTAATTTCCAAAATATATCTAGGAATTTGCAGATTTAAACATTGTTTTAAGTGTCTCAGGTACCTTCTGGAAGAATGTTGTTGAAAAAGTAGTTGAACTGTTTATCCAAGAAACAAATGGCAGAATCAATCTGTCAGATTTGATAACTCAGATATTATCATGACTAGCAGGAAAACAGCAGGCTGCTTAAAAATATATTACAACTAAATAACTAATTTAAATTAAATTAAATAACTAATTTTATATTTAGCAACAAAATAATGCAAATCTCTTATATTAACAAAATTATGGTTCTTCTCTTTCTTTATATTTTTGAATGTGTGATCATGTCCTTAAATACCATCTAAAAAGTTAAGTTTTAAAAACTAAATGTCAGCCATTCTATTCTTAGGCGCTAAAAGGTATCCAAGCAATTAGGCCAATGTGTTTGTACATGTTGGTCTAAAATGGGTTAATCTTTAAAAAAAATGAAGCTATTTCTTATCCTATGGCCAAACATTATCTTCACCCACTCAAAAAGTAAAAGAACCAGTAAATAGGAAAAAAATACTCTGTATAAAGTATGGCATTCTTCAACTGATGAAATGGGACAAGGAGCCCTATTATAAATAAAAGGCCTCAATACAGTTATGTTGGTGTCATCTGGCCTTCCTGATGGGCTACTTTCAGCCTTTATTTCATTAATTTATTATCAGTAAAAATCTATTTTATTGTAGTTGGGATAGGGAGCTGTGCCTTTTTATTTATAGTAAAGACTGTTTTCTTAATCATGTTAAAAATAGCTTCATGAATGGACTGGAGTACAAAATATAACACAGTGCAGTCTGGGCTAGGGTCATCAACAGATTATCTCCAGATTATCTAGATTATGTGATTACCCCTGTCAAATGTAGGTGTGTTACAAATTAAAAATTAATCAGATTTTACGAAAACTATTATAAAGTCAAGATAACAACTGTTGGCCTACATGTCTTTAAGTCATGATGCATTTTAGTGTGGATTTCATCATTAATGCAGTGAAGGACAAAAAGACCAGTAAAACTCAAATTCTTAATTAAACTCATTTAAAAAGGTCTTGCATTGTCTGTACCAAGTAGTCTTGGTGTAGGGGTTTTGCTGTTGTTACCCTGTCCACTCCCAAATGAATTTCAAATATGTCTTTAACTCAATAATTTTCCCCTCCTCCAACATTCCTCTATCAGCTTTAACAAAGCCAACTTCATTTTGACTTGGCAAATTGAAGCCTTGATTCTTCCTGGAATATAGTGCAGAAAAAGGTCCATGCATTTTCCCAGCCATAAGAAATTCAGTGCAATGGGGCAAAACTGTAACAAAGGGAAAGAACTCCTCTGGATTTCTTCTCACAAAACAAAATGCCCCTTCCACAAGATCTCATGCTCTGACCAGAGGAATCAAGTCCATTCCAAGGGATTCTCCAAAGAAGACTGGCATATAAAATAGTCCTACTCACCAGCAGCCAACTGCAAAACACACTGATCCATCTGCATTTCCTGGGAAGAAATAACTTTATGAAATTGTAGTGAAGACACAGTCCCCTGCTGTTCACCTGTCTTAAAATCTATACACACAGTCACTGAAATCCTTCCTGCACCTATCATAGAACAGAAGTTACCCTTTGACTGGGGGACTGGAAAATAAATCAAAACACATATTCAAAATTAAGTCTGAAATTTGCTTGCACTCTTCACCAGGAACACACTCCGCATTATGATGGCATTGCTAGCATCACTTCTTTGAAAAGGATAGGTACAGGAAAATGTGAGCACAGAGATGGCTAGTGCTGCTCTGCACGCACACTGTGGGACCCTAGCCCACTAGAGGAGCTAAATTAAAATGCTGACTTAGAAATGAAGGGTCAAATTTAGTTTGGTCAAATTCACATTAAAACAAGTGTGAAATCAATCCAACCACTCAGAAAAGAAAGTTGAATGAGACGCAAAGTATATGAAAATAATATATTTCTACTCTTAATCATTAAATACTCCATGTGAAGGGAACTGTATTTTTCCTGCTCAAATAATGGCTGCCCATAATCTGTAGGTTAGCAATGTTAATACAGAAACACACTAATGGATCTTGATGGAGACAATTTGAAAGCTCTTCCATGCACACCTAATAACTACTTGCTATTTCTAACTTACCTGTGCGTGATTTAGGATTTCATTATTTGTAATGCAATCTAATTACCATTTACATATCTCCCATTGAAGATTCTCTCTATTATTTGTTTTAATTTGCATGCTAACTCTGTTTTTGGCAAAATAATTTTCACATCCTCAGTTGTGATCATTAGGAAGTACTCTGTCAAAGACGACGGCTGTCAGAGCAACCTCTGAAGTCCTGGGAGAGACCAAGAGGGTCACAGTTGGTTCAGGATGGACTTGTTCCTGTAAAAGCCTGGTAACAGCGGTCATGAAATTCTGAATTATTCGTCCATTATTATGCCCAGTCCTGAAAACCATGTCCTCAACATTTTTTGACTCATGGCCTTGCAAAAAAGCAGGCTGCAACTTTCCAGTTGTTTAAGCTTGGAAGTCTTCTGTAGATATTAATGAGTTAGGAGCCTTCAATCTGCAGTCTCATAAGCTGCCTTGAGATGTTCAAGTATATACAACCAGCTGTTAGTAAGAATGCCAGCATGTTAGTGGATATATGCAGAATCTTTCACGCTTGCCTCTGTGCATAAAAAGTCTAAGGGCTTGGCCTTTATTGGTGTATTTTTATGTTTCAGCTTTTCCAGGAAGAAAGGTAGTCACATATTTCACCATTATGAAATGTTAATAACTGGAAATAGAACATCATTGTTGTATAAAAATTTCTATCATCTCTAGCTTTGCTGCTTTCATGATTAGTTTTTTTATTAGAAGGAAAAATATTGGTAGACTTCCTCTGTGCTACTTTAATTGCGACTGTGGATAGGATTACTGATACCATTTCATGGCACCAGCATATATGTCTACAGGATTTATTACTCAGTTCATGTCTGCTCTTTCATGGATTTCATCCAAGAGATGCTTGAACACCGAGCTCTTGAAATGTCTCCCTTGTGGTGGTTCAACTGCACTGAGCTGCATCAGCAAATAGCACTGACACTCACGAAGGCAGCAACTGTTACATTCCAGCATACTTTGATTTAGTGCAGAATTTTTATAGATGTACTCTGCTGTAACCCTTTTTTATCCATTACTTAATGCAAGCCAGGTCTAAAAATCAGTTTAAGGGAGCTTAAAAGACTCTGGTATTCCTCTGAAATTTTATCTTGCAAATACGATAAATACCAGCACAGGTATGGTCCGTCATGCGAAGAAAAATCCAAACACGTAGTATTTTTTAAGTCATGCTTAACCACTTACAGAAAAATGGTAAAAGAAATTAATCTTAATTATCAAAATATTTTTAAAGATACTTCAAAATATGTAAAATAAAAGATCATTTCTAGCAGGTGGGGCACAGGATCTCTACATCTAGCATCTTTGTCTACATATTCAGTTTCAGTGCTGAACTGTGGAAATTGAGTAACATTCAGTAAGTCCACTGCATGCATAAAGGTACTTGTGAGTGAAAATTTGGGTGTGGAATCATGGAAACATCATTAAATATTTGGCTCTAAGCTTTACATTGGTGTGTCAACATGCAGTGAATATAAAGCAGGTTAAAGGAAGAGGTCAGAATACTAGTGGTTCAGTAATCAGCCACTGGCCTCTTACCAGAAACAGCATTCAAATCTCATTAAACTGCTCTTTATCTAAGTGGGGGAAGAATGTACATCAGCTGCCTTCATTGAAGGGCAAACAGCATAGAAGTGTTAAGGCTCTTGCTGCTCTCAGTTACAAAGGGGAGGAACAAGAACATAATCACAAATAGCATCTGCCAGGTATTACATAGTGATTGTTAAATAATGGGCAACACTGGAACAAGAAAAGACAACAAATGAAGCCTGGTGACAGATAAGAATAGTCCTCAGTTTTGAGGTTACAAAGCACTGGTCTCAGAACTGACGGATTAAAGTGAAGTTGATAGCTCACCAAGCTCACCAAGAACTTCCTTCATGATGCTGACAAGTCACCCAGGCATCCATTTTCAAAATTCTCTATTTAGACAAGTTTGAAACAAATGGGAGATATAAATCATCAGCAGCTCAAAATATGTTGGTCTGATTCTCTCAGATAACGCCCCCAATACATTAAAGGTTAATGGACATCAAGTAGAATCTGTATTGCTTGAGGTTCCCCACCTGTAAAACAGATGCAGCTTCAGGTTAACGAACACAAGTCAACAAACACCTGGGACTGTCTTCACTGTCTCTTACCATAGCATTGTTCTACTTGATCTGTATAATTTCAATTTATATTTCCTGCCTTACTTAGAAATATTAGTTGAAACCCCAAACAGACAGGTTTTGGTGGGCATCCTTCCCTTGTAACATCTCCTCCCTGGTGACAATGTAACTGGAGAGACTGATGGATGAAATGCACAGAGAACTGATGCTCCTCTTGGTCCACTATGATTGTGTAACCTCTTCACCTTCTGTGACAGCTTGTCCTAGTTGAGGACAGCCAGTCCTATTTGATAGAATTGCAACTAAAAGAACAACTTGCATTTGTAAGATTCACCCAGAGGAATAAGAATATGCAAGACTGTGGCCTTAAAAGTCCGCTACCCATATGAACGCCCAGGAGCATGCTACTATTTTTGTTTTCTTCAGCACCCTTCAATGGTCAATGTAACATGTTCTACCATGGCATAAAATTCCACAGCACTGTATGAACATCACACAACATCACAATGTGCACGTCAATAATTGTTCATTCGTGGGTTCTGTTCTCAGAAATTACTAACTGTGCTGAACTACAGAACTTCTGCACTAGAGGTGGGGTATTATGTGGAAATTATGTCAAGTTATGTTCTTTAGGTTAAATAATGAAGTAGATCCTGTTATGGCTGATTTTAGAAGATCTACTGTCATCACATTGTCACTGAGAAAAGCATAGCAATAGCAAAAGAAATGTCTTAAATTTTGACAAAAAGTTCATTTTTTACAAACAAGTCCCTAATAAAAACCGTGCAAGAAAACTATTTGTTATGTAAAGCCCTTGCTGCAAAGAAGTGTAATGATATGCTGGGCTGCATAAGGAGGACTGTTACCAGTGGGTTGAAAGAGGTGATCCTTCTCCTCTCCTCAGCACTGTCAAGGACACACGTGGAGTATCGTGTCCCTTGCAAGAGAGGTGTGAACATAGTGGAGAAAGCCTAGCGAAGGGCCATGAAAATGATGAAGGGAGGGGAGCACCTCTCTTATGAGGAAAGGCTGAGAGAGCTGGGACTGTTCAGCATGGAGAAAAGAATGCTCAGAAGGGTCTCATCAGTGTATAGAAATACCTGAAAGAAGAGTACATGGAAGACAGAGCCAAGCTATTTCTGTTGGTGCCCCAAGACAGGACAAGAGGCAGAAACACAGAAGGTTCCTCCTGAATATAAGGCAACACTTTTTTTTTTTACCGTGAGAGTGACGGAGCACTGGCACAGGTTGCCCAGGGAGGTTGTGGAGTCTCCATCCTTGGAGATCTTCAAAAGCTGTCTGGACAACCTGGTAACCTGGCATCCTGGGCAACCAGGTCTAGGTGCCCCTGCTTGAGTAGCAGTGTTGGACCAGATGACCTCCAGAGGCCCCTTCCAACCTCAACCATTTTGTGTATGCTATATATTATGATTTGAAAAATATCTCCAAACAAAAATAGAGCCATTTATGAAGTTTATATGGAATCATATTCTGTTAACTATTCAGAAATTAGATTTTTCTCACCTAGAACTGCCATATGCTTGTTTCCTTGACAGCAAATGATCTTTCTATCAGTTCTAAAATTCAGCATAACAAAGGAATTAACAAAACAAATATTAAATTGATTTATTTTACCTAAACACATTTTCTGGTTCATAACAATTTTTTTTATTTATATGTATTTTTTTTATTTTTCAGAAGGGATATAGCACAGTGACAAACACAGTAAATCAGTCTTGAAGAATTATATCTATAAAGAAATCATTACCATAGCTTCTATAGAAACAAAAAGAAACACTTCTCCAACTGGGCAGTAATATAAATCTTTTGGTGGGAAGAGACTTCAGTAATTATTTCGTTTTTAATTGCTAGGGAAGTGAAGATGTTTGATGAATATAAATGTTATTTAAAGATGACAAGCAGAAAGGATGCTAACCTCCCTGTGCAGATTTGAGAAACTCTGAAATTGGTTCACTAGTATGCAATATTTCTTGTGGAATAGGTGTGTTGGCTGTTGAGCTCTGCTACTAGCTGTTGTCCAGGGAAATTATTTCCAAACTGAAACCAGTGATGATCCATGTGGTCATGATAATTGGTCACAGACATATAGGGAGCAACATAAACTAGCAAAACCCATAATATGGCATTTAAAAATTTCATGTTAAACTGTGCAAAAAAGGTTGCAAGAAAATTCAAGGGTTAGCAGAAGTCCATC
>NW_009260188.1:316532-326320 GCF_000687185.1 Egretta garzetta
AAGAGTTTGCGGTAACGTCAGGAAATTGATACAGAGTCTAAGGTCTGCAAAATTATTACAAGCTCCAAAGTAATCTGATGTCCCCTTATGACAAAAGGAGCTAAATATAAACTGAATACACAATCTGAATATGACAGAGCATGCGGCACTTAAAGAATTTCTCCATGTAGAACCTCTTGGGACTGGAGACTACTTATTAAGAACTTGGAGAAGAGAAATAGGGTTTCACAGCCTTGAAAGACTTCACTGGAAATTTTGGTGTCTAAGTTTTTCATGCTTACATTAACTTTTTAACAGAAAAAAAACCCAGAATTATAAAATTTTGTCCACTGTGGCTGTTTGCTTTTCCTTTCAACAAACAACACTAGAAAATAGCACTGGAGAAGATCATGGGAGCCTTTTATTGCAGGCCAATGAGAGAGTGCCACAAACTCTGTATAAAAATAGATTCAGCGTATAGACTTTCTCTTTGTAAATGAGATTGCATTATCTAATAACACAGTGCTGCTAAGACTGAAAGATATAAACAGCTGACTTTCATCCCTTACGGGGCACATTCCTTCTCAGCTCCCACATCTCCAAGGGAAATGTGCCTGGTGCAGTGCGAACTCCCCCTCTGAGAGCCTCTGTGTGCCTTCCTGTAAGTATCCTTTCCAATGCCCAGGATTGCAGAGGCAGAAGGGAGACAACCACAGCTACCATGTCCTTCCCATGTTTGAGATAGAGGTGAGAACTAACAGTGTTCCAGGAGGAATAAAAGGACGTCATGTAGTCTCCACTACTCCTTTTATATCTCCAATAAGGTCAGACGCAATTTGGTCACAAAAAGTGAAATATTACTGTTTTCAAACTGCCACAGTGAGCCTAAGAGAGTGTCGTGGTTTAACCCAGCAGGCAGCTGAACACCACACAGCTGCTCGCTCACTCCCCTGCAGTGGGATGGGGGAGAGAATGGGAAAAAAAAAGTGAAACTCATGGGTTGAGATAAAGACAGTTTGATAGGTAAAGCAAAAGCCAGGCACACAAGCCAAGCAAAGCAAGGAATTCATTCACTGCTTCCCATGGGCAGGCAGATGTTCAGCCATCTCCAGGAAAGCAGGGCTCCATCACACATAACAGTGACTTGTGAAGACAAACACCATCATTCTAATCGTCCCCCCTCCCTCTTCCTTCTTCTTCCCCCAGCTTTATATGCTGACCATGACATCCTATGGTATGGAATATGTGGTCAGTTGGGGTCAGCTGTCCCAGCTGTCCCCCCTCCCAGCTTCTTGTGTCCCCCCCATCCTCCTCATTGGTGGGGTGGGGTGAGAGGCAGAAAAGGCCTTGGCTCTGTGTAAGCCCTGCTCAGCAGTAACAAAAACTTCCCTGTGTTATCAACACTGTTTGCAGCACAAATCCAAAACATAGCCCCATACCAGCTACTGTGAAGAAAATTAACTCTATCCCAGCCAAAACCACCACAGAAAGGTTAAGCAATAAATGCCTTCAGTAATCTCCATGATGATTCTGGCCAGCAGTGGGAATGCCTCTGGGGATCATGAAGAAATGCATGTCAAAGCAAGAGCTCTGCTGCCATTCAACCAAACTTAATGCTGCAAATACTGTAAATTAACTTATCTCAGTTAATGACAGTTTGGAACTGTGACGTTTCTTCAGGCTCATTCAGCCCCCCATTTTATAGGGGGATATTTTGTTCAGGAAAGGTCAGTTAATATTTTTCTAAACATGTTTCTTTAGCAAGAACATTTACAGCTTGTACTGGAGTACTTTCCAAGGTTGTTTGTTCTTTGATAAATTTCCATGATCTAAGGAAAGACAAGTCCAGTTACTCATTCTTTCTTTTGGGGGTTAGGGAGAGAGTAATTTTTTCTCTCATGCCTAACATGTTCATAATTCTGTCTTTTTTTTTTTTTTAAATCAGCTTTGAATTCTTTGTTTCAACAGCCATTTTTATTGGGGAGAAAAAAGGATGATGATTTTTCAATTATAGTGACGATGCCTTCCTCAAGAGATGCCATTAGATTTTTCAAAGGTGGCTGTCACAGCAGATGTTGTAATATATTTTAAGCTGTAATCATGAACCACATAAAATTTCTTCTTTATATCTGTGAGCATAACAAAAAAATTAAAAACAGAAGAGAAAAGCAACCTAACCTTGTTTGTAATACTGAGATGTTTCATAATACAATTCTTATACTTCATGCAATTTACATTTGTCATGTCATCATTTTGCCTTTCAGTATTAAGTTAATTACAAATATGACTTGCTGGAATGCAAGCAATCAATTTCTCTATTTTTATGTCATCATGCCTGAGCACTTTGGGATCG
Organism: Egretta garzetta; assembly: GCF_000687185.1. Taxonomy (NCBI): domain Eukaryota; kingdom Metazoa; phylum Chordata; class Aves; order Pelecaniformes; family Ardeidae; genus Egretta; species Egretta garzetta. The sequence goes on from NW_009260188.1 coordinate 318,865, forward strand.
TGTATCCTAATGGATCAGTAATTGTATTTCTTCTTAAGCATACCATATAAGAGGGCACGCAGAAATCACAGCTGTGTCAAAGCTAGCACAAATCTAGCCAACCTGATTACAGATGAAATTAGGTGGTTTTTCATTCACTAGTTGAGGATTCATTGCCACCTCTTTGAGCAGAGTTGTGAGAAAAAAATAAAATTACTGTATTACTTGGGCAAAATACTGCAGTATGTATTTCTATCAGAACATTTTGGGGCACATACAGGTGGGTCCTTGGGTCTCCCTTGTACCCAGACCCTTGAAACTACTACTGATCCCTCTTGAAAGGATTTGGTAACCGCTCCAGACCCCACAGACAGTGCATTGTTTGCGCATGGGACTTCCAGCTGCCACACAAACCAATAATAACCTCTGCAATTTCTAAGCCAGCCTTTGCCAAAGTCTTTTTAGCCAAAGACACTCTTTGAAAAATTAGCAGTGTTCCACAGAGCAGTTGTTCAGCCTCCCATGCCTGTCACCACCTCTCCATTGTCCTGCCAGCTGTACTGCTGGTGCTGGCTGGACCCTCACCCAAGCAGGCTCACCAGGCAGGCAAGACCCTGCATCAGCGTCGCAGCCAGCTCTGCCCTGGCTCTCCAGCACACTGGTGCCAGGAGCACCATGCCACAACACCCAGGCTTCTTCAGGGCCAAGGCAGCTTCACCAGGTGCACTCCATGCCTCACCATTTGTCAGGTGGTGCTTTAGGGTATAGCAACTTATAAAAGCTTAAATTAAGGAGCAAAGAAATAAAAGTTATACAACACTTTATTCTAAGAAAGAACTAGGTAAATTAAAAGGAGGAGAAGAAATCTGACAAGCCTCCTTCTCTTCCCTTTTCTCTGAGTCCTTTTTATTCCCAACTCCACTGCTCATATATGCTGGATATCTACCTGGCATCCTCACTATAGTCTCTTTTATAACCCTTCTCTTTCTTCTAGTACCTTCTCTTTCTCTAGTTCTTCTCCACAAAGGTTTGGTTTCTTTTTTTTTTCATCTTTCTCACATTAGCCAGTCTCTAACCTCTCATAGGATTTCTTTTCTTTTGATCTCCTCCAGTACCACTATCTGGTAGATAACCCGTATACAGGCCATCACAGTTGGTTAATGCAGCCACCAGCACTGCTCCTGAAAAGGAGGGGCTTTCAGCAATCCCTTGCTGCTCTTGCCTTCACACACTGTAAAGACAGAAGTAAGGGGTCTCAGCCTTGTGTCTCTACCCCACTCTTTGTAAAGTTTGTCATCCCCACATAATAAACCTTTTCCTGGTAGGCACTTATATCTGTTCTGCTGGTTCCACTACTGCCACTTTTCCACTCATGGGAAAAGAGTTGAAACCTTTTGTAAAACACAGTGCTAGTGGCAACAGATGACATTCTCAGTGCAGCTCATTCAACTCCTTCAGGTGATCTCCAAAGATCTCTTCTGTCTATGAATTCATACTGTTTCCAGATGGACAACCAGTAGCTTTATGAAACAGTAATCAAACAGAGCCCGGTGTTCTATTGAAAAAACTTGGTTGACCAGTCAAGAACAACACAGAGATGATAGAAAGTGTTCATGAAGGTTTTTCTGTTAAAACTGGTACCTGGACAGATAATGAATTTGTTTATTATGTCTGCAACTGCCACAGCCTTGGTTTACATATTGATGGCCTGCTTCATGCATTTTCCCTGTTCGTTTATTTAACGTACTAGCTTTTAAGTTTTCTGACCATCAGCCTGCCCAGTGAAACTATTTCCTTAAAGCATATATTTTGTTTGCTTTAGTTTAAATACATTTTAATCAATATACTTTTACCTTTACTACAGAGCATTTATATTTTAATTTTCACTTAAAATGTACTTGGCATCCTGTGACTAATCTCAGAGAAATGGCTGGTGTAGATTGCTTCAGGCAGTAACAGCTCTAGTTGCTCCTGCTAAATTTATCTTCAATTGTGAATTGAAACCTTTAGGAAGGCAGCTTATTCCTTTGTAGTGATACAAAATAGAAACTTACTTGAGCTATATCTCAACAGCTAACACTAAACACCATCTTGCCTGTATGTAGCTGAAAAAATATTTTTAGCTTAGAAAACCATGGATCAAATTCTCACAAGCAGTGACCCAAATATAAAAAGTTCACGTCATTTCTGTTAACAGCAAGTTCTTTCAGTCCCCAGTTAACAGAGATAGTTCATGAACTTCACTGAAAAGAAATACTCTTTGGATAGGCAAAATAGCAGTGTTATTTTCATATTCTTGTAGAGCAGGAACCAGTTAAGTTAGTAATTTTGCACATACTGAAGATCAATGGAAAATTTTGTCTATGAAATTAATTAAACTTTTCTATGAAATTAATTAATTCATCTGTGAAATTTGTGTCTGAGCAGCACCCCTAGTTAATCATGTATTACTCACAGCTAGTGACCAGGTCTTTGCCAAGTTGGGGGTTTTTTTTGTTATCTTTTACTTTGTTTTCACACATAATGCTTCCAAAAACTGTAAAACTGCATATTGCTGAACAAATCCTGATGTATTTTACTGGAGTAAAATAACTGTACATAAATACATATTTCATTAAGTACTCAAATCTCGCTTCCTTCCTTCTGTTTGTCCATCCATCCATCTGTCTTATTCTTCTTAGTGCCTTAAAAAACAGTTTGTTGATGCAAATACTCACATTTGCACCTTGTTCTTCCTTTTCAGGACAGCAGTTTGGGGTCAGATTTCTCTTTTTTTGCTAGGTTTCTTCATCTCAGTTATTTCTTGTCTAGGGAACACAGTAATTGCTAGTACTCTGACAGATCCACTAACATTAAGCAAGAATAAACACCCCAGCTACTAGACAATGGAGAATCATAATTTTGGCTTTCCTCTGATTTTGATGGTCAATAAAACAGTAATATTAACATTTAAATATGGTACGTGATCATCTAAGTTGACATCTCACTGATACAACTTGGACAGTAACACCTCTTCCACCTGTTGTTTTGAAATTTGAAAAATCAGGCGAATATCACAACATCTTTACATTAATTTCAAGGTTTTATTCAATCATAACTTTAAACTTACAAACAGAATGCAAAAAAATCAAGCAATCACAGGACACATTATCACCAGCCACAGAACACCTCAGGTTGCTTCCTACTTCTCTGTTCAACAAACGAAAAATTCAGTTAAGTGATTCTTTGTAAGCTAGAGAACAAATTTGCATGGGTACTGCAGAGCTTCCCTTATGACTAAGAAAACTGTTCCTGCATCTAGATGACTTATCTCCACTACTTGATCCTGCCAAAGAATATCAGATGCTTAGAAGGCAATTGATTAGGATAACAACTGATAGTAAAAAAACTAAATCTGCTCCTAAAAAAAAAAAAATCTGCAGTCACACAGAAAGAATTGCAGCCTCCAATCAACTGAAATATTAAATGCATGTCTGTAAAATGCAGCATCTAGTGCAATGTTGGGATGGCTAAGCTGGTTCGAAGTAAACTTAGGACTTGTCTAGCATGGAACTTGGCTTTCTCAGACAAACTTCTTTTGCTGTGCTGAGAAAACAGGTAAATTAGCTCATGGCTTGCTATGTGCTGTCATGGCTAGGCTGTGTTTGGTACCCAGGTAACTCACCACCACAACAGACTGCACTGCCTGTATATGCTGAATGAACATGGAAATAAATTTCATTTTTCAGTAATCCATTTCTTTAATGCATTCTTGATAGAACATCAGCACCACCTGAATTGGACCACCAGCAAAGAACTTTCCTTTCTACAGAAGATGGCTTTGACAGATCCCTTCCGTTGATGTTGACCGTGAGTGGAAAGCAGAAGCTACTTAAACAGATTGTGCTGCTGTCCATCGTTGCAGCAAAAAGGAAATATAACATGGTTTTATTGGCCTTGTTTAGGTACAACAGACTGGTATATAAAGTCTGAAGACGTGTTTCAATGGAGCCTAGCTAACTGCTCCTGAAAACGCATTGCTTGCTTATAATATTTAATTTTATTAAAACAAAGAAATCTTAAGAAAATTGTCAGGAAGTTAGTACTCTGTTTACTCAAAATCTTGTTAAAGTCAGGCAAAGGTAACTCTCATCTTTCATTCTTCCATCCCTTGGTCTCTAGCCAGTGAAAGGACACACAGGCTCTTGATCATTTTAATTGCAATAGCCACCAAAAAAGTTGTTCTATAATGGGAGATTCTGAAGTACAAGGGCAATGTGGCCACACTGGCTTCCCTGTCACTTTTAGCAGGAATACTTGAGTAGTTGCTTAAGCCAATTCTGTAGCTTTCTTGTGCTATGAACTCATTTAAAATACCTATAGTAAGAACCAGGATATGCACCATAACTTGAGTATTTCTAGTTCCCTCCCATACCCACTAAACTCTCTGTTACCACGAGCTCCTTCCCACATCTTTCAACTGTCAGCAGGGCCAGAAACAGTTTTATGAGTCTCGTTTCAAATTACTTGTGTGGGATGGACTAGCCAGTATGTTGATACTGGTAAACTGGCAGGATACCAACAGGCAGAAAATATGCCTTCCTTCTCCCCCTTCCAACATCTCCTCATTAGCACAGCCTCCCTCCTCTACCTGGCTCCCCGCTGTCTCTCACAAGAACTTAAACTCCGTTATGTTTTGGAGACCTCTACCTGTCAGTCAGATTTGACTGCAGCTGACCAAGAGGTTGAAAACTGCTAGGAAAAGAATAGCAGAGGGCTGGGCATCCAGGCAGACACCAGAATCACATAGCATCAGGTCAGGAGGAAAGCAGGCCAGGATTTGACTGATGCTATAGGAAACTCAGGTATCTTTTGTGAATGAGCTACAGAAGTGTCAAAGCTGCAGCTCCTTGAATTCAAAGTAGCTACTGTATTTGCAGTGTCTATTTAGATCTGCTGTCTTGGGGTTTGTGCTTTAAATGTAAAAATGTTAAATTTTGCTTATGTAAATGTACATCTTGTAAATGTTTGCCATGTATCACCATATAAAGCGTAACGTTTACACTGCGCCAATATATTGTAAATGCATTTTTATTCCTGTACTGTTTAAACCCTTTTTGATTAGAATATTTGTTCCATTTCTTTCAATATAATAAAGTATTACTAAACAGTTTTAACAATTTCTACCAGCAACTTTTACTCTGAACTGTCAAGTTTCATGTTTTCAATGACACTCAAGAATTTGGCTCTTATTCCTTTTTCTCAGCCACAACAACTGCAACTAATACATTTGCACCTTAGCACTATGGCATCTTGCCTTCTGTAGCTGTGGCTGGCATGTAGATCCCCAAAGCTGGAGGTAAGCTATAGGACTTATGTCTCTGTACTTGGGAAGGCTGAACCAGAAGACATAGTCCCACGTACCTGCTTTCATGTTAGCTAAGAGGTTGGTTTTATTGTGAGATTGTGGATATACAGTGATTGCTGCAGGTATAAGTATTAAGCTATAACTTAGTCTAGTGTAACTAAATACAGTCTATAACTACAATACAATCTGCTCTGAACATTATGTGGTAAACTAATACTTGAGAAAAATAACAGGTATTTAATTGGACTGTGTGGGTAGAGCTTTTTATAGGGGGAAGCAGCCTTCTGAATGTTCACATGCAGATCTTTCAGCACAAGATCTAGACATAGTACTGAAGTGTTAGTACTTGCAAGATCACCAGACAGGTCCCACAAAAATCATCAAATCGGCATAAACATTAGAGTAATAGATGATGGACTTGTTATGGGTATAAACTTCCCAGTTGTGTTTTCAAGTTTTTTTCTGCAATAGTGAGGATTAGAAAATGACCTTTAAAAGGTATTAAAATTAAGTTTTAAAAAAGTGGAAGCAGCCTAGCACAATGCTAGAGCTGATGTAACACAGCAACATTAGAGTGTTGACTAAGACAAGTGGCTGGGAAAGCAGCTCTCTTTAGAGAAGACACTGTCAAGGAATTTTGGTGGTTGTGAAATCACTATAGTACACGGGGGGGGGGGGGGGGGGTGTTGGACGGGAGGGGTATGTGCATGCCTAAGAGGCAGACAGGGAGGATGAGGAGAGTGCCTAGGAGAAGACAGTGTGTCCCCAGGAGCAGGAGACAGGACGACAAGCAAGACTGTGCTTTTCTAAATGCTCTGTAAGCTTTAGAAATTGGGTGAAAATGTTTAGCTTTCATTGCTCAGTAATAAAGTACCTAGTGCTTGCAGTCAAGGAGATAGGATTGCAGGACAAGAAGGGATTGCTGCTGTGACTTGCTGGGCTAGCCACAGCTGTGGATGAATGTGCAGTGGTCTTCTTGCCACAACAGCTGGCCACACAAGTCATAGAATCATAGAACCACAGGATGGTTTGGGTTGGAAGGGATCTTTAAAGATCAGCTAGTCTACCCCCCCACCATGGGCAGGGATATCTTCCACTAGGTCCAGTTCGTCAAAGCTCTGTCCAACCTGACCCTAAACACATTTGCAGTGATGGGTGATCCACAACTTCTCTGGGCAACCTGTTCCACCCTTACTGTAAAAAATGTCTTCCTTATATCCAGTATAAACCTACCTTCTTTCAGTTTTAAACCATTGCCCCTTGTTCTGTCACTACAGAGTCTGGTAAAAAGTCTGTCTCCATACAAGAAATGACCCCCTTTTAAGTATTGAAAGGCCACAATAGGGTCTTCTTTTCTCCAGGCTGAACAACCCCAACTCTCTCAGCCTCTTTACATAGGAGAGGTGTTCCATCCTTCTGATCATTTTTGTGGCCCTCCTCTGGACCCGCTCCAACTGGTCCATGTCTCTCCTACGCTGAGGGCCCCAGTGGTGGATGCAGTGCTCCAGGTGGGGTCTCACCTGAGCAGCCTAGAGGGGCAGAATCACCTCCCTTGACCTGCTGGCCGCGCTTCTCCCGATGCAGCCAGGGATACAATTGGCTTTCTGGGATTCAAGTGCACATCGCCAGCTCATGTTCAATTTTTCATCCACCAATACCCCCAAGGCCTTTGCAGGGCTGCTCTCAGTCCATTCACTCCCAGAGAAGTCCAGGAAGACCATGCATGCGCGTTGCCTACTGAAGATGAAATGCAGGGTTTTCATTTTGATGATTTCTGACACGCCAGCCACCTCCTGTGGAGCCCCTGCAGCTCTCTGCAGCTGCTGGCATGGGCGGCACTGGCGGGTGTGGGGAGAGGATCTGGGCCTGGGGAGGCTGGTGGGGCCCGGAGCGAAGGGTGCCTGTGAGGAGCCCGTTCGTGCCGGTGGGTCAGAGGGATGGGTACTGCTGAGGAGGGAGGAGAGCTCCCTGTGGGGGGCTGGCTGGTGGCCCTTCGCACGTATGCCTCTTAAGGGAGGTGGTGGCAGGTCGGGAGAAAGGGTGCCTCCGAGGAGGTCGCACGTCCCCCCGTCCCCAGGCGGATGACTGCGGGAGGCAGTGCCCGGGCAGGAAGCCTGCCTGCGTGCGGCT
>NW_009260188.1:326942-334646 GCF_000687185.1 Egretta garzetta
GCCGGCTCCGCAGCCGGGCCGCAAACTCTGGCACTGCAGCGAGCCTGAAAGTGAAAGTCTCCTCGGGATACAGGAACGTGGCCATATTTCCTGCCTTGTCTTCTGGAGTGCCTGGGGTCCCTGCTGTACAGATTTGGCTAGGTGGGATTTTAGTTTAGTTTTTTTTCCCCTCCCGAAATATTGGAGAGGCGAGAAATCTCGTGCCTGTCTTGTACTTTTGTTTGCTTGCTTAGGGAGGTTGTTAATTCAGGCGCTTAGTGGAAATAGCCAGTGGAACTTGAAAAGCTTTTGTGGAGTGACTACAAAGGGCAGGAATACCTTTTGGGTTAGCATAAATGGCTTGATCAGTCCACAAGATGCTTATCTCCTTGCTGTGAAGGTAATAATTCCTCTCGCTTGAATTTCTGTGCAGGACCTGAGAGATCCTCCTAACTGTGTGGATTGTTCTGCAATGTATTCTGGCCACTGCAGTGTCATAACTTGTTTGTTTGCTTTCCTGCATGTTTAAGCAGTCCTTAATGTGGTATTTGAATACTTCACAGGTGTTGTTCAATCCTTACAATACTCATCAAACAAAAAGTTGACTTGTGTCCCTTTTGTACATGAGCAATTGAACAGAAAAAAATAATCACACGCCCAAGATCATAAAGGGAGCCTTTGGTAGAATCGGAAACTAAGCCCATATTACCAATCCAGACTCTCAGCTATGTTTAAAAAAGACAGTATGTGGCCTGTTCTAAAAGCCCTCATTCTGCATCTGCTGTGTGAACTATAGTTATTTTTGAGTTATATGTGGGAGGAAGGAGGAAAGGTGCCTACAACTGGGAAGAACAGTTTCTCTATGATCAGAATAATTTTAGAATGCATTTCTTCAAAATCTAGCAAGCTTATACTGAAAGCAGTCTAATAAAAAAGGATAATAATAATCCTGGAAAAACAGGGTTAAAAAAGCAGTTTATTTTACGTCTTGGAGGAGGAAAGCTCTGGTTAGAATTAATACTGACTAAGGCCCATGTTTACTATTGGATGCAGGCAGTGACACTTCAGTGACTTCAGAAATTCATACAGATGTAAGCACAGCCACTAAACTGAGCTAAGCATGCTTTGTGACAGGAAGGTGAAAACAGCATTAACGGTGGGTTTATGAATGTAGGCTTTTATTGGATTATCTGTTATTTAGAACCCAGTTTAGGAGTCCTAGTTTGTGGATATTCAAGAGAATGCATTCAAGAGAATGTGTGCTTTATTTTAGGTTCATGGGGGCAACCACAGGGATGGAGCTACCTTATAATCGGGTGATAGGTATGCACAGAGCTGTCCAGCAGACTGACAGAGCTGGAGTAGAATATAATTCAATCAAGTTTCCTTCATGTTCCTGCTTCAGGCACCCCAAGATGCTGTGGCTACAAAGGAGGGTGGCAGAAGGCCAAGTATAATCCTCCTTCATCAAAGCTGATATTCAGAATCTGTACAGTTTGAAGATCGGGGCTGAAATCAAGACCGAGGTCTTTACCTCTGAAACGTCACATGGGTAGAGATCTCTCTTTGTAGACCCAGTGCTGTTGTCACTGTCATAAAAAAAATTGTACCACAGGTTTGTGAAATTGGTACACACCAATCAATGTGTTATTGTCAATGAAGTTGTGCCAGTGACATGCAACAGGGGGAGGATTTTTTTCTTTGCTTTGTTTTTAGAAGGATAGGACTGGTTTTCCAGTATTTTCATGCCTCAGTTATGTTGCAACTTCGATTAGCTTTGACCATAGAAGTTAATTTTACCAGTTAATTCTGTTCCAGATTCTATGAACATTTAAATACATGTAACAGTAGCATGTTTTGATCACCAATTCCACTTTCCATTGTTATATAGTATTGATTTGGATAGCTGGGGTAGGTTTTCTACAAATATTGATAGATTTCAGAGATATATAATAAAATATTATTTATTAGATTTATTATACATATGAATATACTATTATATATTTATATACATTATTTACACAGATATTCATATATGCATAGTATGCAATTCATACTGAAATTTTATTTTTTAAAATCTCTCATTGATAGATATATACTTGTGTAGGCCCAGTGTTGTTGGGTTTATGTACGTGATCTATCATATGCATGCTAAAACACCATACATAATAATCTCTTTAAACATGTACACATGGATGCCATGGAATATGGCATCTTTTAATGATATATTATGAAATAAACTTCCAAATGTCACTTTTAGTCTCTAGAAGGTATTCCTTTCTAAACCAGGCTACAGAGTGAAATTTAAACAATTAAAAAAATTCCTTGTTAATTTCCTTTGTATTGAATGGTTTTGAAATTTCGAGTTTGTATATGTGTGTGTATACGTGAGTGAAATCTGAAATAAGGCATTAAATAAAATTCACGCTTAAAGAAAACTTTAGGGTTTTAACCTTGAGTATAGAATAGAAAGTTAATCTTAAATTATTCTGTTATATAATTTAATTTTGTAGAGTGTTTTCTACAAGCCATTGTGAGATACCCTTAAACATTCAAAATATGCTGCTTATGACAAGCCTCCCATTAAATGCGTTAATTTAAATAATAGATAAATGCTAAATATAAAGCAGAGGGAAAGACAAAATGGTTTTGGCAGAGAATAGAAAATAGATCGTAGGTGGGTAGGTACAAAGATGCAAGAAAACTGTCGCTATATTAGAACCCAAATGGACACCCTTGCAGAACTGATGATGAGGTAGCACAGACCAGGGATTTCCAAACATAGTTAGCGGGTATATGATCATCATCAGTAACTTCTAGCGTCTAGGGTCACATGCTTTTCTGTCCATGCAAAAACAGAGCCTCACCTATGGCTCTTCTCCCAGCTTTCCTGTCTTCCAAGCTAGGATTGCAGCCCAATGCTTACACCTAACTTTTCCTATCCATTCATGCACCCACAGAAGTTTATGCTAATTTCAGATTTCGGCCACATCCTTTCTCCTGCACACACCCAAATTGTGAACCTTCATTTCCAGCAAAGAAAAAGCAGAACCTTGGCTTCCCCTGTGTGCATGCTATCTCCCTAGTCCTGTTCTTCCTACTTTGCCATGCCTTGATCTTCGTGTGTCCTGAACTAGAAATGCAGGTCTGCCTGGCAGCAGCAGAGCTGTTCATTATTGGTGAATGCAGATGGTGACTGCAGTAGTTCCTAACTGTGTTTACACAGGTTTTACAGGACCTAGGAGGCAGTTACTGTGCTGCCGGTATAAGAGCTGTGAGACTGAGGAGCTATGGCTTACTTCAGTATTGAATATATCATGGAAGCAGACATGAGTGGCATATGCACTACAGTTCAGCCACTTCTTTTATAGAGAAACAAGGGAAGTCGGTAGCAGACAAGTGTGGAGAGGCAAGAGTCTTAATTCTCGTCAGAGACTAAAAAGCACAGGTCTGCTTTTTACACCGAGTAAAGCTAAATCAATGCAAAAGTCCAAACAAATACCTGTATTTCAGTCTGCATTACAGAGGCGGCTCGCGCAGAGCATAACCCAACCTTAAATTACAATAAATTGTTTTGCACAGGATTTTCCAAATTGACGTATAGGCAAGTTTACGCTAAATTGGTCTAACTTTCTTGTGCAGGCATGCCCTGAGCTACATGGCTGGAAATCAGTGACTTCACTGTACCCCATTAGGTATAATATAAATAAGTGGAGGCATAAGAGGTGAAAGCTTCAGTTGTTGAATCTGGCCCATAAGAATTAGATAAAAACAAACAAGATGAGGTTTGAATGGAGCTTTTGAACAAATGGGAACCAACTGCATTAACAAGAATGGAGGATTCATGTAATTGCATTCTTTGCTTGCGTGTGAGAAACCAGTCAGCACTAGGTTGAAAATGCTGGAGTCTGAAGCAGAGATGCTTTTGGAGTCCCTTGGAAAAGGAATTAAAGTAGGCCAACTGATCAGAAGAAATGGTTGGTTTAAAAGCATTTAAAAATGTATAGTAATTTCATGATCCTCTATAATAGAGGAGTGTATACACCAGTGCAAGTATGTGTGTGATTATGTATCACATCTTCACGTATTTGCTTATCTTAAAATCTTTCAACCTTTCATATGTAAAAATCCAGCTGGTCGTTTGGTCACGTTACCGACTGACTTCAGACACCTTCCCTTCCAAAATCCTCATCTTCTCTGTAGAAGACTTTTTCCATAGTCTTCCTCTGTGTCTCCTCTGAAAACTGTATAACGCACTATAACTTGACACAATTCTTCGCTTCTGGAAAATACCCTGTTCTCCCAGAAAAGAACCCTATTGGTTCTCTGAGTCAATGAGTACTTCTAATATATTTTAGAGTTTATGATGATAATATGTCTTTCAGTTTAGCAAGGAAGCATATTTTAGGTTAGGCACTGTCCATTTTAGTGATTCTCTTAATTTGTTGGTGATTGCACAGAAACAAAAATTAAATAAAGCACAGTTGGCAGTATTCACAGCTTCCCTCATTTGCAGTGTACGTTTCAAGGTATGCTTTGTTTTGTTTGCTACTTCTATTTGCAGTCTTTTAAACTGTGGGTTGGAAAAGATGATACTGATAAGGGAATTCTATGAGAAGGAGGTTAATCTTGCATGTAACCACCACACAGTTCAGTCTTTTTTTCTTTTTTTAAATTAATTGTTGTACAGTATGTTTGAAAGATGAGATAGGTTTCTTTTAGATAAGAAAAAATGAATGGAATATATGAAGCTGCATGCTTTAATATTTTCCCTTTTTAGAATATGGATTTTTGTATCAATGCATGAGAATCAACAGACATTGAGATTACTGCCCTTGCTTTGTTTCTTTTATGCTAGGTAACAGGGTTAATGGATCATAGTGAGGCTTTGATAACCTCAGCTCCACTGGGCTGGGATTCTCCCTTTTAAAAAATAAACAAATAAGATAGCAGGGGCTTCCATTTGAGGATCTCCATGTAGGTCTTTCTTTGGATAAATGTGTTTCAGGATGTTTCTAAATTCAGAAGTAATGCAGACTTAATTGGGCATAAGGATGATTTAAAACTTCTTTACCATGCTTATTTCTTGAAGCTTTGGAGAAAGGGTACACCCTTGAAAACAAGTAACTGTCCTAAATTATCTGAAGTCATACAAGTTGGGCTTATACTATGATAGAAATTTTAAAAGTTGGCATGTGAGTTATTTGGAATCTGAGCTCTGTTTTCACAAATAAAACATGATACTTAGAAATATTTGATCCTAATGCAAAATTCTACAGGTAGGAAGAACAATAATAGAAAAAAAAAATTATATTTTTCACCCAGTTTTCTTGATGCACTTGTTTTATCAGATGTAATAGAAGAAATCATAAGGAAGTGTTAGAATTGAGAGCTCTGGTGATAAAGTAATAAATACGGAGCTAAGGTGTTTATTTTGAAAGTTAACCCAGTATAGGAGAATTTGATATCTGTGGTAAAACATTACATCTGTCAGAAGGAATCCTAGGAAAGGTGCTACAGTATGTGCTTTTGAGCTCTGCAACATCCCTTATAGCACCTTCTGTGGAACTTAAAAAAGATACCTCAAGTTCAGAGGAAATTCAACAAAGTGGTCCTGTACAGTGTAATGTTTTCACTGCTATTTAATCCTTGGGTCCTCTAGAAGATAATGTCAATTTAAGATAATAAAATTCATGACTCTGTTGTGACAGTATTGTATAGATGAGTTACTTCAGCCTTGCATCTAGGAAGACCTGAATGAAAGCAAGCAAATGTATCTTCTTATTTGAGTGAAGTTTAGCTGTGCTGTCTACACATTTGGTAAGTGTGTATTAGAGAAAACTATTTTTTATACAGATGTCCTTTAAGATTATGCTAATTTAGTCGTAAGTATGTTTGGGACTGAACTCTGCTTTCCTCAGTTAGACTTTTAAGTTCAATTTTGAAATTCTGAAAAAATACTTAAAATGTAAGTGTTCTACAATAGGCAGTTACAGGGAGAATGAGAGAGACTTCAGACACCTGTGAACACCGCACCACAGGAGAATTTCTGCATAAAATGTGAGAAAGGGCATAAAGTATCTTGTAATGCTTTTGCTTTTTTTTTTTTCTTAGGGCAGTGTATGAGAAAGCACACTGCAGGTCAGTAAATTAAGCCTCATAAAAATCACTAGCAGAAAGAAAAGCCCAGATTCTGCATCATGATAATATATAAGAACTGGTATGTAGGACTGAGACATTAATCTATTCTCTCATCTATAGACAGTCTAACTTGTGACTGTGGGTTCAACTCTTCATAGCTTTATGTTTCATGTAGTAGTTACTGTATTATTTTAAGACAAAGTTGATATGTAGAATGCCAGCAAATTTATTTAGTGGAGTTGGTGAAGCTATTTGCAAAAGGCTTTTATTAAAAATGTGTAGAGATTACCTTAAAGTTATTAAATGACCTGTGCATTTAAGGTAAATTGAATTATTTTAAATTACAAGTTCTCCACTAAATAAATTGCCTTCACCTTTGGGCAAGGGAAAAAATAAAACAAACCTTCAAAAATCTTGAAATATTTGTTTTGTATTAGTTGTGTTATGGGTAGCATTTTAAGGGAATTACAGGAAATATGCAGCTATCTAGACTAACAACTAATCACAGCAACTAATCTGATTTCGATACCATTCTGATATTCTTCACAAAGCAACATTAAAGTATTTAAATGCCTAAAATACTGACAGCTTACAAATCAAATAAGAATGACAATGAAATCCGTTATCAAATTATTTTTTTTACATGTTCAGATTCCTTAAGCCTATCTGGCTTTTCTAACCCAAATGTATAATGTACACTTAATTTTATTTTTGGTTTCTACTATTTCTTCTTTTGGCATGAAATCTGCATTTGAACTGGAAAGAGGTAAAATAATTGCTAAGGTAGCACTTTTAATGTCTATCATTTTTGGCTAGGACTGCATTAACTCCCCAAGGAATTTTACCTTATCATTCATCTACAGAACAACAATCTCTGTGTAGAAACAGTAACAGCGCACAAGCTTTAGCTAGGGTGCATTGCTTGCATTCAGATCTGGTTGCAATTTCCTTTCAACTGGTTGAATATTGCTTCAAAGCTGGTCTTGCAGATACAGTTGAGAGAATGCTTTTTCAAAAAACAAGGATAAAAATGAGAGAATACAGTAAGAATGATACCATTATACATCACTTTTTAAATTACTTCCTGATTTGTGTCTTTTTTTAACCAGACAGTGTAAGTCCACCTGTCTACCTGGAATTATTCAGTGATCTCTTAACAACCATTGCTGGAAAGTGTCATGAAGATATGTGTAGAAAAACTATATAGGCTTTGTTCTGTAATGTCCATTGGCTTCAAGCTGTAGCAACTTGAATACCTTGTTTAATTGAAAGTCCCAAGACTTCTCTTAAATCTCAAGTTCTGATGTCATATCCAAGAGCATTTAGAATATGACTGAATATGCTTAAACTGAAAAAGTTGAAGCATTCCTCCATTGAAATGTCCATTTTTATTATATATTCAGTGTGCATCTATTCACTGAAATAGTCTTCACTGCTAAAGTTATGCTGGTTTCTGTAGCAGGTTATCCAGTGAGTTTTATTATTCTGCTCAGATGAAAACTGGAAACTTTCTAAAGGAGTTTTTAATACTGTTTTAATTTCTAAAGATACTTCTCTATTCTTTAATATTTGTCTCAAATAATT
>NW_009260188.1:335062-338434 GCF_000687185.1 Egretta garzetta
CTTCTCTATTCTTTAATATTTGTCTCACATAATTCCTTCTGAGTTAATATTGAAGCACTTGGATTTTACTGGTTTTTATACTAAACAATAATAAATTCAAGTCATAGTATTATTTGCCTTCTCAAAATACTGATATTCAGAGGCAGCAAAAATATTGTTTTTAATGTGGCTGCAAATTCCACTGTTTATGTATACATAGGAACATTTTGGGGGCAGCAGGGGGTTGTCTGTACTTCTACTTTTAGCCTTTGTTCTTTTTACCCTCTTATCTGAAGCTTGAAAGACAAGGAATGTCTGCAGTCATTCCTTAGTGGTCTCAGTAAAATCAAGTAAGTCCTATTTGCTTATTTACCTTAAGAGTTTTGCTTCTTTGATTAAGGTGGTTAGGGCATCATTCCTTTTGTTTATGTGTATGATGGGAGCAATTAATTCACAAATCACACAGAATCACAGAATGGCAAGGGTTGGAAGGGACCTCCAAAGATCATCTAGTCCAACCCCCCTGCTAAAGCAGGTTCACCTAGAGCAGGTTGCACAGGACATCATCCGTGGCGGGTTTTGAATATCTCCAGAGAAGGAGACTCCACAAGCTCCTGGGCAGCCTGTTCCAGTGCTCTGTCAACCTCAAAGTAAAGTTCTTTCTCATATTCAACTGAAACCTCTTATGTTTCAGTTTGTGCCCATTGCCCCTTGTCCTGTCACTGGGCACCACTGAGAAGTGTCTGGCTCTGTCATCATGACATCCACCCTTAAGATATTTGTAAGTATTTATGAGATCCCTTCTCAGTCTTCTCTTCTTCAGGCTAAACAAGCCCAGCTCCCTCAGCTTTTCCTCATAGGAGAGACGATCACTAATGACCACACGCGCAGCTGTGTGACTTTTGGAAGGGACTCCATTCCAGATCAGTAGTTATTTGCTCACTTTTTTACCAGGAGGGTGCAATTTCAGAATATTTATTTGACATTAGAGATTAAAGAAGGCCAAACAACTGTACTCAGCTCACAGGACAAAGAGTTTCTGTCTGAAGCTTTTTAAGTCTTCTTCCATTTGTGTTCCTATCAATTCATATATGACTCCTATTAGTCCCTATGCAGGATAGATACCAGCTCACTGCAGTCATGCAGGGACTAATATAAAACCAAATACTGTTGCTTCGTTGAGGCAACAGCATCTTAAGGACCTTAGGTAAGCCACTTACTGCAATAAGGAAATTCATCAGCCATTCAGGCTGCCAGCCATACATTAGCCTTCTGTTACGATGACCAGTAATGATGGTTTAGCCTATGGTATTGCTGTCAGTATTGCAAGTATCACCAAAGCCCCAGTGTTGCCACCAATGACAGATCTGATGGTGTTAGGGTTGCCGACAATTTCACATCTTCATGGATATTCTGTGTGTGCATGTTTTAATACGCGTTGAGTATTCAGATAAAAAAGAGGGGGAGGAAAGCAAGTGAGTGCGTGATTCTGAATTCTGTGCATTCTGGGTACCAGATATTTTGCCAAGAAGTAAAAATAAAACCTAATCCTGACTAATCAGTTCTTAGTGCTCCCAATATCATTTTTACCTTGACCCCCTATACTGAATTCTTAGTAATGGCTGATGAGTTTTGACTGGAGGACATTCCTCAGGTTTTTTAGACATCCTTTACACTCGTTTCTTTACAGTTGGTGCTGGTGCATGGTGTGAAAAGACTGGTCTGATTTAAACAGTGTAAAATAACTAATTTTAATTTAAATCAGAAGGCAAAAAAGTTTAATTTTGTGGTTTGGGGTTAATTTTGCTTTACATTGGCAGCTTTTATTTTCCTCAATAGATCATTCTCATCTCATTTATGCATCAAAACATACTTGCAAATAAATACACCATTTGTCTTGTATTTGTTACTTCTTTCTACTAGCAAAAGGGCCTCAATACCTTTACATGTTCTGTTTCTTATTTAATGAGATTCCAAATTTTTACATTTTTATGCAAAATATACCAAAGATGTTTCTACTGCATAATTGTTACTTATGATTGTAAGATGGTGTTGTACAAAAAAGCATTTAAACTGGTGAACTGCTTTATGGAGGATATACAAGCGATTTATACATATTTTACATTACCATTGGTTGGTTGATTGAAGTATTGACCACAGTTAGAGAACTGATGATGTATTTTGGTTCATCATGGTGCAGATTTTTCAAAGTTAGCTTTAAAACAGGTTGCCACTTACTTAGATTGTTATTCACAATTATTTTAAAAAATGTAATTTTAAAGAAGCAAAGTATTCTTCTCAGGGCCAAGAACTTACCCAAATTTGGCACTACCCCATGATGAGGTGCAGTCTCCTTCACATTTGCTGTGGTGTACTTCTTCCTTATTGTCAGAGCAGGAGGTGACTTCCTCTCTGAACATTTTTGAAAAAAAAAAGAGACATTTACCAGATGGGTACAACACCAGGCCTCCCAGCAAAGGCCCTGTCTGTCATGGCTGAGCCGTTGTTAGAGGAACAGGCACTGTGGAGTCTCTCATTCTATGACTTTCTTTCCAAGGTTTGCAGGGGCTAGGACCGCTTTCTTAAACATGCTGTAAGTCGCGATAGGAATCTCTCATCTGTTTGTTTCTTTGTTTTTACTAATCTCTTTTAGTTGACAAGGATGAGCACGTAACTGAACAAAAGTAAATGCTAGAATTTCAGGGACCACATCTCTTTTCTCACAGTCTTCTACCATTCTCATCCATGAATGTGGCTTTTTTTCAGCCATAACTTCATTTTTAAATCATATCTACTACTTCTCTCAGGTATTTTCAAAACTGTCAGTTCTGATCTATTAACGAGGAACAGGTTCAAAAGCTGTGTATCATTCTGGTTTTATCTCTGTCTTGGGGCAGCCTGAATCATCAGTTACAGAAACTCAAGTTCAACCAAAATCCTGCAGCAGACACCAGCTGCTTTGCCTCCTACAGCTAAGAGAAAGAAACCTTACTATATACTTAAACAGGGAGTTGAATAGGGTTCATACGCACCTGACACTAATCTTGCTTGAAAGATTTTTAAGCTGGCAAAGAGCACATGCTGAATTACACACATGAAATTTGACAGCAGAGATTTAAATAAGATACTGGACCCTCAGGAATGACTCCTGCCTTTGCATACCCACTTACCCCTCGGAACAGATTTAGCCTGTTACACTAGTGAGTGGGGCTTATTACCCAAGACAGAGCATTCCACTTTCACCTCCTGTTCTGTGGTTAATCTGTATTTTCCATGGCTTCAAAAATCCCTCTCGTGTTAGACAGTTACAGAGCTTCATATGCTTCATGTAAGAGAGCTAAATACTTGAGAATTTAGAGAGAGAAGCTTGTGTCCTGGAGGGAAAAAAAAGGG
>NW_009260188.1:338505-344976 GCF_000687185.1 Egretta garzetta
GGGGGGAAGGTTGAGCTATTTTAGACTTCAGCTGATAGATCTGATACCTTCTGTCACAAATTCAGGACGTGATGATTTTCTCAAACAGCCCTCCATTCAGTTTCAGATTGTTTTATGACTGCCAGCATTAAGAACATGTTTTATATCTAGCATGTGTGATTACAGTGGGACATATCACTAATAATACAATATCTTCCCACTTGTGGAAATGAAAATAAAAGCAAGTTTGAAGAGGTGATGCATCCAAATCATTCCTGTCCAGAAGGTTAGCTGATCAAAGGCATTTTAAATCCAGAGATCTCTGCAGTTTTGCACTGTCTACCACTTGTTCAGTCAGCTGGACTTTTAATGAATTATAAGAATGGTGTTTTGTCCTATCAGAGTAGAATTCAAAGCACTCCTGGTGATTTCCAAATTGGTGAAAGCTTAACAAATCTTTGTCTCTGCCGCTGACAATGTCATGTATCTAACTGAACCCAACAATAGCAGTAGTCTTGGTTTTCAGTTCTGACTTGTACATAAGCCTGTGCTATGTGTTGATGTTTGTAAACCTAATTTGCATTAATTCTTAATGAATTGTTTTACAAAACATCAAATGTTAGTGCATGCTGTGGCCTGTCATCCATTTTATCTGCAATGGTGTGGTGGTTTTGCACCTTGGTGTGTATGGAAACTATATTGCTGCATTCTTTCCTCTATGCTCATTGGATGCATGAGGAGCAGAGGTAGTCATTAAATAAAGAAACAATATCCTTCTGTCAGAAGGACAGAATTACAGGCTGTCAGGTTATCATGCATACTATTTTATCTGCTCAATGGGATTCCACAGTGCAGGCTTTTACAGCCATTATCTGCAAAAAGAAATACTGCTCTTCACCTTTGGGAAAAGAAAGCATGAAATTGTGGACAGTGATGCCACAACATTGACGAGCCAGAGCAGTTCTCCCTTTCTCACAGGCAACAGTGTACCAGATTTCCTGAGCAGGTGCATTATCATAACTGTAGGTATTTTTGGAAAACATCCATCATCAAGCTGATATTCCATGTAGAACAAATTGCATTACAGATTTATTTGCCTCCAGTATTGAAATGTCCAGTGTTCAGGAAATTTGAGTTCAGCTTCATTACAAGGTGTCTTACTATGGGATCAATTGTACACATATACAATTTCTAGTATGATACACAACATCAGACAAAACCAATTATATCTAGGATTGTCTCAAGAGGGTAGGAAGCTAGCATAATTTCTCTTAGTTTCTTCAGCTTCTTGTTCTAATCCTAGACCTAGCTGCAGGGAATGAACGACAACAGGAAATGAAGGTGAATTAACTATACACAAATCTGAAATTAAACTACCTGAAAGCCTATACATTTGCTGCTTTGAATGTTGCTGTCATATTGCTCCTTACAGATAGAAGAAATTCTGTCAGTAGATAGAAGGAAAAAAGTTTTTTTTTTTAAGATAGTCTTCATCCTACCAATGAAGCAAATTCTTGGTTTGGTACATTCCACAAAACTTTTTATTTTAGTCCAAGGTTTACCATTTTACTCTGAGTCATGTTAGATTTGTCTTACCTTCTGTTAGGTGGATTTCCTGTTGGTACTGTCTTAGCCTTTTGTCATCTTCTGATATCAAAGAACTATTAAAAAAAGGTTTTTGTGTCCGTAATTACCAGAAAGCGATTCCACTCCTGCATATGGGAACTTAATGCCATTTGTGCAAATCTTCCCGTGAAGTCCTGTGTTCAACAGAACTGCACTTGCAACAGTGAAATTGGTTACTGTTGCATTAGCCAGAAGTAGTAAGTTTACAGCCTCTCTGGCTAATGTTTTTATATGACTCTCCACAAACATAATGTTGAGATCCCATCCTAAAAATATTTTTCTAAAGTTTCCTCAGACTTTGTTTGAAACAATCCTTCTATTGTAATAACCAATCAGCTCTGGAAAAGTAGAAAATTTCATAGACATTTCAATCATGGACAGAAAATCCTTTCAGACTGTCTTTCCATCTATCTCCTCGGTAACTTCTCTGGTGCTTCACAGCGTCGAACTATCTTCTTCTAAAGACTATTCAAATAAATCAGTGTAATAAATATTAATCTTGTATCATATGGCTGAACTCAGAAAGACTGCACTAAATGTTTTAGAATGGATTCTCCTTTGATATGCTGGATGTAAGGATTACCAGTATTTTAAGTGAAAGCTTAGGGCATGTCTCCAGGCCGAAAGTGTTGCAAAATAATATAACTGTAGCTATTCTGCATGAGCTCTTTCGCATAGACACATTTATTCTGTGTTGTGAGAGGTTTTTTTCTGCTTAGCTTAATACATATCTCTCGTAGCCTGAAATAAGAGGGTTTGTATAGAAAGCTATTACGGAATATCAATTATTCCTCTGTGCATACAAACCTTCTATACACAGAGGTACAGAGAGACACTATAAGCAGTCTTCATGGAAACTTGGAAGCCTGGATTTTAGCAATGGATTGAATGATTGATTCCTATTATTAAATACCACTTTTACAGGTAGCAGTGCCTGAATTTTGTGACAAGAAGGTAGCTCATTAGAATTCTCTCTAAAAGGAAAAAAAAAAAATCAAATCTAACATCATAGAATGATAGAATGCTTTGGGTTGGAATGGACCTTCAGAGGTCATCTAGCCCAGCCCTCCTGCAGTGGGCAGGGACTCCTTTAACTTGATCAGGTTGCTCAGAGCCCTGTCCAATCTAACCTTGAATGTTTCCAGGAATGGAGCACCTACCACATCTTTGGGCAACCAGTGCCTGTGTTTTACCACCTTCATTGTAAAGAATTCCTTCCTTATATCCAGTCTAAATCTACCCGGTTTTAGTTTAAAACCATTACGCCTTGTCCTGTCACAACAGGCCCCGCTTAAAAGATTGTCCCTGTCTTTCCTATAGACTCCCTTCAAACACTGAAAGTTCACAATCCAATGTCCCCACAGCCTTCTCTTCTCCAGACTGAACAAGCCCAACTCTCTCAGCCTGTCCTCATAGGAGAGGTGCTCCAGCCCTCGGATCATTTTTGTGGCCCTCCTCTGGACCCGCTCCAACACTTCCATGTCCTTCTTGTGCTGAGGGCCCCAGAGCTGGACGCAGTGCTCCAGGTGGTGTCTCACCAGAGCGGAGCAGAGGGGCAGAATCACCTCCCTCGACCTGCTGGTCACCCTGCTTTTGATGCAGCCTAGGATACAGTTGGCCTTCTGGGCTGCGAGCACACATTGCTTGCTCATGTCCGGCTTTTCATCCATCACCAGTGTAGTAAAACTAAAGACTGGGGAAAAATTCCTAAACGGTAGAGTCGCTGAAACTGTCTTAACAGTTCTGAAATTAGGACACATTTGAGAATTAATTTTGGTTAGAGAATAATTACTTGAAACAAGTTTCAAACCCACTAGCAGCATGAAGTTTTACTTCCCAAAGGTACAGCGTGGAGGCTATGGCGTTTGACGGGTGTGACATCTTCCTAATAGTGCAGATCTCTTTTTCTGGCTGGTTGTCATGGGGGACTTGCACCAGTCTCCTATTTCTCTTTTCAGTGTACAGGGACTACTGGAGGGGTGGGGAGGGTATTCTGTTATGAATCTCCTATTCATGCTGTCTACGTTTGTCTCAAGTATCAACTGTCAATTATTATACAGGTTGCTGATGAGAAAACAGTTCCTCATCAAAGCCCCTGTGTAATACCTGTTTATAACATCATGGAAAGCAACAGGAGAGATTAAAAGATCTAGCACCATGTACACTCTAATGCAATGGTAAGGACACTCCCCCCCAAAAAACCATGGGGTTCGTCACCCTAGGAAGAAGCGAGAATTGAAGCCTGCCTCATGCATTCAGAGCTACTGGATTTTGCATGAGTTAGCAGTGCTACATATTGTAGCCATTCCTTTTGTTTCCCTCTATGACACATGCCAGATATGTGTCATTTCGTGGGGCATTCTGAGAGAGAAAGGGAAGAGAGTATTGCAACAAAACCAAAGTTAAAAGTTTACTTCTAGGCTTTTTGTGGATATGCGAGTAGAACACGGCAAGGTTTGTAGAGAGAGAAATTTAATTAAAGATACAGATTAGTGTTGGGGGGAGGGGTAATTTTTTTTTTTTTTTTAATATGAGAGACTGTTGTTATACCACTGGGTTTGGCTCATTCATGACATCTGAAGCTTGGATAATAGAGGGATCAAAGATTAGCCTCAGCATTTGTGCAAGGCTCCTGTCTTCAGTGAACCTTTGTCTTAACATAGGTGGGGTGTTTCAAGTTTCTTTCTGTGGCATTCTAGTGATTGAGTGGGATTAGCCAGGCCATCTAATGTTTTGAGTGGTAGCTTTCATGCCTCTGCCTGGTACTTTGTTTAACATTGATTCTGAATTCCTTTCTACAGCAGAAGATTCTTGCTTGAGGGAAACAGGTAGTAGAGAACAAAGAGGCAAAGGATACAGAAAGAAACAATTTTCTCATTTTTTTCTATAATCTTTGATTTTAATCTGAAGTTTTTTCTTGGCTCAGTTAAATTATTTCCTCTTCTCCTGCTTCCTTACAGAATTTAAAGGATTTGAGATAGGTAAGAGTAACTTGAAGATAATGATCAGAAGGAAAAGGTATTTGGCAAGATGAGGCATCTGCTTTGATTTCTGTATATGCTGAGTAGCATTTGCTGGTGGCAAAGGATCCTGCATGGAACCTGAGGAGGAACCTATCTTGAAGGATGGTCATCTAAAGCACTTGGATGTCCCCAATAATTGTAGAGGCTCCCATTGAAACTCTGATTTGTTAGCCTTTTTCTCTCCTTTACACTGTGGAAAGATCTTACCCTGATGTAACTCTGTTTTTTCTTAATTATGGATCCATGGCCTCCTTCTCTTCCTGCTTTTTCCTGTTCTGTCTCTCAACCTTCCTTTCTGGCTGTTTCCCTTGTTTCCCATATTTGATGTTATTTTTGTCTCATGCATTTGGTTTCCTGATAAATTAGAGAAATGTAATCCTTGTGTCATGGTTTCTGAATAGTAACTTCTGAAGCTCTAATCAATTTCAAACGAACTTGACAGTGGGCCAGAAGTCTCAAAGATAATCAAGTTTCTACAACCTTCCTGGTAAAGGCAGCCATTAGGGGAATGAGGCCCAGATTAGCACTTCCTTGATTTGTTGGCCCTCAGCTTTCATCTGCTCCAGCTGTGCAAGCATCACTATGGAGAGCTCTTCTGCCCATACAGTATGAGCCATGAACACCGGCTTTAATGGCCTGGGTCCATGTCCTTTGTTTTGACACTTCTCTCTACTAGAGGGAAACTAGTGGAGATTCATCGTCACAAAAATCTTGTATAAACCTCGTGCCCACCTTTTCCTGGTAACTGGTGGCACGCCTTTACGTACTCCCCTTGCTGACTTCATCCTGTAGACGTTTCAGCACGATAAGCTCTCAAGAGGTGCACTGCTTTGGTAGTCTGTCTCTCAAACAACCCCGTGATAATTACAGCACTTGCTTAACTAGAAGAGCTAAGAAGCATGTCCCATTTCTTGGTTTTTTTATAAGCTGGTTTTGTTCTCAGTTTTGTTCTCCTGTGTGCTGTGCTGCATGCCTCTTTGCTGTTTAGCCGTTTCCTGCTTATTCCAGTGTGCATGCTTCCCTGATTTATCAAGTACCCTCTTTCACTGTCCTTATTATCCAGATATGTAGGTTAAGTACACTGCCTGCCTGCCTTGTTGCCTGTGATGGTTCCTTTTGCTGTTTTGCTGAAGACCCTGCAGCGCTTATTTTGTCTCCTTCAAAAATAGTGGCTCATAGTAATGGAAGGAAAGTTGGCTCAGGACACTTCTTAGTAGCTGACACTGGACAGCTGACTGTCAGTGCTGGGGAGGTGAGGTGAAGAGCCACACAGCAAATGACCTGGGACACGCCATTAGGAATCACTGATGGTCCCTGCCCTCAGTGCCTCTCAGCGGTTGTTAAGGCCGCCATGTGCGGCACTCTGTATACAGAGTTCTGTGCTGCAGCAGAAGCAGCAGAAAGTGAAACTCATTTTCATATAGTCAAGCAAGATGCTTACAAACACTGACTAAAAGTAAGATGGTAAAAAGCCAAGGAATTACCATTTTTCATTTTCATATTTTAGACCAGTTTTAAGCACTGTGTGTGTTTATTTTGCCCATTGGCATATGTGTAATATAAAAAAATAGCTATATGTATGTAATGCATATGTATTGTATATATAGGCATATGTATATCTGTATCTGAATTGCTAATTTTGACCCGAGATCTCCCCCGATGTATTTTGAGGCGAAGGATAAGATACAGTAGGTATTCAAAGCGGTTTCTTTTGAGGTTCCCCCCTCCCCCCCGGCCCCCCCTTGCGCGGGTGGTCCTCTTCTCTCGTTACACGTGGGACTGAGAACTTGCGAGGTCTGCTCAGGGCTCCGCCAAATCGCGCGGAGGTACAGCGGAGGGCGAG
>NW_009260188.1:346110-351265 GCF_000687185.1 Egretta garzetta
GTAATCCGGCGCTGGGATTCGAGGCGCAAGCCGTAGGCGGTGGGGGGAGTGCCCCTGGCGGAGCCCCTGCCTGCGCGGCCTCGTTGGCCTGCTGGCTCCGGCACTGCGCATTCTGCTACGTTGTGCGGATGTTTCTGCTTGCCCAGAAGCCTGGGCCTGACATACGGCTTGTTACACCCGCTACAATTCATGGGAACGGGAAAATCTACTGCATGTGTCGTCTTGTATGGCTTTGCAGTGCAATTGGTATTAGCATTGTGGATTGTTGGCTTTTTAACCCCCCTAAGACTCTCCGGATTGTGGTAGTGATGAAATAGCAAGGTTTTAAGGAACAAAGATTGAGGGAGTAAAATTTTAAATTGAGACTTGCAGAAGCATAGGTCTTGAAAAATAAAGCCCTCATCTACTGAACTAGCTATATAAGTGCTTTAAAATATCTAGAAGTCATGAAATTCTGTGAAAGGTATGAGTGTATGGTCTTGATCCCTTTATTATTTAAGGCATTTGCTTGAAGGTCTTCACAGGAAGCAACAGAATTCATTTAGGTAGCAACATATATGTGTGTGTATATATGTATTTACATTGTTTCAAGAGTCTAGCTTGAAGCCAAATTTGCTCTATTTCTAGGCTTTTGTAACAGATGCAGCCAAGCTTAGGGAGGCTTCTGCTCTTATCTGAAAGGTGAAGGTAGTTTTCATCTCTATCATCTTGTTCTTCCAGCTATGTTTCATGTTTTTAAGATGCTGTTGCTTCCTTTGAAAAACAGAGGTGTCTAAGTAAAATATTCTGAGAATGCCCCAGACTTAAACTGGAGCTCTTTAGTATTTAAAATACGTAAGTGTTTATAGTGTAGCTTTAATGCAAAATTACATTTTTAAAGCTCTGCTTCAAATAACAGCATCTGGTTTGTTTATTGGAAAATAGCAGCATAGGTGCAGGATGGGCAATATAGGTGATGCTGTCTGTCTTGAAGATGGGTAGAAAAGTGCTGTTAACTGGTGTTTGAAATTCTTTCACCATAGTAGTGGTAACTCCCTGCTGTGCTGAGATACCTGTGCTTTCAAGGAGGTCCGCATATGTTGGCCCGTAAGGTTAGAGAGGTGGCACATTTTTACCATTGTATTATATGTCACTTTGGGAAAATGTTCTTGTACAACTTGACAGGCCATGTCCTATACTTTTTTTTAAAAAAAAATGTGTATGTCCTTTGAGACTGTTTCCACAAAAATTTGGGATGGCTGTTTTATTGTCGAATGCTACATAGTAGCATGTCCAAGCAGGATGGTGATTAATGGTTTCAAATTTAAAGTACTCTCAGTCCATTATTATTTGTAACGTTATCGGTGTGTTGATTCTGTCACGCTCTTTCTTTATGACACTGTTTTGGCACATTTGGGTGCTTAGAACTCAAATATGACAAAGTGGAGAGTATAGGTTAGCCAAACCCATTTGTTAACAAAGTTATAAGTTGGTAAGGCTTCGGATATTTTTCAGATTAAAAAAGGACAAGTTAAAGTGGGTGAAGAAGTTGTTAAGAAAATATGGCCTATAAGTTACTCTTTGATTTGTAGACCAGTTAAGTGTTTTCTCATTAAGTTTCTATGAAATACTGCTCTTTCAGTTCTTTCTGCTCACTTGTGCTGCTACTTCCTACTTGATCCTTTGGAATTCAGTTGTTAGTAATGTTGAACTGACTGTTCTGGTGATTACGTTTCTGAAACTTTGAAAAGAAGAAAAAAATTTTGAAATGTGCAGCCCTACTTCTTGGCCGTTCCTGAAAGAGCTCTTTGGCTTGGCACCTTTGACAGCAATCCTTGGATGTGTGGTTTTTCATTTCTAGGGGCCATGTAGAGGCTGATGTTATTTTCGCTTGCGCTGACCATCCTGCTGTTTACACTTCATCTCCTGTGTGTTTCACAGCAAAGGAGCTTGTGGCTGTGATAAGTACGCTTTACTCTCTTATTAAATGGAAAGAGGGCAGGCTTCTCTAGCAAAGTTACTGCTTGATGCAAACAGCGTAAATATCTAAAAATGAAATTTCTGACGTTTGTGATTGAAAGACTGGCTGTTGGTCATTGGGAGGAAATGGATCCTTTCCAACTGGAAGGGATTTATTGGGCCATCAAGTCCTAACATGCATGTATTTGGCTAAGCTACTTTGAATGTTTAGCAATTGAGCTACACAGCAAGTAAAGTAAATGCCCGTGGAGCAAATAATCTAACTTCTAATAATCATTTTTTATAAAATGTCTTGATTATTTGCCATACTGATGATATCTAACTTAGAGGTGACACTGCACTGACTTAAAATTTGTTGAGCAGAATGCCTGTTAGTACCAGGGTGTGAGAACGGGATACAAGGAGAATGCTGGATCACTGCTCTGGCCAAGTGGTAGCAGAATACTAGGAAAATTGAGGCACAAGTAATAACAAATTTTAGGAAAAACAACTACATACTTTCATGGCTGTTTGGAAATGTAATTGTTCTTCCTGCAGTTATGGATCATTTTGTTGGTTTGGGGTTGGTGTTTTTTTTTTTTTATTATGAGAGTTGGTTTAGCATGAACTTCTTGGTAAACCTATCTGTGCATTTACAATTAAACACATTCTCATTGCTGAAAGCTCAGGCTGTGGCTAGTTAGCATCATAAAGAAGTATATGTCTAACATTAAAATGAGCAGCTTGTCAAAATCGTAGCTTTTGCATTTTAATGCTGAAATGCTTTTATTTATTGTGGAGGGGGAAAAAAAGATGCATTATGGGATTGTGTCTCAGTGGATTCCTTAGGTTTGGCAGGCTTCTAAGGGTAAATACTGGAATCCAGAACTGTACAGAGGAAGCTTTTTTTAGCGGCTTTACAAATGTTTTTAAGGATCTATTAATTTCTGTGTCTGTCCCTGGATTTTTTTTCTAGATTTCACCATAACTAAAAGCTATTGATTCAGTAAAAAAATTACAGAAACTGTTTTTAGATTGTTCACACTCTGTATGTTGCGAGCTTATAGCCGCAGCAGTTGAAGTGACACAGCAGTACATAACTCATTTAATAATCTTTGTATCCAGAAAGCTATAAATGGTGCATGTGAAGATTCAACTTTCCTTAACAGTTTCTCTCTCCAGAAACTAGAACAACTCAATCAGTATCCAGATTTCAACAACTACCTGATTTTTGTTCTCACAAAGTTGAAGTCTGAAGGTAAGTTCCTGAGATACTGGCTGTTTTATTCTACTTTTTTTTTTTTTTTGCCTCTTTTTAATTTATTTTATTTAGCTTGAAAGAAATAGGAAGCTGATGCCTATAGTCAGTTTGCTGATTGGTTGAGCTCCATAGTCATGTAGAACTCATACTCTCAGGAGTCTTTGTGAAAAAAAATCTAGTAGCTTATTGGTGGTTGTAGTATCAACCTTGGAATAGATTCCAGTGTAAACGTCCTGTGAAATTTTCCCAGAAATTTTGGAGCATCATGCCTCTGTCGGACTGCAGTGAAATTGTGGAGTAACTTTGAGGGAACATGACCATACACATTATAAAACATGCTGCTAAATTCAGTTGTGGTAATGATCTCCCTATGAATGACACTGTTATATATTTTGAATATCGCATATTAGAGTTGTCCAAAGATGATGTCTGTGAGAATCTTCATTCTGAAGTCTTAATTCTAGTAAGATGCAGTTGGAAGTCAACTAGCTACTTACTGTTGTCTTATTCTTATGGATATTAGTACAGACTGCATACGGCGTAGTGTGTAGCCTCTACCAGTTGATAAATTCAGACAGTGCCTTAGTAATGATCAGGATGTGTGAAAGATTGTCTTTACAGTATACTACAGCTACTGATTTGTGAGGTCTTTCACAGTGAAAGAAATTGTTTCAAGATCTGTTTTGGCACATCTGGCTTCTTTACATTTGTTTGTAATTAATGTATTCAGTTGTTTGAGTTGTTTTCTGGGGTTTTTTCCTTAGTGTCCTCCTACCAGTACTTTTCTGCCTTTTAGTATTTCACCTGTGGGTTTCTGGGTGCTTGCTCTTTTCACTTCGAGTCAGGTTTTACTTACATGTGGCCCTGTAACATTCAAAGAATCAGCAAGAACATCTAAGCTTTAACTAGTGCTTTTGTTGTGCTGTCAGCTTACTTTGAGAGGAAGGAAACAGAGAGGAGGAAGAAAGTGTATTTTTGTATTTGAAGGCTGGAGTATCTCCCAATGTTTTTGTGTGTTCTATGTAGGAAGTCTCCTGATCATCTGTAAGGCCCTGGGGGAATACCTCAAGTTCGAGAGAGAGCTTTCAAGATCTGAATGAGCCTGGATATTAAGTTTTTGAGCAAGGTGCTAGTGTAGATACACTGTGTGCTTTACACCATTAATAGAAAAATGAAAAGCAGAGCAAGTCCAGTAGTGGGATCTGGAGTTTGTACAAAGGATGTGACAAGAATGTTGTTCTACTTCTCCCCACCCCACCCCCAAATTTGTTTTCTAGCACTGTCGTACTTGATAATTTTCCTTCTTCATTCTGTTCACCACTTGAGCTTCAGGTTCTAGATACTGATGTGTGTTTAAAAATGTGTCAGAATCTCACTTCCTCACAGGTGTCCTTAGATTATCCAGTAGTGTTTTACCCTTTTTAATGTTTACACACATCAGTCTGTTTGGAACTGGATGAAGAGTAGGAGATGCTAACTATTGCAAAATGGTTGTATAAAGCTGTTTTATCTTAAGGAAAAAAAATAGGATTTGGTGGGTTGAGTGGGAAAGCAAGTTGGGGAGAAGTAGCAAGTTAACTTCTAAGGAGAGGTGTTTGGGATCAGACTGCACTGATACCTCTCACAGGTACATCAGGTCTTTTGTGAGACTGCCGATAAGCAACTGTTGCTTCAGAGATGCTCGTCCTGCGTCAATGACATTTTCAGAGTCATAATCTTTTGTCCAAAGCAAGTATTTTTTAACTTTGTATTTGTAGTTCAGGAAACTTGCAGAATATTGAAGGTGCCATAACTGAGTCCGGTGTTGGTGCTTTTCATAGTATTTGCCAAGTTCTAAATATCCTGTTACCTTACTTGGGCAGGACTAATGAGGGATGATGGGAGCTAATCTAACCAACAGCCTTCCATCGTTCCTCATTAGTCCTGCCCAAGCAAGGTAAAGAGAAAATTAAAACA
>NW_009260188.1:351279-367440 GCF_000687185.1 Egretta garzetta
GAAAGTGAGTTGGATTCATCAGGTAAATAACCATCTTCAGTACAACTGGGAAAGTATTCTTTCCTTTCCCCTCTTGAAGAGGGTTCTGTTGGTGGTCTGTCCTACAGCCTTGCCAACTTTGTTGGCTAGGGGAAAGAACCTAGTGTGTTTTACACCACAGACCAAAGCATAGATATTCATAGTCTTGGAAGTTCATGCTTCTGTTATGGACACACTGTCCCAGCAGAAGCAGCCATGAAAGTAAGCTTCCAACATTACTGACAGCTTATTCAATAAAAATTCAGGTGCTTTGATAGTGCATGAGAAAAAGATGTTGGTTTGATAGCAGATGGGACCAACTTTTGATTCAGTTTTTGCCACTGTTGAAACCACTGCTGAGAAAACTGTGCTTAAGGATATGTTTAGGTTACAGCTCCTGAATGTGGGAATTCTGTAATGATTGAAATGTGTCTTAAATACCCTCATTTTACTGCAGTGGAGGTTGTACCGAGTTATCTTTGGCCTGAGTCTTATGCCTCTGCAGATAAATAATGTTGCAGGCAACTTCTGTTTGCAAATAACTTTGCTTGTAAAGCAGGCTATTTCACTGGGGCCGTTCTCCAAGATACTTAGGTAAACCTTATGTGTAGGGACCTTGCTTTAATTTAGTACCAGAGGTATTACTTTTCAGTTGCAAAAAGTGTAATTTCTTTTTCCCTCCAGTGTTAGCTTCATCAGGCTTCTGTGTCTGAATGCTTGTGGCTTGCTGGTTTTAGGTCTATTGTGGTACTCCTAGATGTATGTGGTGGTTTTCTGGATTTTGTTTTTAAATTTTGTGGGCCCTCTTAAGCTATGAAAGTTTGTTTTGGGTCTTCCTGGTGTTGCCCTGATACTGTTTCATCAGAGAAAATATATAGCCTAGCTTGCAGCTATGTCATATGCATGCTCTAGCTTTAGCACTTCCTTTCTTTTTTTCTTTTAACTGGTGTGTATTTCTAAAAATAGATTTGTGAATCTGGACAAACCCCAGTGTTACAAAGCAGAATATAAAAGATGTCGAGGAAACAGTATTCAGTCCTGGACGTCAGACAGTAGGCTAGATGATGGAATAAAATATGATCCCAAGTTTTTGAAGATTGAGGTATAGGTCTCTAAAATGTACTTCCCAGAGAGCATGGTGCTCAGAGATCTTTCTTAGTTGGGTGAGATGGAGTCCAGATTAACTGAAAAATATCTGAAAGAAGCTTGGTTTTCCTAGTTTATCTCTAAATGAAAATATTACTCAGATGTTCTGTTAGTGTAGCTGTTCCTTCTTGGTTTGGCAGTTACAAAGCCTGGCAGTGGCACTACCCTGCCTTAGCATCGGTTTGGGGGTTTGTTCGTTTTTTAGTTGTTTTTTTTTTCTGGTGTCCTCTGAGCTGAGCTCAGAATCATATAGGCTTCTGTATTCTGTTAATGAGTTGTTTTCTGGAGTGTGTACATGTTGCTGCTTTTCAGATCACTTTCTGTATTTTATGAGATTGATGGAAACCATCCAGTGCTTCAGGGGAGTATCAGCTTTGCCTCTGTTGTTGCTTTCTTTGCTTACCTGCAGCTTCCCTTCTTTGTTCCAAGTCATACATCTAAATCCTCCTTTCCTTGTTCCCAGTTTTGCTTCTGTAATCCAAATCTGTTCCCTTGAAGGAAAATATGAGAAAATATTGTCCTACTTTCAGCCTCCTTGCTGTCTTTCTGAGGCCAGTTCTAGCCTCTAGTTAGGTACGTTGAGGCAGTTGTCCAAGACATCTGAACCATGAGGCAGGTCAGAGAAAGGACCTCTAGGTATCAAAACATGGACAATTCATACTGTAAGCGGAAGTTCTGCGTTTGTTTTGGACCTTGTTGACCATAGTGATGAAATTTGCAAAGTTGTCTGTACTAAACCAAACCCTTGCTTGTTGTTTATACTTTCCGTAAATTAATGTTTATATGGTCAGGGTTTTTTTCCTATCTAAAGTAGACTAACAAAAATACTATCCTTCTTAATTCATCTGTCTTGTCCTTTGCAGGACAACTTTGTCAATTTCCTCATGTTTTCTTATTACTATTTTTAACCAGGAATTATACCATGCTTTACCTCAGCATCCTGAATTTTGTGAATGAGGGGTGGATCTGGCTTGTGTTAAATTATTAAAAGATGATGCCTATTGTCATTCACCAGGAATACTCTCTAATCTTCATAACTTCAATTTGTCAGTTAGGGAGCATTGGGTGTGATGACTTTGTCATAATCCTGCCACAATATTTTGTTGATGCAAGGTTGTGTCAGCATACTGTGAGATGACATGGCCTACTTGCATCAGCAAAGACTACTGTGATGCCTTCTGGTAACATCTGCTGTTTAAGGAGAAACTAAATTGAGACTTAGTAGGAATAGTCTGAATAGATTACAATGTTTCTGCACGTATATATCTTAGCTAAGATTTGACATACCTAATGCCTCTTTATGTGGTGAAAAAGAATGGAATTACTGATACAATATCTATTCTAGTTAAGATGCAAACTGTCCATCCTTATCCCAAAACACGCAAGTCCTTTCTCAGATCTACTTTTTATCCTTCTTAGGCAAGAGACAGAGGATGTGATTCGCTTGGGCACAGTTTCTGTGAAGTTTTTTATTTGTCTCCCTCTCCCCTGTCTGTTGGGCTCTTGCGAGGACCTAGACTAGTGGGAAAATATTGAGAGAAATGTATGATAGACCTGGTAGCTTTCTGCTGGCCCATATAGCCATAGTTATCTATCCTGTTGCAGCTATACCAAGCCTTTGTGATTCTGACCTTGGATTGTGTTTTAGTGATTGACTCTTCATGCCATCCTAACGTGGGAACTCTGGTCTCAACAAAGTGGTGTCTCAGTGGATTGATCATGGTCTGGTGTTAAGGCTGTTGCAGTCAAGGATCAGAATCCTTGAGGTGAACTTTAATCTGAAGGTCAATGAGCTGGGATTGAGAACACCGGTTTAGTATTGCCTTTGTCATATGCTTTAAGGATGGTCTTTCAAGTTTATTTCCAGAATGCTTTGGATTTTTATAAACCAGTTGAAGATAGAGAAGTGTCCCTGCAACTCATGATCTTGTTCATGTGATGGCTTAGTCATTCAGAGGACCTTACTTTGACATGAAACACTACCATGGAGGAACGTTCTGTGCCCATCCCACTCTCCACCCCCCCAGTGTTTGTTTCAATAGAAGTCCACAGAGATGGTAATTTGTTTTCTGGTAAACATGACACTAATAATTCATCTAGCTCTGAAAACAGAATTTGAAATGGTTGTTTATAAACTATTACTGGGATCCAAAGTGTTCTTGGTCGGTTTGATGTGAATGTTTTCTGATGAGTGTTGGAATTTAAACTTGATCCATTCCATTATGAACTTTCTTGGCATGTTGGTGTTGAAAGTCTTTGAAGCTGAGCAAGAGGAAGACCACTGTATGAGATCAGGTATTAATTTGTCAGTTACCAGTTTCAGGAAGGTATCTTTGAGCAGGATTAATCCAGAAAAGTGTTTCAGCAGCTTTAACTGTTTAATTAAAAGAAATGCCCCCACTACCGCTCCCCTCCCCCCCCCATCATCCCACATGATGTCATTATTAAATGTACTAAAATAACTGCCAAGGAGTGAATCTGATTGCATTACAATTCAGAATTCAAGTCAGATTAATGTACCCTTACAGTTTAAAAGGCTGCATATGTAGTGTCCTACTTTAAAAACAGCAAAACATTTTTTCTCTTTGAGTTCAAATACATGAAGAATTACAAAAAAGAAATTAAGCCTGACTGAGTTCTAGTAATCAATGCATAAAATAGTTGAGGTGCATAAATATCTTAATGGAAACCAAGTTACGAGATAATGAATTTTTTCAGATCACTAAAAATCCCATGTTTTTTCCCTGTATGCTGGCTAATTCTTCCTTTCCATTCCTCTCTAGGGGTGTTATAGTGCAGGTTTAAGGAAAAGGCTTCTCCTAAGTAGTTGTATGGCATACATACCACATGTGAGGAGTGACATGTATTTATTTACTTACTTATTTATTTAAAGTCTTTAAAGAAATTTTGAAGTTATGCAGTGGATGTGTGATTCAATGTTTTGGGAATACTTTCCTGGACCTCCTCATTCTGAACAGCCAGAATCAGAGTATGGGATCTCTATTATTATCTCTCTCCCTATCTGTGAAGCCCATACAAAGGAAGCATCGAAAAAGAACAAATAAAGTAACAAGTTTCTTGATCATAGAGAAAATTGCCAAAGAGCTACCAGGGATGAATCTTCCCCCAACATACACAATGGCTATTGAGTAGTTACTTTACAATACTCTGGGGCTGCTACTTGGAAATTCACTTGTGTCCAGAAGAAACAAAAATGCTCCTGGAGATGCCTGCAAGGGGTCCTGATGAGCTAACATGAATGGAACTGCCTGTAACATTGACAGAACTCCTAAGAGCTACCTTGGAGGAGTCTAGGCTGCTACCTGGGAATTTGCGTATCTCCAGAGGCTAACACACTCCAGAAGATGCCTAGGAGAATTCCCAGGGACTTACAGGGCATGGACCTTCCCCCAATATACACAATGCTCTTCAAGCAGATACCTTAGAAGGGTCTGGGGCTGCTACCTGGGAATTCAGCTGTCTCCAGAGGAGGGCAACACAGTCCTGGAGATTCCTGTTTCCAGGCTTCTGCAGGGAAGCCACCTGAGGAGTCTTGGGCATGTTGGAGGCAGGTTCATGCTCTGTACCTTCGCTGGGAGTCCTCCCAGGCAGCTTTGGAGAGTTTTGGCCTGTTGACTAGCCTAGTGCCTTTACGTACTTGAAGTGCATCAGTTTAGGTTCTTCAAAAGTGCTGTTCACTGTAAGCATTTTGGGGGTAAGTCTTGGAACATATTTTCTCTCAAGTAGCTTGTGGAGAGAAAGGACAGAAGTTTTTGGGCTTTCCCTTGATTCTTAAGGTCATCAAACTTCCAGGTTTGTTTGCTGTGCCTTTTTCTGAAGTTCAGGTGTTCTTGGGTAAGGTCTGGTTTGGCATTACAGTAAATGTGACTTTTTGGGGGAGTAAGTTGGAGGTGTTTAGCCAGCTATTTGAAGCTTTTCCTTAGTGTGTCTTATGAGCTGAATGTTATCTGCTGCAAGGGGTATTTCTTTGTATGCTTTTTTTAAGTCAAACTTTCCTGCTTGGTGATGTTTGGTTGTTTCTCATATCAAATCTAAGTGTACTTAAAATGCCAGTATCAAGCATCCCTGTGTGGTGGTTTCCTATAGAAGGGGAAAGCGTTGCTGGTGTGATTTCTAAATGTGCTTCTGTCCACCAAGCAGTACTTGATTCAGTGCAGTTCTGAGGTGCTGCCTCCTCGGGAGGCTATATGTTGGTGTCTGATTTGGGCTGTGATGACTCCCAGGAAGCAACATCACCACCTCTTTCTAGATTTTCAGAAAGCAGACTTGCTGCGAGGCATTAGGATGATATAACAATTTCAGTGTGTGTTTGTTACCTTGCAGTGTGGGGCAGGTTCAGTTGGTTAGCTGATCACTTCCATGAAGCCAAATCTAGACTTATAAAGGAATGCTCATTACCACTCCTCACATGCAAGTAAAAACACCTTTCCTTTAATGCCAAAAGAGAGTGGAATGCAGGAAAAAATCCAAATATTTTTCAATACCACCAATAATAGTACCCACAGTATTTTTGGCCAGCTTCGGAATTGAGTATCTTTACTGAAAGCAATTTAAAAAGCCATATAAAAGCATATCTTGATCTCACAGTCTGATGCTAGTATCAATAACTGGCTAAGCCTTACTATTGCTTTTGCAAAGCATTTTAAACTCCTTTCTTCTCCATCTATAATGACATAATTCTCACTCTTCAAAACCACAAGAAGATTTTACTCAGCTGTGCCTTCTGCTTTCAAAAGGTATTCAGGAGCAACAGTGCCATGACAGTCATCAGTACCAATAATGGTTGCCATCTGCATTCAGCTCAGTACAGGCAGCTTAGAACAGCTTAGCCCTGCAGCACTGGACTGGGCAACACCATTCCTTCCTAGTGAGGTTGTCTGCTTCAGCTGAAGTGGCAGACACTGGCTGTTCAAGCAAGTACAGATTCAATGGTACAGAATTCTATTTTGGTATCTCCAAGGAAAAAGCTTTTACATAGGATGTTCTTCTCTGACTCAGAAGATACACTACGATTAGAGGCAATTCTGACTAGCAAGGTTTAAGTCTCAGGAGCTTTAAGCATTCCAGAATGTCAAGCACTCACAGTTTCCCCTCATTCTTCTCCCTCCTCAAAGAAAGGAGGCTGATGAAGCCATAGGTAGAAACTAAAAAAAGTGAAGATGGATTTCAAATGACTAGGAAGAGGAAGAGCAGCATGGTCACACATCAAAGCTTCTTAGATACAGTCTTATTTTTGCTAGTACTCTTAAGTAGCAGAGGATCAGTCACTTTGTTCCTGGTAAGAACTCTTGTGTAGCCAAATACTAGAAAAAAACTAAGTTTCTAAAGTAATAATAGTAAAACATGAAATTGTATAAAGATGTATTGAATTAAAAACAGGTCCATGCTCTCTTATTTTATTATTGTAGCTAGACGCACAGCTGCTTGGGAAGAACACTTCCACTAGTGCCAAAACTCTATTCTGCCATTCACTAGAGTGCAACCTAATATGCTCATTGAAAATCTGTTTATAGTATCCGGAAAAGTCAGCCAGAACAAATTAAAAAAATAGGAAAGTAACTGATTACAGACTTAAGAAATAAAAATGAGGAGGTTTTGTCTTGAATTAGTTGTGCATTATAGGGGAAAAAGCCTTACTGGCAAGGAAGGGTATCAGAGCAACAAAGTAGTCCAGCTTTATAACAAGACTTACACATGTATGCCACCACACAACTTTCTGTTAAGCTATACCCATAGGACAGAGACAGAAGGAGTAGTCAAAGCTTCCAGTGCACAGCACCCTATACAACACCAGTGTTGGTGAGCACCCTGTATTTTGTGCTTCCCAGTACTCACTTAGCAGTTTGAACAGTATTCTGAATTACTCAATTTGATAACACAACCTGATTTTACTCATCCAGTTAATCCTTGTGTTCCAGCAGCTATTCATATTACAGGTTGTCACATGTTTTGATATATATAACCTTCACCTTTGGTATATTCAGAGGGTGACAAAACCTCTACTCATCTGACCAAGTAATTTCTTCAGATAGATTAATGACTCTAAATCCTAATTCATTTGCTGCTAAATGCTGTTTAAGCAACTTCCATTTCCTCATAATTTCCTTTCCCTATACACTCAACTTAGTGCAAAGGTACTTGCTATACGCCCCTTCCCTCAACATATAAATACCAACGAGAGATGATGTTACTTTCTGGATATTCTCAATCTGCAACAGTGTCCTGCGTTCCTTACATAGTTCGGGATCTTGCAGTGAATCATACTCTTGTCATACTGCATCTCCATTTCTTACTAAGGATTCTTCTGCTTTTGGTAGAATTCTTGCACTGATTTAACTGCAGGATCAGGGGGTGATACATAAAATGTCATTAGAAAGGTAAAGTGTTGAGACAATTGGTTTGTGGGGATACAGTAGAGATGCTAAAAGTAGGAGTGAAACCAGAGGATTAGTTCTTTAAACTTCTCGTGTTTTTGCAAGCCATCAAAGATGTACAAATTCTGGCATTCTGATTGACCTGTGGTCATTATTAGTTAGAACGCAGAAGCTTCCATAACTAACCAGGAAGCTAATTGTAGGTCAGTAGTTCAACACCCTTCTCATATTGTCCACAGCTCAGTTTTATTTACAAAACTGTCTTCAGAAGCATAGCTGTTGCTACTTGCTTATTATTCAGTAAATGTGCAACACTCAGCATCAGCAGAACATTTCCAGCTTTGTTTTGTTGTCTTACAGACGTTCCTAAACTTAGGCAGTTGTGTCAGATTATTTTCCATGACTTGTATGAGTCAATTGAGCACTGATTAAATTGAGACTGGCCACTGCGTTTCAAGGTCATTTATATGTTCAGATACATTAAATGAAACATCCTCAGTCCTGCTTCTGACATGATATTAAACCATACCAATTTAAGCCAAAAGTGTTATACTTAGGTTTACTTAAAAGTGCAGCATCAAAAAAAACCCCACTAGGATCTTTTTCTGCTGGGAGGCTTGTGAAGGTGTCTCTGTACTGTATTCTTATACACTATGATAGAAGAAATTTATCATCTTCTGCTTCCCATATGACTGCTCTGGTGGGATGCTTTTCTCTTTGATTTTAGCTCTTTTAAGAGACAACCAGTCTCTCATTAATGGATCAGAAATGTTCACATGCA
The DNA here is from genome assembly GCF_000687185.1 of Egretta garzetta. Classification (NCBI taxonomy): domain Eukaryota; kingdom Metazoa; phylum Chordata; class Aves; order Pelecaniformes; family Ardeidae; genus Egretta; species Egretta garzetta. The sequence goes on from NW_009260188.1 coordinate 359,620, forward strand.
ACAGTGACACCAGTCATGATTTTTATCACATTTTGTATTTGTATATATTGTCTGTATCACTAGCTAAAGCACACAGATTGACAGCTTATTTCTCAAAAAGGCTTGACAGCTTTGAATCTGAAATCAGCAGACAGAGCAGTTTTGCTTTAGGAAAAGTCTCACCCTAACGTGTAAAGTTGCCAGTATCACAGGAGTAATAGGGCAAAATACAGCCATGCTCATAATGATTATATCACAGGCTGTGAATGGATAAACACTACCGTCATCCCAGATGCTCAGTTGTTTTATCAATCTAGGAAGTTATATTCTAAGAAAGAGGATGAAAAGGCATGGTGAAACAAATGCTCACCTGGACTTTCAAGGTGAGCTATAAAAACTTCATTGTTTTCACAGATGCACCTTATGTAATACCAACCCTTGTTAGAGGAAATATGGCTGTTTGAGGACACACCCTAGCTCTTAAAAGCACTGCAGTAGTCCTAAATAATTCATATCTGTGTAACGCAGGTATGTGTCCATTTACTCTGTCTGTAAACCATTAAAATCTGGAACTAGTATTAGAGTCTTGCAACAGAACCGAGAATTTACAGAGAACTAAATTATAATTATGTGATATGGTTTTATTATAAAGTGAAGGGATGCAAGAGGGGAATCTTCCACTGGTGAACTGATTTGGCACCAAAGGTGATATCAAATGCCAGAGGTCTGCTTCACTTCCCTTGTACTATAAGTTCTTGTCAACTTCCAGGTTGACTGAGATAGAAGGAGGCAAGACTGTGATCTTTTTGGATGCTGAAGCATATGGCTGACAGAACTTATCACAGAATCTATGAAGGCTAAAGAGTGTCTTACTCAGCTTTTGGGCCATCTGCCTGTAATCTTGGTGTTACAGCAAGAACTCCATCCAGACCTACATTACTGTCTTCTGGCAGTGTAGCTGTTAAATTGTTGAACATCCTGGATTCCATAAATATTCTTGTGCAGTCATACCAGACTTTTTTTTCTCAAATTAAAATTTTGACTATAGTATGGTTGTTTTGGTTTGGTTTTTTTAAATGCCTGAGTATCAGATGCTATGCTGCTTCTCTAGCTCAAGTCGTTGGTGTTTGTTTAGCTCTAAGTCCATCTTTGTGTTTTCTGCTTGTCACCTCTCAGTATGGTGATAATTCGATTTGCTTTTTGTTTTTAATCTCCTTTTTCTCACTTCATGAATTCTCTTTCATGTGTCAGAGATGCAACTTTCACTGTGAATCCTTTAGAATCTTTGTTGCAGGACTGTGGGATAAACACATATTATGAAGAATAGTAGTTCTGTTATCTTGGCTAAAGGAATGAATTTAAGGTGTTTCATGCTGCTGCATACCATAGGATAGTTTATGGGGGAAAAAAAAAAAGGTGCTGAAGTTTCACCTTAACATGACCTTGATTTTCATCTAAACCAGCTGGCTAATCTGCCCGTTTCTAACACACGGAACTTAATAGTATCAGTATCTCTGCTTGGTTAAATTGAAGCTATTGCTTTCTCCCTTTTGTAACTGTAGACAGGCATTCTAAAGGATTCATGCTTTTACATAATGCACTGTTTAGTATTTTCATGCTAGAGTTTATATTAATAATGGCTAACATACCGTATTCTAATCAGCCTTTGGTTGGTACTCTGACTTAGTGCACCCCAAGAACATACTGCTGGTTGATACAGAATGAGTCACTATTGTATTCTGTGTCTAACTGGCTGCTGACGATAATGGCTTATTGTGGCTTGCAAAGGGTTTAGACAATGTGGAAATTAAAGGAAGACTCCTTTGGCTTCTTTCCTTCACCAGGTACAACTTTAAACCTTAATTTATGGAGGACTGGATTTCTTGAAGACATGTGTACCTATCAATGGATTACAGTTACATAAAGCTATCAGAGTTAGACATGCTATGTTGGTGTAAGAGTTGATGCGAAGATTTTACTGTTACTTCAGGCAAACCTGAGACTGATCAAGAGTTCATGTGAAAACTTTCTTTAGGTCATTCTCCACCTGCTTTGTATTAATGATATCTTCAAAACTTTAAACAAAATTACAAATTACTTGCTTTGACTTAACATGTAATAATGGTAGCAATACTTCTCGCATCTCACAACGAAGTTCTGTGGTTGCAAAAAGTTTGTCCGCTCATCCAGTCTTTAATATTTTTATTTAAAATAATAAACCTTTTCTTCCCTCCTTCTCCATTCTCCTAGAAGAGTTATTGCTCCTTGAAATGAAGTGCTATGCAAGTGAAAGGACTTCTATTTCTATATAATTTAGAAGTTGGTGGGTATTTAAAACCTGTAGTGTAGGTAGTTATTGGTATTGTTTCAAATATGTATGCATAGGGTGGCTTCTTGGTTTATAAAGTTACTGAATTCTGTGTAAAGGATATGCTTGTAAATGAATACACTCATAGTTATGGAGCATGAAGAATAATGTTTCTTTAGGAGAACTGAAATATGAACATAAAAACAAGATTAAAAAGTATATGGTGGCAGTCTAGTTTGGAAACTCCAATATTGAAGATCAGTTGATAAAATGAATTCTAATTTCTAATCAGGCAAACAAAACCCCCTCTTCTGAAAAGTGCTGTTTCTGTTCTAACTAGCACAGATCACAATAGAAACTGTCTTTAATGTCTATCAGGGGGATGTCAGACATTGTGGGTGTACTGAGTGTCTTGGTGTTGTGATGCAGTGACTTCAGTTTGAATATATTTTATATCTGAAAGTTACATCTCTTATTTTTCTTATCCTTATTTCAGTTGGGATGTTAATAGTTTTGAAGGCCTGAAATAGATCCGTGTGTAAACTAATTCTTGATGCAAAGGAATTTTGAACGCCCTTATTTCTTCCCCAATTCAGGGCTTCATATAAAAAATTCAAACAAGTAGCTAAAATCCTAATTAAAATTAGCTTTCTGTGCTGATTAGGGTTGCTGTAAACTGTAAATTTAAATTTGCTTAAACTAATCCTTTCTATGTGGAACATCCAGATCTCACTTTCAGCATATTTTGGAAGTAATACCAACTTACTCATGCTTTTGGTTGAAGAACCAAACATGGGTCTGCTCCAATACAAATGAAAAATCTAGGCTGTTCTTTTTCTATTCCTCCTCTCGTCCCAGTAATTTGGAGAAATTTGCAGGCAAAAAAGAGCTCAGTGAAGAGAACTCAAGCCATTACCTAAACTTTAATTCTTACTCTGTTCATGTCAATCCTGGTCACTTTTTTCTTATGGTTCACACTATATAACACCTGTTAGCTTGTCTAAGGATTTTTTTTTTCCCTTCTCCCTCTTAATTATTAACTTAGTAGATCAGTAGAACAACTGGTATCTGAAGGGATTGCAATACTTTATTTTGTAGAAAAACGGAACACTATTTCTGTGAGATTAGGAGGTGGAGGATTTACTGCCTAGTCCCTACCTCATTTCTACATCTTACTATGGTGAAAGCAGGTTTGCCATCAATTACTTATACTATCAGTGTTGGACCAAGCCAGTCAGTACAATCAGGATGTCTGAATGTCTTTGGCTGACCAATTTCATTTGTGAGTCTCCTTTATCCTATGACTTCAGATCTATTCCTTATTTACATCTCTATACAAAACTTTCTCTTAATATGTAGAATTTATAATACTGATACCCTAATTTTTAACAAATAGAAATAGTGAAGTCTGAAACTGAAAAGTTTTGCTATGTGAATTGATGGGTGTAGTTGGAAGGAGAGAGAAGGAAGTGAAGATTAATGGCGCTCTCAATAAGCTTTGCTCTTGTTTCATTGTTCTGGAAATCTGCCTTTTTCCTGTGAGCTGATTGAAGGTTGACTGTAATTATTTTCTGTTGCAGATGAACCAACACGTTCCTTGAGTGGTCTCATCTTGAAGAATAATGTAAAAGCACATTTTCACAACTTTCCCAATGGGGTAACTGACTTCATTAAAAGCGAATGTCTGAACAACATTGGTGATTCCTCCCCCTTAATCAGAGCTACTGTAGGTAAGTTTGCTCTTACTACTGTCTTCTGCATACTGAGAATGTTAACTGATACAGGTGAGAGCTGCATTAGTGCTGTAAAGTTATTAAACTCTTAAACCTGTTTGCTTCTGATAATTGCCACAACTTCAACATGCTTTAATGCTGATACCTATCCTTAGTGTGAATATACAAAAGTCACACTTACTTTTGCTTCCTATTGTCTTAGAAATGATTTAGCAATTCAGTTCATATTTCTTGAAACATAACTGAAGTTTATTTGAAGCTACTAAAATTGAGCTTGCTGCCAATTTCTGTACCTAAAAACAGGAACAAGGTAAAGATCTGGCTTCAGAACTATTTCAGCACTGCGCTTGCATCAATGAAACACTTGTTAGCTGATTTCCTGCGCCCCACCCCCCATGTGCACACGCATGCACATCCCTTGAGGGAATCATCATATACATCCACATAATGAGTTTCTGTTTCAAAATGCCTTCTGTCAGAAAACAGTAGATGAAGTATGGTATATGGAAAATCATAGAATCATAGAATGGTTTGGGTTGGAAGGGACCTTAAAGATATCTAGTTCCAGCGAGAATTTTTTTTGTCACGTGGATTTCTGATTCCGTAGATACTTTTGCTTTAGTACACTTCTTCCATAAAATATGCATATTTGCATTATTTTTACATTTTTACTTGTTTCTAGGTGAAGGTGCTATTCTGTATGCTCTTTGAGAGTATGATTTCCTGCAATTATTACAATCATTGTAGCATTTTCCTTGTCAACTCAAAAAAAACTAGAAAAAAGTAAACCAAATATATATTTGAATATGAGAGAAAATGGGGGTGAGTGTCAGTTCAGAAAGAAATTCAGCTTGTATCAGCTGACTCCTCTTACAAAATGATCTGCCAGTTACTGCTGCATTAGAATCCTTTGCTTTTTCTATAGGATTCTTTCTCCAGACATCTAGGTTGTGGACTATGGGCTAGAGAAAAATGCTGATCTCTTAGCTTTTTCCTGCTGTCTCATCACTTGTGAAGCTGCTTTACTATGAATTTTATTAATCTCCCATTTTCTTAATGACAGTAGAAATAAGTAATTGAGTGGCACATACTTTTGTGATTTCAGTTTGTAGAAATGCTTGCTTATTTGTTCATAGGAGTTGCCAGTAGAGTACAACAGAGCTGACTAAAGAATATATCCCAGCTCTGTTTGGATTGCTCTCTTAGGGTTGTTTGGTGGTGATGGTTTGTGAGGTGGTTTTTTGGTGGTGGAGGATTTGTTTGTTTTCAAGCAGTTATTCTTTGATTTCTCCTCGTAAGAAATGTTTGTTGATTATTAGCTCAGTTACTGTTCAACTTTAAGTGATCCTTGCAGGGATTATTCAAGCATGTATAAACTCTGAAGATGAGTAGCAACTGATGAACTGTATGCTTACCTAAGAGCTGCTACTAAGCTCATGCTTTACCCCCTCCCGTTGGAAGTAATTAAATGTTCGATCCTTGTACGCTTCTGTCTTAATAGTGAGGTTGCTCCAGTACCCACTGGTCTCTGATACTAGCTAGGTGTAAATACATTACTAACTACCTAGGCTGCCTTTTTAGCGTATGAGTTGGCATATGCTAGTTAGAGCTGCTCTTTGAGATGCATACAGGTTTTTGCAGTTCAAGCACTATCAATTTAATGAGCCAACTGCAAATAAGATCTCTGGAACTCTTGATAGGAAGATGAGCAGGTACATCAGGATAGCATCAGAGAAAATTTAATGCAGCATTCACTCTCCTTTGTGGTCTCTAGTATCTAGTGCTAACCTGACAAAAGCTGATACCTTTTGGCTATGATGGAGGCAAGCTGATTAATCCCATTCCCAAAGTCACCTCGCTGAGGGGAATGAGCATGGCAATAGAGTTTATTTTAGAACTGTGACTTGAGACCAAAAGGCAAGTACAAGTTGTTGTATCCTTACTTAGCTTTTCCCTGTTTTAATCCCCAAATGCGTGACTGTGGAACTTCTCTGTGCTGTGTGGTACCGGTTTTAAAACCCTATGTGGTAATGCTGAAATATGGATTCCAGTTCAAAAAAGGTGGCTGCATGTGTTGAGGACCCACAAACTTACCAGGAAATAAATGCATCTGTTCAGGAATTGCCTGTGACTGTTCTTAAAACTTTCTGGGACCATAGGGTTACCTGCTGCTTAAAAGCAAGCAGGAGAAATAGTTTGAGTGTTTAGTGGAAGGAATGGAGAGCTTCACTGCAGAAGGAAAGTGAAAGCTAATGATTGCCCTGTGAGGGGGAATTTTGCTGTGAAGTTCAGCTTTTCAGAATTAAGGAGTTCAGAAATCAATTTTAGGAGCTACAGAGGCAAAACACCACCCCAAAAACCCCAGCCTTCCCCTGTCCTGTTATTGGCATGAGAGTACTGAAGCATAGCTGCTTTTTCTTTATGTTCAATTTTCTTATGGTAGAATTGATGCTGTAAACTGAGGCTGTATGTAAGTGAAACAGTGACATAAAAGATGCTGTCATGATATTACACCTATGTTTTTAACAATCTCTGACATCCCTCTGCAGTTTGTTTTCTTGCATATTTATTGCTCAATTAGGCCAGCTGCTATGTTCATTAAATTTCACATTTGTCAAGTGAAATATCACCAGATTCTGTAATACTGTTTTAAAGTTCATTACAAATCAAAGAGCATCTTTATAACGACTTTGAGTTTCAGCTTTCTAACCTTGCAGCTTAGTATGTTGGTCAGAAGGACCTGTTTTAACTGTCAGCTCTAGCCCAAACCTCTCAAAAACATGCAAGCTACTCAACTGATTACTTCTTTACTTTGATTATTCTTCTGATGTCCATGTTTCTGTCTGAAGTGTTGCAGAGAAAGCCACAAAGGCTAATTTCTGGTGTCTTCTGTTCCATGCTTGCCAAATAAAGCAGCATGTGGGTGGGAAGTATTTCACATTTGAAAGATGAAGCTCATTAGAAGCTCATAAAGATTCCTTCTAACATGAACATAAGTGCCTAAAACTTAATTTTATGTGGCTGTTTCCTCATTGTTCTTAAAACCTTTTGCAAAGCTTCAAATGCTATAGCTGTTGCCTAAATTCTTGATAGTCTGACTTTTTTAATTTATTTTAATCTTTTTTTGTCCCTGCCAAAGTGTCTCTTTATTGTTTCAAACACACTAGCACAGTGTTAAATGGCTTCTCCACAGACCAGTACAGAAAGTTCATAATGACATAGAATCATAGAATGTTTTGGGTTGGGAGGGACCCCTAGAGGTCATCTAGTCCAACCCCCCTGCAGGAGCAGGGACACCGCTAACTACATCAGGTTGCTCAGAGCCCCGTCCAACCTGGCCTTGAATGCTTCCAGGGATGGGGCCTCCACTACCTCTCTGGGCAACCTGTTCCAGTGTTTCACCACCCTCATTGTAAAGAATTTCTTCCTTATATCTAGTCTAAACCTACCCTGGTTTAGTTTGAAACCATTACCCCTTGTCTTGTCACAGCTGGCCCTACTAAAAAGATTTTCCCCATCTTTCCTATAGGCCCCCTTTAGGTATTGAAAGGCCACAATCAGGTTTCCCCGCAGCCTTCTCTTCTCCAGGCTGAACAAGCCCAACTCTCTCAGCCTGTCCTCATAGGAGAGGTGCTCCAGCCCTCGGATCATTTTTGTGGCCCTCCTCTGGACGCGCTCCAACAGTTCCATGTCCTTCTTGTGCTGAGGGCTCCAGAGCTGGACGCAGTACTCTAGATGAGGTCTCACCAGAGCAGAGTAGAGGGGCAGAATCACCTCCCTTGACCTGCTGGCCACGCTTCT
>NW_009260188.1:371058-414760 GCF_000687185.1 Egretta garzetta
GCGTCCCTGTACTCTTCCCAGGATGCCTGTCCCTGCTTCCACTGCCTGTGCAGTTCCCTCTTCCTCCTTAGTTTGACCAGCATCTCTTGTCTCAACCACGCCGGTCTCTTCCCTTCTTTGCCTGATTTCTTACACCTAGGGATCGAGAGCTCTTGCGCTCTGTGTATCACATCCTTAAAGATCTGCCAGCTCCATTCTGTTCCTCTGTCCCTGAGGACCGTTTCCCCGGGAGTCCTTCTGACTATGTCCTTGAGGAGCTGGAAGTTTGCTTTTCTAAAATTCAGAGTCCTGACTGTACTCTTTGTTCCTCCCATTTCCCTCAGGAGCATGAGCTCTACCAGCGCATGATCACTGCAGCCCAGGCTGACTCCGATCTTGACATCTCTGACGAGCTCGCTTGCATTGGTGACCACCAGGTCCAGTATCGCATCCCCTCAGGTAGGGGTGTCTATTACCTGGCTGAAGAAGTTGTCCTCAATGCATTCGAGAAACCTGCTGGATTGCCTACATTCAAGAAACCTGCTGGATTGCCTACAGCTTGCCGTGTTGGTTTTCCAGCAGATGTCAGGGTGGTTGAAGTCCCCCAGTAGGACGAAAGCCTGCGAGCGCGAAGCTTCCCGGAGTTGGAGGAAGAACACTTCATCCGTTGGCTCCTCTTGATCTGGCGGCCTGTAGTAGACACCAACCACCAGGTTCCCTTTGTTGCCTCTCTCTCTGATTCTTACCCATAAGCTTTCGACCTGCTTGTGGCTATTCTTCAGGGTCAGCTCTTCACACTGTAGTGATTTCTTAACGTAAAGGGCAACGCCCCTGCCCCTCCTTCCTCGCCTATCCTTTCTGAACAGCCTGTAGCCGTCAATAGCTACATTCCAGTCATGGGATTCATCCCACCAAGTTTCCGTAATAGCAGTCAGGTCGTAGCTTTTTAGCAGCATGATAGCTTCCAACTCCTCCTGTTTGTTTCCCATGCTGCGTGAGTTTGTATAGAGGCATCTCATCTGAGCTGTCGGCCTCGTCACCTCAGACATGTATTGTCTGAACTGCATGCATCTCTGTTGCAAGAGGCAGTGGCCTCAGGTCACTTCTTGCCTATGCATCTGGAAGTACTTTCTTCTAAGTTATCTTGTTTCTATCTGTGATAAGCCTTTTGGAGGAATGTTTAAAGTAGTTTTCAAATAGTCTTTCCTCAAGCTGTGAAAGCTTGCAACTGTTACAAGTATAGCCAGACCATTTGTCATCCTGTGAAACCACTTCTAGGACCTTGAAAAGACCTTCAACCGACTCTTTTCCAGAACTACCTACCCCTTTGAGATCTATGATATAACTTCTGTCACATTAGTCCAAAGGAATTCTGGGAATTCCATTCTTATGTTTGTTTCTGAACTCACATTTAGTCTACAAACAAACCTGTGACAGATCTGAGGTAGGGAGACAATTTTGCAATTTAAGTCCTTTGTCTAGGAGGCAAGAAAATATTTTTATTTTGTTCAGCTTAATTGAAAAAAGTAAATAAATAAGATCCAACAACAGTAAAATAAGTATTTTCTATTAATGCATCTGATATTCTTTGCAGGACCATAATTTTAAGGAGAAATGCAGTGTTTAAGACTCCACAGATCTCCATAGGCTTTTGGGAATCTTTTCTGTTCAGTTGCAGTTATGAAGAGAACTGGATACAAGCTGCTGCTGGAGCTGTAAAATTGTGGTTTACTTCTATCTTCATTTTTGCCCTGTCTTTGTGGGTTCTCCAGCCTTACTGCATCAAAAGAAACATGATGCAAAATATCTTTTAGTTACTGTGTGTCTTGTCCAGAATGTCCTTTGCTCAGTAATGTTTCCTTTGTTCTTGTGTATTTAACAAGAATTTTAAGATTTTATTGCAAAGAAAAATTACATATTGTGATTAGCTCAATGAAAAAGCTTAGGGAAACTTTTTCCATCACCTGCTACTTGGGAGATTACTAGTCGTAGTAGTATTAAGTTTTTCTGTGTTCATTCTCATTAGAAATAACTGTCAGTAGCATAATGGATTATGCTACTTGTTCTATTTTGTCTTGAGGCGAAATGGACTCAAACAAAGTCAGTCCTAGTTTATAAGCAGCCTTTCCTGTTCCTGCCACCTAATCAGTTTTTCCGGGATTTCTATATGGGGTGGAAACAGAATTAGTGACTCTTTGGGCTGACCTGTTTTTTGCTGAATGTCAATCAGCAAGCCCCTACAGCTGATCACTGGATGACCTGCCATAGTGTGTAAGCTCTTAGTAGGTATCTCAGTCTTGGAATGTGTTGTTAGCGTACTGGTTTTATACAAAAAAGTTGTGAACACATAACTTACCACTAGGTTGCAAGTTTATTGAATAACAGCTTCCCACATTCATGCTTTTGACTCATCATAAAGAAGAAGTGACTTGAGGTGGGTAGTCTATTTTACCGGAGGTCAAGATTTGAACAGCGTTTAGTAAATTTAGAGCCAACGCTGCCCTGCAGTGCTTGGACACGATTATTTCCTTAACTGGTGTTACTTTTGTGCTTGATTTCTCACAGCTGAACCCTTCATGGTAGCAGGAAGGAACAACCCTCCTGTGCATTTCAAAGCCTTTCAAACACCGTTCTTCTTTTTATGCTTGCCAGTTCTTAACAGAATTAATCTGTGAGAGGAGAAAAATGAGAAAAATTGGTATGAAACATGTGATGATGTGACATCTCTTTCCTTCATCCCTCTGATTCCTTTAGGCATTCTGATAACAACCATTGCCTCAAAAGGGGAGCTACAGAATTGGCCTGAACTCTTACCAAAGCTTTGCAGCCTGTTGGATTCTGAAGATTACAATACCTGTGAGGTAAGAAGACTTAGAGAAAATAGATTTTCATCTGGATTTGATTACTTTTATCTCTTTTTGTTGACACTGTGTGTAGTAGTGTGTGTGTATACGTGCATGTACATTGTCCTCAGAGAACAGTGGCTCAAATTTGATACTTTTTCATCTGCCTGCATTCTATGTTCTTACTGGTCATTCAAACAAACCTGTTTTCTTTGCGTAAAAGCAGAGTAAGACTGCAGATGGGTAGTTGTAGCATCTCAGCTGAGAAATGTCCTGAAGTTACCACTCTGTGATGCTTAATATTTTAGGCATCATCAAGCATCATCAGCTGACACTGAATTTTCTCTTACTTAAAAGTAGTGTGTTCATTCTTCTTGTAACTTAATTTGGAAAAGCTATCTATCATTCCTATATCAGGGTGAATCATTCCTATATCAGGGTGAAATAAACTGTTTTGTTCAGTATGTATGAAGGAAAATAAATACCAACTTAACTCTTTTAAACTATGAGGAGAAAAAAGGCCTTATCTGATTTTAAAAAAAAATAAATCTGTGATCACACAACTTTAGTTACTTGATACTGTCTACATAAAAGTGATGAAGCATTTTGTATAAAATAGTTCTCAGAAATAGGATAATGTTCCAAGATGCCGTGCTGTTTTATAGTGGTTTAGTGCTGCTTTCTCAAGGAAAAGAGGAAAACACTTGAAAATTAAATTAAAATTGGCCATCATATCCAGACTTCTGTTTTGCTCTACAAAAAAGCATGAAAGGAAACGCGATTATATATGTAATTAAATTGGATACTTCTGTACCTTGACATTTATGTCTCAAATAAGAACTAGGTTTTAACCATTTTGAAAAATACAATTTAATAGATTAGCATTGAATGCTAAAATTAAAATTACCACTTATCCACTGACTCACCCAGCTTAGGAGCTTATGGATGCCAGTATAAAGTGCTTAAATAAAAAGCCTTTACAGATGTTTCAGTTTAACTCCATATTTAGTTAGCTGCATTTACAGTGTTAACTATCAACATTTACTGTGTTGTGCTGAATTTACCTGTTCTGTACAAAACCTGATGTTTTGCTTTCTTCAGAATGTGAAAGAAGAGAGGGGTTTTTTCTTTTCTCTTAAATAGGGTGCGTTTGGCGCTCTTCAGAAAATATGTGAAGATTCTGCTGAAATTTTAGATAGCGATGTATTGGACCGACCACTCAACATCATGATACCTAAATTCTTGCAGTTCTTCAAGCACAGCAGTCCAAAAATAAGGTAGGTTTAGGTGTTGTAGTACAGTTGCCTGTACTACATGAGCTGCAAGGTTTCTATTTTGTAGATCTGTTTAAAACATGCTTAGATTTTTTTATACGGTCCTGCAGAGGTTCCATGCATCTGTAATTTCTGTGTTTATCTACTTAGTTAATACAACAATCTCACCTCTCTATACATCTTCCAAGTCTACCATCAGCGTACGATTTTGAAAATCAAACTGTTTCTTTTAAGTTTTTGCATATTACAAAAAATTCAGTGCTGTGGTTAGAACTTAATATTCTGATTAGAAGGAACAATTTTGCATTCATTTCGTAATGACTTCAGCAATGGGAGAGGCAAAATATTTTTGCTGACAGTAGTGTCTGAGTTCTTGCAGAAATTTTTTTCTGTTTTAACTTCACCAAAATTCAGAAAGCTCTTTATCTTTCAGCTGAATCAAGTTAAGTGGGCTCATCATCTTTTCACTGTAAAAATATTAGGTTCTCCAAAGTAAGCATAGGATAGAAGAAAAATTCCAGAATTAAATTGTTATTGCTAGTATTTATTACAAAGAACAGTAGCTTTTACCCAGAAATGAGCCAACAGTGTGCCCTTGCCACAAAGAAGGCTAATGGTATCCTGGGCTGGACTGTTGCCAGCTGGTTAAGGGAACTGATCCTTCCCTTCATCTTCCAGGTGAGGCCACACCTGGAGTACTGTGTCCAGTTCTGGGCTGTCTAGTGCAAGAGAGACATGGACATAGTGGAGGGAGTCCAGCAAAGGGCCATCAAGATGAAGGGCAGAGAAGGGACTGGAGCACCTCTCCGATGAGGAGAGGCTGAGAGAGCTGGGACTGGGGCATCTGATCAATGTATGCAAATGACTGAAGGCAGGGTGTAAAGAGGGAGGGATCTTAAAAGTCTTTTCCAACCTAGACGATTCTACAATTCTACAACTTGGGAGTGGCAGTTCTTTATTGCCAACAGTAATAGATGGTGAAGACTAAGAGGAAGAGTGTAACTTGGAATATATCATGATAGGATTCAAGTAAGATCTAGTAACTCACTTAAAATAGATGCACAGTAAGAAAAACATAAAGCATGAACTTGCCCTTGTGGAAAGCTAAACTTAATACTTCTTTGGAGCTGGGACAGATGGAGAAAAACACGCTTTTTTCCTTACCACATTATAGAGTCTTTCACTTCTTTCCTATGCTGCGGTGTTTTTGGCTTTGAGAAACCAGTTTCAAGTTTAAATCGTGTTAAGAGACAACTTTTGAATAATGTTCTATGAGACAGTCTTCCAAAAAATGTCTGAACAGCATAGAAGTTTGGAGTTACATTAGTAAAAATACTTGAATGGATCTTCAAAGGCTTTTACAGGTAGTTTGCCTTGTGCCTTTACTTACAGAATTTGACTTTTGTACCTCTAAGAATGGAAAAGACCTGTAAGTAATGGCTTTGCATGAAATGGAATAGAAGAACCAAGGCCTCATTTTACTATGTTTCTACCACAAGTATTTTAGCATGTAGCCTGCTACAAGTGTATGTGTGTGTTCCAAGCTACAACTACATTGTTGACATGTATTGGTCTCACTAAATACCAGAAATATTGCAAAGGCAACTGGATACTTAACAACGAAGAAGGGTGTACTAAAATTCCACCATGTTGATTGGTATGGAATTGTTAATACCTGAGAAGATCAATAATAATAACATACTCAAAAAGAACATCCTTACATACTGTTTGGAACAAATATGCCGGGGTAGTCATCCTGCTCTGGTTTTTATTTACTGAATAGTTTTTTAAAAAAAACTTATATCAGCGTATTAAGGTGGTACTCAAAATGTTGTTTAGTAATTTTGCTTGGCAATAATATAGACATGCAGATTTGTTCCCTCTTGCCTCTAGAAGATGTTTGGAAAATGTAATTTGCTTCCTAATGTTTTTGATGCCCATGTACAATTTAGAAAATGTGTTTAACTCGTATTTTAATTGTACCGTTTGTAGGTCTCATGCTGTTGCTTGCGTCAATCAATTTATCATCAGCAGAACTCAAGCTCTTATGTTGCACATAGATTCTTTTATTGAGGTAGGTGTGCATTCTTGGTTGCGGGGTTAAGTCTAATTACATATCTGATTTATCAAGAGTTTTGAATTGTTTTACAACTGCCTCCAAGCCCGAATTCTCCATTTCCAGTTGCTCATTCTTAGCTTCAGTCCCCATGGATTGAAGTTCATTCTGTATGCTTGTGCTCAGAGTTGATTAGTTTAAGTACTGTCCAAGCCCAGAAAAATAGTATTTTGAAAGATGCTTGCTCTTTGCAAGTAGAGGAAATTCTTATTGCATAAAGGTGTACAAGTAATGATAGCAGTCTGTCACCTACCTGTGTAGTATGGGAATCATCATGTCACTGAGTCCATCTGGATCACTGAATACTGCTATTGAACATGGATTAGAAGGGGTTATCAAGAGTATTTGATTTGTTGCTGTTATGTACTGACAGAGTTTTCTGGCTTCAGAACTTCATTTATGTTTATGAGGAAAAAAAAAAATCCAGGAAATACTGTTCTTGTGCCAATGCTAATATTGCGCTGTTTTAGTTATGTGTATAATACACACTGAGATTCTGAAGAGTTAATTTGCTCAACCATATATCTTTAAGAAATAAAATGGTATTCTGAAGTGTGGAGTAGGAGAGTACAGGAGTACATATTTGCATACTTTAGTTTGCCAGTAATGTCAATTTAAGTACAAGCTAAGCAAATGCACTGAGGCTTTTCAACTGGTATTGCTTTCCAACAGAATCTTTTTGCACTGGCTACTGATGAGGAGCCTGAAGTGCGCAAAAATGTTTGCCGTGCTCTGGTAATGTTGCTGGAAGTTCGAATGGATCGCCTGCTTCCACTTATGATTAGTATAGTTGAGGTGAGTCTCATTTCCCAGATTGTGTGCTGAAACCTGTTTGGGATTGCAGAAATAATAACAAATAAAAAGCTTCTGTCAGAACAGGTATGTTACTTTTGCACTTGCCTACTCTTCATTTTCCTTCCAGATTGAGGTTGCGAAACTTTTCTTCTTAGCTAATTGCCAACTTGGCATTGTGTTTGATAGCAATGCATATGACAGTTAGTTATTCTTCACTAAGTTAATTGATCCTGAAATGGCTGGGATCAGCTATACTACGGAGCAGCCAAGCAATGCTTGACCCCCAGTGAGAAGATCATGTTAAAAATCCAGTTCTAGTGCTGATACTGCTACAGTTTATACATTGAAGTTGTCACTTTTTTTGTGTGTGTTGACCATAACAAGGATCAGGCATGTTATTTTATATAGCTGAGATGCTCTTTGAGCTACTAACGATATTGCCT
Organism: Egretta garzetta; assembly: GCF_000687185.1. NCBI lineage: Eukaryota > Metazoa > Chordata > Aves > Pelecaniformes > Ardeidae > Egretta > Egretta garzetta. The sequence continues at coordinate 378,509 of NW_009260188.1, forward strand.
CCTATTGCATTCAGTTGCAGAGGTTGATGTTATTTGACAGTTCTTTACCATTCTAGATTAGTGCAGACTTGTCTACCAGAGGACCAGGCAGCTCTGTTTTCTTGCCTACCCAACTGTTTGATCTGTAATTTCCACATATCTGAGAAATACCGGCAGTTTCTAGGTAGCGTTTACATATACTACTTGCCAGACCGGAAATATAGTGAAGATCAGAATGTTTCTCATACACATTTCATGTGGACAACTGGGTCATAACCCAATGTCAAATTCCATAAGGACTGTGTCCAGACAACACAAAGGTGTTAAGGTTTTTTTTCGCTCCTGGACTCAGGCATTAGAGATGCATAAACTTGAGGTGACCCTTGACAGCCTTGGCCTGCTGTCTAGTCTTCCTATATGTTGTATGGAATTCCATGACACCAGTCATGGCAGACATGTTCTCATATTACGTAGGACAAGCAAGGATTGTTGGTACTTGGTGGTGGTTTTTTTCTGTTTGGTCAATTGAGAGGTTTTTTTGGGTTTTGAGAGAGAATAAAGCTTTGGAGACGATATTGTCAAGAAGTGATAACTTCTCTGACTCTTTACCCTCCTAAAATCAGTAGGGAGCTTCTGGACTTTGTAGATAGAAATGATGTCACCAACCAGAAAAAGATCCAAGATTGTATTCTCATTGTATCTGATATTTTGCTCTTGGGAAAACTATTACTAGGCTTCCTCTCTACAAGACAGTGATTCCCTGTTTTGTAACAAAAAGTTTAGACTTCTTTTCCCCCCCCTCAGTTTTGGGACTAATGTGTACTGTTACTGATTTCCCCAGTTCTGTATACATCCTGGTATGTGCAAATGTAATATCCCAGAACTGATTATTGTTCAGCATTCAAATGAGTCAGGTTTTGCATCTCTGAGGCTTTAATACCTCCAAGATGATGGCTACTCAAAGTGAAGAAACTCTTAAGAGAGAAATTTGGGTCTACATGATTTTCTTTATGCTTATGGAGAATCACTTTTTAAGTAGTTAAGAATATTAATGACCCTGTAGTGATTCTAAGATGTCTTGGTGGTTGTCATACTTTTGAAGCAGACAGGTTTAGTATTAACTTTCTTGCCAAGTATCTGGAGCATAGAGGAATGGCTCAGTTTGGATTTCATTAGAGTTTTGAGCGGTTTTTTGCCTGAGAACTTGATAACACTTCAGGAGCAGACCAACCTAACATTTCACTTACTAGATTGCGCTTGTATGCTTACAGAGCATATTTAACCAAACGTGGCTCCAAAGATCTTTCTCAGTAGAAATCCTGAATTTTGCGTCCTGTTGCTTTCTTCAGATAAAGGCATGTTTGTTAGTGCTCAAAGGATGTGTTCTTCTTATGCTTTGTGTGTCCCATTATTATTTTCTTGCTGGTTTGGCTTAACAAGACTTAACACAATATTGTTTATGTTACAGAGTACACAAAACTGTACTGAATACTCATCCTGTGCTATTTTGTAGCGTATTGTGACAAAGCAACAATTTGCATTGCCTGAAGTCAGTAGAACTTAAGTACTTTTAATGATAAGCTATAATTACAATTTGGCATGGTAATATAAAAAAAAAAAGCCTTCAAATACCCTTTCCACATTTTGCTTTGTTACTAGGATCACTGGTTTTGCTATGATTTCCAAGCTGTGTATATGGCTATCTTACACTCCTGAGTGTAAGTAGCCTTTTCAACCTGCTGCTTCATGGAGCATATAGTATAATACTTAAAATGGATACTTAAAGAGGAAATGACAGCATGAGGGGCATCTTCAGACAAATTACTTTTTGTCATTCTGTGTTTGTCTTCCTCACAAATAACAAATCCACAACAAAATAGTGGATTTTCAAGCTCTCTGGGGGAAAAACACCAAATATTTTAACTTAAGGTGTGTTAAGCAAGCCTTGCTTGCAATGAGTAGGACATTTTAACTTTTCCAAGCTACAATCTGTTAAAAACTTGGAATAGAGCAGTATTTCTGTTACTGTGAGTTCTTAATTGCAATAGCGAACCTTTAGGGAAAGCTTGCAACTTAGTGCAATGCTGTAGGAAGGGCCGTGTTCATGACAAGTCTCCCATCTCTGAAATGCATAAGGATAATAAAGGTTCCCCCATTCTATTTAATTCTGAGAATAAAATTGTATTCTGAAGCAACTGAAGAGGGATTTCTTTTGCTCTAAATCTGTGTGTGAGGAAAAGTAGCTGCATGGACTTTCATGAGGTTTTCTAAAATGAATGGAAGAACCAGAAGTTTCAGAAATCAGGGCTGACGTGGAAGAATGCAGAAAATGCTATTTTGGAAGTTGCAAGAGTCTTCTGTAAATAGTTTTGGTAGTTGTGTATAAAAAACTGATGTAGTGGTAGTCTATTTGGACATTTTGTTTATATTTTGTTTATTTTGATTATTTTTGATTGAAGGAGGATTAAATTTTAATAGCAAGCTTAAAGATTTGATACTGAATCTCTGAATTACTGTTCATGCTAGAAGAATGTGAGAATTTTTTATTTTTTCCTTTCCTTCCTGTTATGGGTTCTGTTTACTTACATCTTGTCAGGTAATCAACATTTGGAAGGGAAGGTTTTTTTATGGTACTGGACATAAAAAGTATTTCCATCTTATTAAGGGTATAGTTGCACCTTTTTATTCAAAAGTGCAAAGGGGGAGTAAAAAGTTTCTTAAAAAAATCTCACAGGAAACTGCTGTTTATTATCTTGGGTCTCTGCACTCTCTTGGTAATAATATTCTCACTTAAGCAGTGAAGAAATTTAGAATCTGAATTACCTAGCATTAAGAAAGAAACTCTCTTAGCTTATTCTCAGTATAGCCTTAAGTAGTCTCTTATGTCTGTTTCTTCCCTTCACCCCAAAGAAACAAAATTGCTATGGTAGCGTAGTCTGGCTTTGCAAATCTGCTTTGCAGTGTTGGTAGCTGCTTCTGGATGCTTAAAACTTCTATCTTACATCAGTAATTTATTTTTATATTGTGTAGTACATGCTTCAAAGGACCCAGGATCAAGATGAAAATGTGGCTTTGGAGGCTTGTGAGTTTTGGCTGACCTTGGCTGAACAGCCAATTTGTAAAGATGTATTATGTCGCCATCTTACTAAGTAAGTATTAAGAACTACAACTCCTGTTTATTTTGAAATAGTCATCTTTAAACTTCAGTTGACTTGTTCCTGGTTACTCCTACAGAGACTGTGTCTAGTTTGCAGTACACTCAGAAGAATGTGGCTAGTTCTTGTGCATAGTAAAAATGGCCGTGGCAGAGTTCACTAAAAAGACTTCTGAGGATTTCAGACCCAACGAGCTCCAGAAGCAACCTAAACTGTGTCAGTGTGGTGCTTTACCTCAAGCTTAACCTTAAGCTTCAGATGAATGCAAAGATGTGCTAACTTAAGCTCAAACAAACATCTCCACATAACATTACCTGTAATATCTGGTGTACCATGAACATGTTGTCTTGACTACTGCTGATGTAAGCATCTCTGTGCAATGCTTCTATGTGCATAGTCGTGCAAAGGGTTCCCCGTTTTTATAAAGAACATGACAAAATGGCATGATATTACTTGGATTTAGGAATCAATTTTATATCAATTGCTATTGCAATTTTAACTTGAAGGAAGCATGTAAAATGCGTTCCTTCATACTTCTGCAGCCTGATAGTAGTTTAAGCTTCAAAAACTATTTTTTGTAAGTTTCAAAGTTATCCTGTGCCTCAAAATACACATCTTTGATTGGGAATGAATATCCATGTTTGAGACTTAATCATCTGCATGTCTGCAACAGTGCTTATAACTTTTTTCCAAACTAATCTGAAGTCTTTTGCAATAGGAAATTAATTCCTCAGTGTTCCCAGTAAATGGATACTCTTTTTTTTTTCCTATATATGTAGGTTTTTGCAATTAACTAGGGCAGTTCTCTCAAGATTTGACTGGAAGAACAGAATCACAGACAGAAGAGATGTGTTCTTCTCATCAAAATAAACATTATATATCTGAAGCTATTAAAAGAAGAATCAGGAAAATTTCAGTTTTCATAAGAAATTAGAAAGTAGAGTATTGAGATTAAAACGCCTACTGTAGCAGTGGAAGAGTTGAAAACAGGAGAACCAGTGTTCTGAGAAATAATTTTTAAGTTTTAAAATGGTTTTAGTTAATTCCTATTATTGTAGCTCAGAAGTCAAAAGAATGACAGCACAATTCTTGAGTCTTGGAAGTGAAAATCAACTCTGTCCCAGCTGAAACCAGGACACCACCCCCTTCCCAACAGACATGTTTATACTGAGAATAACAGTAGTTGCTAACTTCTAGTTAGGAACGAGTGTTATTAAACCTCTTTTGGCCTACATGAACATTGCACTGCAACAGTGTCATACTCTTTTAAAAAAAAAAAATAAATAAACTTACATTTCTAGAAAAATAAGTAACATTACATTTCTCTCATCTTTCAATGTTTTGTTTGTTGAAAGCAACTTATTTGTTGGCAAGTCCTGTTTGACTAGGGACTTTGCCAATATTTGATGATAATCTTAGGGGTTTTTTTACATCAGTTTAAAAGTGGGACAAGATCTTCTAAAAACCTGCTCATCTGGTATCTAACATCTTGTTCCATTTTGCTCCTGTGGGTTTCTGATAAGATACATAGCTTCTGCATACTTCATGAAGCATGCTGCAGAAATGCCAATGAATTGGTATTAATGTGAATACTTACTAGTCCTTCATTCAAAGTTCAGAAGGTAATGTGACATTGCGATGTGTGAATATTATTGCTGGCCTGGTACCTTCAAAAACAATACTCCTCAACTGCAGAATATGGGTTAAATGAGGTTGAGTCTATCTCTGGTGCTGGGTCAGTCCATGGTGATTTCATTATTAGCTTGATTTGACTTGTAATACATATTTTTATGGATTTTTTTGGTGGAGAATGGTTTCATGTGAAGTATTAGACTTTTTTTCCCTTAGTACTTTTTTTAGCTGTACATCTGTACAGTTAGAGTCCCATAGCCATAACCAGTTTTATAATGATAATACAGGTTAGTTAAGATATCTGCAATGTTGGGGACTTATCTTACTGAAGTAATCACAAAAGGATAGGAGGGCATTAAGTAGTTAAGCTTCCATCTTTGAGTAGTGGGGTAGAGTCTTCAGCCATAAGTAAAGTGACAAGTACTATTGGTGAGAGCCAGCTTAGTTCTTGTTTATGATGCATATTATGGGAGTTTGAATTCTTATTGAAAATATTGAGACTTAATTTCTGAAAGGTGCTTCAGAATAAATTCATATGAAGAATATCTGTTTTTTAAAGTTTAAAACTCAGTTGTGCCATCTGGCTACCTCTAGTTAAAAGTTTGTAATTTGAAATTAACACTTTTTCAGATTACAAAGTATTGATGAACCTTACAAAATGGAGCTTGGTAGTAGTAGTAGTGTTTGATATCAGACTAAGGTTTTTTTGGTTGGTTTTTTGGTGTTTTTTTTTTTTTTAATTTTGGGTTGGGGGATGAGGATTACAACCAAAATTATGGCCCAGGTAACTGAAAACTGGCTTGCTTTTGTATGTGTTATTTTGACACGTATCGATATTTATTTGCAGGCTGATACCTGTGCTGGTAAATGGTATGAAATATTCAGAGATTGATATCATTCTGTTGAAGGTGAGCAGCAATTTCTTTTACTCTGTAAGACTGGCTGGCTGGCTTCTGACCTGTAAATCGGAATGATTCAGATCAGAATGGGCAGATCTGGTCTACCATCTGTTCAATGGAGAATTAACTTTCTGGGCAAGGTGTGCTGTGCCAAATACTAAATGCAACTGCTGCCATGCTTGTTGGAGAATAATCTGTGGGCTTTCCTGCTTTGCCCCATCCCCTCCCATCCAATTTAGGTAGAGCTGGGATACTATTACACATGAACTATCGCAACAACGCAGCCTAAAAAAAAATGTTCAGAATTAGTTCTAATGCCTTCTAAACTGAATACACAGCTTTTTCCATTGCTAAGTTTTAGAGAAATTCTGGTATGCAGACATATTCTATCACTTCTTTTTTCTATTTCATTCCCATCAAGAGTAATTTCAACAAGAAGGGTACTTTGTGCGGGAGCTTACCCCTCTTGCTTCTATCTTTCTGTCATTTTTCTGGTAAATATGGCAGCAGAATGCAGGAACAATGCCATTTTTAGTTAGCTGGGCAGCGTAAGTGGGATGTGAATCTTTATAAGCATATAAAATCTTGAACTAAAACTATATCCTTGACTTCTTTGAGCAATATAGTTGGAATAGTTTATCTGATAAAACATTTTGATGACAGGGGGATGTTGAAGAAGACGAAGCTATTCCAGATAGTGAACAGGACATAAGACCTCGTTTTCATCGCTCACGGACAGTGGCTCAGCAACATGAAGAAGATGGTATCGAAGATGCTGCTGCTGATGATGATGAACTTGATGATGATGATACTATTTCTGACTGGAATTTAAGTATGTCAAAGTAATGTGTAAAATGTTTTAAAATAGAGCTACTTGCGTAATACAAGAAACACAGTAAAAAAAGAGGACTTTGTGTATAGGAATACTGGAGCTTTGCTTTTGAATACAAAAAGAACTATGTGCTAACATAACTGGTAGATGGGGTGGAGAGGGAGTCTTTCAGATGACACTTTGGCTAGGTAACTGTATTGGCAAAAGCTAGCCATCTGTAGGCTTATTTCAAATATGGCAGATCGAGCTACAAACAGTTACTGGATGCAATTCAACAGAACTTTTGGACTTAGAATTTTAATTCTACAAGATAATAAAAATCATGTATCTCCTGTTTAACTGTAGTTTAGAACAAAAAAAGCTCCTAAGCATTAATAGCTGGAGGAAGCTTAATAATGCTTTCTTTTATTTCAGTCTTCTCTCTAAAATTGGTTTGTGTGTTTCATTTTGGGTTGTTTTGGTTTGGGTTTTTTTTGACATGTGAATGTGCTACTACTGCCAGCCATTACCAGTAGCTAATTTCTATGTGAGGAACTTGCTTCTGACCAGAATATAGTACTTCAGTTATGAAGAGAGGAGATAGCTGTGAGGAAACCACAGTTCTGATGGCCTGTGTATGGGTCATAGGACCTTTAGGCCAATAGGTTATGTCATAAGGAAAGAAAAAGCCACAAACTGATTTTTAAGCTCAGCAATAGAAAATAGCTACTGAAAGGCTGACAAATCTGACCTAAATATACTTTGCAAGCAGCCTTATGTGGCATGATGTTTTGAGATTTGGACACATCAACGTAATTTTTTTTTTCTTCCAAGGCCTTGAGTTTTCACAATAGATGAATGTACCTTGAAACTTATGGCCAAACAATTTTGAGACATATCTGAATTTTTTTAATTATTATTATTTTAATGAACGCAGATATGCTTGTTTCCATAAAGTCTCTTTATAAAAGAAGTATAGTTTTAGATTCATAATGTTTTTCTTGTTATTACTGTGTGTAGAGATTGCAAAATGAAATACATATTTTCTGAAAAAGTAGCTGAAATGACAGAGGGTGCCCTGTGGTCCACTGTTTTTATTAAAACAGTGAAGAATCGAAGGTTGTCCAGGAATGGTGGCCTGAAAGAGCAGAACAGTTAAGAAATCTTGTTGACATATGTCATCTGGACTTGAGAGAATTTGGATGATCTGAAAATCAGAATTGTGTGCCCTATTTTTGATCCAGTGTTCTATATTTGACTTCCAATTTGAACAGAGGAAGCATCAGCACAGCCTGACAATTAGCAACATTGCTTACTAATGAGACCAGTGGGATCCTTTATGACAGATCAAGAAGGAACTGAGATCATAATAAGCAAAAAGTGCAGTATAAATTCTGTCATATGAGCATTCTTTATAAAACCACCGTAGCATTATTTTTTCTAGACATGACAACACCACAGCTGAAAAACAGAGTAAGGATTTCTGAATTGTGTTTTGCAGGTGTTCCTGATTTTTATTCTATGAGCTTTTGTTTGCTAAGAATATGGGATTAAAATTTTCAAACACATTTTGAGGTGTTCCTCTTTATACTGTTTCATCACAGAATAGGAGTAAGGTATAAAATCTCAGAGCAGAGGCCAGCAAATTCAGTGTCTAAGTTGGATGATTTTGCCTTTTTTTGCTTTGAGACATGGATCATGTTTAAGCATTTTCTTTTGAATCAAATGCCATTTCTCCTTTCTCCTTAGTTTCTCCAGTGTGTTACATTCATGTCACAGACCTTCCCCCTTTCTTAGTGTTATGCCATCCTGATACCATGTAGTGTATATAATGTTGCAGTATAGTGGTGTGGTTCCTGTAAGTGTGTGTGTTAATATCACCAATGTAGAAGTCCTTTCAGTGGCTATTTAAGTGCTGAAAAACTGGCTTTCAGAGAGCTGTAGCTTCGCACCAGAGCACAGTGGATCACTGTGTATTGTAATGAAATGGAAGTATCTTTCTTCTTAATGCCCTAAGACTCCACTGGCAGCTCAAAGTTAAAATGAGGATTATATTGCCTAACTACAACTGCTTGTGTAATAAGCAGAGATTAATACTGTTAATTCCCCTCAGGGAAATGTTCTGCTGCTGCTCTAGATGTCCTAGCCAATGTATTTCGTGATGAACTTCTGCCACACATCTTGCCCCTTTTGAAGGAATTGCTCTTCCATCCTGAATGGGTAGTTAAAGAATCTGGAATCCTTGTTCTTGGAGCAATTGCTGAAGGTAAGGTAACAGTGCATATCAGGTTGCTGAATTTTTGATTGGTTCTAAGTTCTGTGATTCCTTCCGGGTGAATTTACTTATGCAAGCAAGTGTATGTCCTTAACTGGTTTCATTTTGGTAATTAATCTCAACATCTACTGATTGGTGACTGCAGTTATTTAATTTGTTATTTTCAAATATGTGCATGTTTGGGAAGGTTAATAGATAATTTATTTCTCCCTGTCTTAACTCTGCAGCATATATTTGTTGGTCTCATGAAATACTACCTTGAATTTATTGAAGACAAATATGCAATAAATTTCAGCCTTCTATTTCATTTAAGTATTTTCAGACATGGAAAGGACCACTAGTGTGACGTCAGTGCCCTGAGCTTCTTTTTGTGGATGGTTCTCCGACTTAAATATGATAACTTCAACTTCCATTCCTCTGTACTTACTCAGAGGCTTGCTTGGCTTTTTGCCTGCATTTCCATCATCTCTGTCCCTTTTGCAAGCTGAAGGAATACTTTTGGGTCTACACGTGGATTATCTTTCTTTTCCCACAGTACCTACTGAACATACTTTTTTCTTTTTTACTTGAAAACTTTTGTGTTAGTTTTGATTTTAAGCCAAGCAAGGTAAAAGTTAGTACTTCTGGCAAATCTCAGTGTATCACTGCCCTTGCTGACTTGAAACCTGTAGTTTTTATTGGTGGTCAGTATTTGTATGGTATTAGGAGAAAACAAGAAGAAATTTAAATTTCTTAAGAAATCCTTTTTAAGGATGTGATGATTTGTTGTCAAGACTGAGTCTTGCTAACTACTTGTTGTCTTGGTTACTCTTGAGTAGACTGATGCAGGACCTCCAAGCTTTATAAACTCATTTTACTTGCATGTACTTGCCATACTGCATTTAATAAAGCAGAACTTTTGTAGATTAGGGAAGCACTGAAGTAGAAATACAGTTGAAATTAATATAAGTTTTAATTGGGGATTTTAGTTATTGTTTATGTAAGGTTTCTTTTTAGGACTTAATATAAATTAGATAGACTTGATTTGCGTATTGTTAAAGTGTATTCCAATGTGATAGAGAATGAAAATATATCCCTTCTAGGAAATAGAAAACAACAGAACTGTTGTTCTGGTACTGCAATAGCTATATTTTTTCCTTCTAGGCTGCATGCAGGGTATGATTCCATATCTTCCTGAGCTGATCCCTCACCTTATTCAGTGCCTCTCCGACAAAAAGGCTCTTGTGCGCTCCATTACATGCTGGACTCTTAGTCGCTATGCACACTGGGTAGTTAGTCAACCCCCAGACACATACTTGAAGCCATTAATGACTGAGTTGCTAAAGCGTATCCTGGATAGCAACAAGAGAGTACAAGAAGCTGCCTGCAGGTAAGCCAAACCTTAAGCAAAAAGCACTATCCATGACACTGCTTTTTCATGAGGAACTATTTTAATGCTTTTATCAATGAATGCGTGACTTCATTTCTAGCTTTTAATGTATTTCTTTCTCTTTAAAATTGGAGTAGATCCTGCTTCTTCTGGAATAGTCACAAATTATCGCAAGATGTAATAACATGAAAAAAGTTAATTTGCATTTCTTTTGTTCAGTTTGTTTTCAGGGTGTATGAATCGCCAAACTAAGTAGTTTATTGTAGTAGAAAAAATTGTTTCTGACACTTACTTATTTTCAATATGTGATGTTCCATTGACCAGAAATCTGGTGCTTTTTTAATATCCTATGAACAAGGCCATTACTGATAGCAGTGGAAAACTATCCTATCATTGGATTACTGGTGGTGTTACATTTAGCTCAGGATTACCAAAACATTTGAGTTATGAGTATTTCAAGGGATATTCTCTTCTCTTGAAGGGAGATCCTGGGAGGTAAGATCCCCTCTACCCTTTGTCTGCTGTTACTGTGTAAATTTAAAAAAAAAAAACAAAAAAAACCAAAAAAAACCCCACAAACACAAAAAACCCCAATGGCTCCATTAATGGACACACCATTTATGAAATGGGAATGGGTGCACCTCTTGTGCAGGAAGCTCATCAAATAAAGCTTATATGTGTCAGTTTGTGCAGGGCAGGAGCATACACAGCAGACTGCCAAGAATGTTTCTGCATAAAGCAGAGTTAGGTCTGCATCTGATTGCATGCTTAACACTTGAAACATGCGAACTTACTATAACCCACCCTCAAATATCAGTAGGCCTTAAGGACAAGGCTGAGGTCGGAGTTTTTGTGCTAATCTGTGCACAAAAGTGGTAGATGTATCCTTGTCTGAGAACAGATAGAATAAATTTAATGAAATGTATTTAATGAGATTCTTTTCTTTCCTTTTTACCTCTAAACCTATTCAAACACTGGGCTAGCAAATTTCTTGGGCTTTAAGGTCTGCTCTGGTCTGTCTTTTCATAGTGATAGTCTTTTCCTTCCTGAATGAGCAGGAAAATGGTGTTACAATTATGACTACTTGCTTCATGCATTTTCAGGTCCAAGGAATCATACTATGTACAGGTTTTATTTAAAAAAGCAAACCAACAACAAACAACCGCCCACACTTCTGTTCATCCTTTCCTTGTCCAAAACATGGTTGAAATGTGCACGTAGTTGAACACAGCTGTTTTGCAGTTATTAAATACCCTCATGCAGTGCAGGGTAGTAAATACCCTCAAGGAAGTGCAATGGGTAGTGGAAACTGTTGAAGTAATAAGAGAGATAAATATTAAAAATAACAGTACACTCGATTATTTTTTTTATTTGAAGTTCAATATCATATTTATAGTGTATTTTGAAATGCTTTCTTTAGAGCAGAGATTCATTAAAATAACTGTTGCAGCTAAGAAATGAACTGGTAAACTCCACTTTAAGGAAAATGTAGAGCTCTTACAAGTCAAAATATACTTCCTAGCTTTCTAAATTGCAAGGAATTACAACGGTCCTTCTTGGAGAGGAGCAAAAAGCTCCATCCCTATAGTGAATAGTTGTACAGATAGTTAATGTCTACTGAATTGAAAATTAGTCATAGGATACTGTATGTTTTCATCACCAACTTCTGTATCATATCAGGTGTCTAACTTTTATTTCTGTGCTATTGAGAAACTGCTCCTTCAGTTGGTGACACCCAAAAAGATAATTTACTGAAATGTGTTTTCCTGCTTGCGTCTTGTGCCTTTCTGAAAGAATACTTCATAATAATACAATAAAATAATAAATAAAATAAGAGTGCTGTCCACTTAGTGTGCACAGTTGCATTGTGTTAGGAAAAAGGAATTTCTGTATTTGGTAGCACGCTCGTAGGGGATTGTTCACCTCATGCGGTGATGCATGCATTTTTAGTGCAGGGGACGGGCTAATGATAATCTTGTTGACACAGGCTAGGCCAGTAATCTTTAGTGGCTCATATTTTTTTTCCTTTCCTTAATGTTTCTTTGAAGTAGCATGTTGAGGGAGAGGGGGGTTGTTTGGTTTGAGTGGGGTTTTTTAATGCTGTTTTTCAAACAATTGACAGACAACCTGAAAAGTTGCCATGATGTGTGCTTTGACCAAAGCTGGCTAATGTTTTTCTTCCCCTGTCTTTGCTTTTAGTTTTCCATGTCTTTCTGTATCTGATTTTCTATGTAGTGAGCTGCTGACAGTAGAGGCTGATGTTGGCATTGTATTGGCACAACAGCACTAGGGCTTCTAGGTGCAGCTGCAGCATACACTAAAGATAGGCTGTGTTTAACTGAAGTAAGCAGCTCCTGTTACGGTTCCTACTATTTCAGTTAGTATATTGTAACTTATGTATAGTTATGCTTTTACGGCAATATTTTTTAATTTTCTTTGTCACAATGCAAGAGTTGGATCCTTATGTGTTCAATCAAAATAGATCGAGGTTATCTCAGTAATACCATTTTGAAAACATATCTTGGATGAATTTGAGGACTGTATACAGTTTTATGTTTAAATAGAAATTGGTAGTATGGGACATTTTGGGGTTGTCTTGGTTTTTTTTTTTTTTCCAAGATACTAACTGACCTGGTTTTTTTTGTCCCTCAGTGCCTTTGCTACTCTAGAAGAGGAGGCTTGTACAGAGCTTGTTCCTTATCTTGCATATATACTTGACACTTTGGTCTTCGCTTTTAGTAAATACCAGCATAAAAACCTGCTCATTCTTTATGATGCTATAGGAACTCTGGCAGATTCTGTAGGACATCATCTAAATAAACCAGTGAGTATACCTTATGTTCTGTAGAAGCACTCATCATAATTGAAAAAGTGGTTCCATGTTTTTTGTAGTGTGCTTTACATCTTAAAACCAGAAATGCTGATGTTTCCATGTAGGTTTTGGTAACACTCAATATTTACAGGCAAAATACATAGACTACATGAAATTTGCTCACTACACAAATATTCGCCATTTTGAATAAACAGTTGTGTGTGTGGTGGCTTGTGAAATGTGCTTCTCATCATGATTTTTTTTTTCTTATCCTCAAGAGTTTTTCAGCTCATATGTATCAATATACGTATGAAGTGGGACTGTAGAGAAATTGGTGGAATGTGTGTTTTAATTCTAATGACCACTCTTTTTTTTTTTTGTTTTGTAACCACTTTCAGTATAGCTAAGCTGCTCTCTGCGTCTCTTTCCAAAGTATGGGAGCAGATGATCACTAGAAATTGCTGTATCAAAGAGTGAGACAGGAATTTGTTTTATATGTAAAAACACAGAACCCTTTGGACAAAGCACAGATAACACACAGGCAAATATAGTGGGGGTATTTTTTAGGTTTTTTATTAATTAATAGAATACGCATGGCTATTGAAATTTCTTTTATTTCTCTATATAGCACTTCACATGACCTAGACACACTAGAATAAAAAATTTTAGTTGTGTCCATGGTGTTTTGCTTGCCATCTGAGACCCCACACCGTCAAAGGACCTCTTTTTCAGTTTCTCTCTGGCCCTGGCCACCTTGACATTTGACAGCACCACGAGGAAGCTAAGTGGGAGCTCCTAGTGATGGTGGGACTTTCTTCCATCACTTAGAATTTTGTATCTTTGGACATAGCATTGGCTGGCAGCATCTGTTGGCTCTTTAGATACCTTCTGAGAGCAACAGCACTATAGGGATGTCTTGCTCAATGTCCTTGTGACTATGGCTGTGCAGTGGTAGGGAAGATGTAATGGCTTATACAGAATGGGTAAGTGCGTCCTTTTGGAGCGATAGGATTACTTTCTTCATGGACAGTTAGTTGCTTGGGGAAGAAGTTTCAGGAACTTGGGGGTTGAGAAAAGCAGGTGACAGATGCACAGCCAGATTGCATTGCTAGTGAAATAATTTTCCATAGGCCCTGAGGCAATCATATACATTTGTAACAACCCAGGCAGCTCTTAAAAGTTGCTAGACTGAAACCAAACCTGGAGGATAAGATGGACTCTGCAAAGGTACTTACATGCTTCAGCAAAAAATCTTAAGACACAAATTATAAATTCTAACATTCAACTACTTCTATATATAGTGTACAATGATTGAATTACAGTACATCAGGGCTTTTTTGCTGGAAAAAGTAGAATGTATATCAGTTCTTAATACATCCGTTTTCTAGCTTTAAATAAAAAAATGTGCAGTGAAGTGTTTCAACAGATGATGCATTTTCATCCTAAACAGGAATATATTCAGATGCTAATGCCTCCATTAATCCAGAAGTGGAACATGTTGAAGGATGAAGATAAAGATCTCTTCCCTTTATTAGAGGTAAATGTTGAAATTTGAGGCGGTTTTTTATTAACTTCTTTAAGGAGTTACACTTTCTACTAAAGATGCTCCTACTAGGAAGTACGACTATAAAAGCTGACAGTGTTAAGTATTTCCCATTATGGAGAAAATGTTTTGACTGCAGTAAACAAATTTTGTGACAGAGGAGATGGCATTAGGTTTAGCAGACATCTTTTAGATTCTTTTTCTGCCATTCTGGAGTGTTTTCTTTGATGGGGTTCTTTTAGGGGAAAAAAAAAAGTTCCATCCCCCTTTTATTCTCATGTACTCCCTTCATCCCTCCATTAAAACTATTGTCAGACAAGCTGAAGGTATGAACCGGGCCATGTAGTCTATTCTCTGTACTTCCTGAGTGTGAAGCAGGAAAGCACCTCTAGAAAAATTAGTCTCATAACTCTTAGGTAATGTTAGGGCTTGTACGTGGTCAAGATACTGAAGCTTAGCGTAAGCACTGGGTGAATTATAACTGGCTTCATATGCACTTTCTTGGCTACTTCTCAAAAGATGCTGCTGCTGAGGCATAACATAGGAGAGCGTAACAACTTGCTGATAGTTGTCTTGGCTCAGCTAATAGGTACTGCCTTTCTAGGTTGTGTTTACGTAATCAATTCCATGTGGGTAATACTTAAAATGCTAGTATCTTTTAATTTACCTCTCCCAAGTAGAAGGCACTTCAGGGATGTGAGGAATGGTAGTGACTGGTTTTTTTTTTTTTTGTTTTTTTTTTTTTTGTAATTCCAGTGCCTGTCGTCAGTTGCTACTGCCTTGCAATCTGGCTTTCTTCCATACTGTGAACCCGTGTACCAGCGTTGTGTAAATCTGGTGCAGAAGACCCTTGCACAAGCCATGGTATTTTTCTATTCCAATGTTTTCAGAGTATCTCCTTAAATGAATATATTAACTGTGTAAAGTTATAGGTTTGAAGAGAGATTTGTAGTATAGCCATTGAGTATCTAAATAAAGTTGCAGTTCTGAAACTTTTTTTTTTACGCATACCCTTGAGAAAATCTAATACTCATTTTGAGAATGTGTATTTATTTGTTGCAGTTGCATAATGCTCAGCCAGACCAATATGAGGCTCCGGATAAAGATTTCATGATTGTGGCTCTTGATTTACTCAGTGGTTTAGCTGAAGGACTTGGAGGCAACATTGAACAGCTAGTGGCTCGCAGCAATATCCTGACACTAATGTACCAATGCATGCAAGTGAGTTGAGTAACCTGTTTGATCCAAGAATTTTCTTTCTTACGAGAATCAGAAACACTTATAGAATTGTCTTTTTTTTTTTTCTTCCTCTCTTTAGGATAAAATGCCTGAGGTACGGCAGAGTTCTTTTGCATTGTTAGGTGATCTGACAAAGGCGTGTTTTCAGCATGTTAAGCCTTGCATTGGTATGTTTCTTTTGCATATTAAGCAATTAACTTATTTTACAAACTGATAAGAAGCTGGTTTAGCCATTATTAAGCTCCCTATTCTGTGGGTTGCCTTTTCATGGTGGTGCAAGTTTTCATTTTCCTTTATCAGCAAGGGTCTATAGTCTTTTCTCCTTCAAACTGTGTGTTTAAAAGAAATGTTCTCGTTTTTGTAGATAGTGCAAATGTTTATTTTTGTCCTTGACTTTTATAATGTAACAAGCTACCTGTGGTGCTGGAATACAGCAAAACAGGTGTACTTAGACTTCAGTTAGAATAGTTGCTTGCTTTGATAAGTTCTTGAATTTATAGCTGGTTTTGTTCTACTAAAATCTATTGTTACATAAAATTATATACATACAAAAAATTAGAAAACTTAGAGAGTAGGTTTTGGGTTGTTTAATTTCAGTAGGGAAGTAGCATCATTTCTATGCTTCCATGATATTTGCTGTCTCTTCCTGCAGATACTCTAGAGATACACTTAACTTGCCAAATAAATGCTTGGATAGTCTTGGCATTTAAAATATATTTGGCAGATGTTATAATTATCTTTGTGACTAATTTTTTCTTAAAATCTAATCATGGACGTGATTGCCTTCTAGGCTTTATTTTTTCAAGCATAGCTGAATACATAGCTTTCCAGGTAATTTGAGGGTTGTTCAATTATGATATAAAACTACAAATACTCATAGGTTTATGTTTTTTCTTCATCCCCCTTCCCTTCTCTCTCCCTGCCCCAGCAAGGGAAAGGGAGAAAAAAGTTAAATCCTATTAGAAACATTTTTAAATCGTACTTTGAAAAGATTTGCATTGATCTGCTTAGGTTCTGAAATCCAGGTTAATCTGATATATAGCAGAAATATAGCTCTTGTTAATTCATGTGTAACGCTTTCCAAGCATTTAAATAGGCTTACATGATTTTATTTTTAAAAACTTTTTCTTTCTGCCATGATCTCACAGTAATGGGACAAGGTGGTTGTATTGTGTGATGAGATTTTAAAATGTTGTTCTTTCTAGCTGATTTCATGCCCATTTTGGGAACCAACCTAAACCCCGAATTCATTTCTGTGTGTAACAATGCCACCTGGGCAATTGGAGAAATCTCCATCCAGATGGGTAAGATTTATTTTTTTCTTTGAATCTTTGCACATTTAGCATGGTTAGTCTGGGTGTGTTTTGGGGTGTTGGTGATACTTTCATGTTAAAATTTAAATTAAGTCTTACAGTCTTGTTACTAAGTTCAATGTACCAGATCTATTTAGATTATGTATATTAATGATCATTTTCTTCTGAATCTTTTTTTTTTTTTTCTGCTGTTTCAGGTATAGAGATGCAGCCTTATATTCCAATGGTGTTGCACCAGCTTGTAGAAATAATTAACAGACCCAACACACCAAAGACGTTGTTAGAGAACACAGGTACCCAAAAACTGACCCATACATGGTGAAGGGAATTAGAGATTTTTTTTTTTAATAATTTAAGAAATTGCATAGGGCAACCACACCAGAACTGATTTTATTTCTATATATTTGGCTTTTATAAGCAAAAGCAACTCTGTTTTGCAGAAGCTCTTACAAGTCTCAGTCATGCAGAAGACCATCTATCATATATCTAGATTCTTAAAAGTTATTGTTTTCTCACTTTTATAATTATCATCCTTGTTTATGTATTCTTCCAGTTTTATGTATGTACTGAATGACAAATGTATGCAGTAACACTTAAAGACTTAGTTCACACTGATTTTAATATATGCATGTCCTTACACATGTGTACTGTATATATATGTCTGGTGTTTGAAACAAATGTAATTGGCATATATAAAACAAATAATGAACTTTCTGAGTTTACAAAAAATGCACTTTTTTTTAAGATAAACTTGTAATTCATGACAAAATCTAGATCTGTGATGACAGTTTTACCACAACTTAACTGAAATTATGTATAACTTCTATTACCTGGTCACATAATAACAAATTTCTGAAAATAATTCTAATAATGGCATGCATGTCTTATGTTCTGGCCCACAGCTTTGCCTTCCAAATTGGGAGCAATACCAAAATGCCTTACTGAATCAGAATTTCTGAGGCTTGTTTCTTTTGCATTTATAGAGGGCACGTTCTGGTATGAAGAGCACCTTCCATACTTCAGCAAAACTTTATTAATAATTTGACAGGTTTCTGGTTTACTATTTTACTAAATGAGAATCTTTTTTTTTCCTGTTTGAAAACTGTCTTGTAAGAAAATGGCAGTTTAGTCATTATACCTGACATGATTGAAAATTATGCAAATTCAGTGCTACAGTTACATTTTCTGAGCTAAGCAAGAGATAAATTGGAGAGAGATTTTCAATGCATATTTTTCCTCTGGTATTCTCTAAATGTAAAAGATGCACTTTCTCTACCCCCTCCCCATCCCCCCTTTTAGTATGGAAGGTGAACTTGAAAGAAAAATTACCTAGTTTTCTGGCATATTATAGGTACTGCTTTCTGAAAAGATATTTTTGGATCAAATGCCTACTTGTTGTGAAATATACCATGGAATAGTATAGCAATATAAATTTTCTTTCCCCCTGCCCTTGCCCTTACCCCCTTCCTCTGCACTGATGGATGTGTAATACCTGTAACTGAGAGGCATCCAGTACTTAAATGTTTGCTTCCATTATTGTTAGAGAATTTTTGGAAGCATCCAAACACTGATTTTTTTTTTTTTTTTTTTTTTTTTAATTCTCTTAATAGTTATTTTAAATGTGGATGCATAACGCAAATAAATGTTGAGTGTGGTGTACTTATGATTAAGTTTGTTGTGGGATATTGTGCTGCATGCCACTAGTATGTGCAAGAGTATTACTGTTTTCTGCTTTAGCTTGCTATGTAATGAGCTATGAAAACTCTTCTCCTATGTAAACCTGAGACCACCTTAAGTAAAAGTAATTGCATAGAAAATAACCAGTACATGCCAAAAAGCTGAGCGTTCCCAAAGAATACTATTCCTTGTACAGACTGTAGCTGTGAGAACTTAAAGATAAAAGTGTATTTTCATTTTAAAGTAGCACTTCAAATGTAGTTTTATAAGTTAGGATCTGCCAAAAAATTTATAGACACTGCATATTGAAATTGAGTACCATCAGGGCAAAACATTACATTACCAGTGAGCTGCAGCTTTCATGCAATGAGTACGTTTCAAACTGCTAGTGTATCCTACACCAAACTTTTACTGGAGAAAGCATCATCTGCTTTATTGCATGTTTCATGAAACTGTTGGCAAATGCCTGTTAATTAGAGTGTTGCATAGTATGTCCCTTGAACATAGGTTTCCTTTTTCTGCTTCATATAAATCTGCTGGATTTTAGTATTATTCATGTATTTTGCTTCAAGTAATCCTGATACATTATTCCCCACCCTCTCCTTTTTCTGAAGATTAATCTTATGTGAGTTGAGCAAACACCATTAAAACACATTTGCATGATGATATTTTCTTCAGTCTATCCCTCAGAACAAAGGACCGAACTACCTAATCATCTGATGAAGCAATTTTGCTTTTCACGTGTCCTTATGCTTTGGTATCAGAAGTCAGTTCTTAAGACTTCTATGAGGAAGCCTTTTGTGAACAGGAGAAATGCTGGGATTAAAGAACTAATCAGGAGTCACTTAAAATTAAATTCTCTATGAGATTATGAAGAAAACAAATATTTGGTGCTCTTTGAGACATGTTTCCATCTATTTAGCATTTTCAGATAGACCACAGTATTTTCCATGTAAAAGTATAAATATATTTTTACTGATACATTAAAATATTGAATTCTAAATAGTGGAGAAAAAAAAAAAGAATTAACCATTTTCAGTTTTAGTATTGAGTATTTTAAATGGGTTTTATCAAGAGTATCCATAATAGTACATTTGAATAAAAACTTTGAAAGGGGTAGGTAAATTTACTGTAAGAGATCACTTCAAAGAGGGCAGAATGACTGCTTACATCAGAAAGCCTTTGAATTTTAAATTGTGTTTTTGGTGTTCTCTCATTTACTTCTTCAATTTTTCTTTTACCCTGGAGAGTATACCATGTATGTTGCTGCCTCTTATTTAGGGGGTGGTAATAAACAGCACTGGTGAAATCTTATGTTTATTATCATACACAGATTCTGTTGGTTTCTGTTTCTGAGTTATTTGTTGTTTTTTCTTTATTTTTTCTCCTCCCCCCCTCATTTGCTCATGTCTTGGTTGGCGTTTGGTGGTGTATAACCGTGATTGCGTTACCTTAGCAATAACAATTGGTCGTCTTGGTTACGTTTGTCCTCAAGAGGTGGCCCCCATGCTACAGCAGTTTATAAGACCCTGGTGTGTATTATTCAATCTTTTTTTTTTAATTCATTTTTCTTCACTCTCTTTCTTTCTTCTCTCTATCTCACTTTTAGATATATTTTCAGTTGGTTACAAAATCTCAATCCTTAATCATTGCCAACCATGTGACTAATCTTGTCCTATCAGGTTTGTGAGTTTTTAGTAGCACCGTCATGTATTCTTTATGTTGTGGCTAACGACTAATTTATGCATGGGATAAGATTGTCACATGCTTGCTGTGTTAAAGCTTGACTATGAAAGAGCATTTTAAAATCCACCAGAATGATAATACAATGCATGCAAATACTGTAAAATTTAAACCGTGCATTACTTTACTTAAAATTCAGTCTGAGGCTTGAATTGCTGTAAGGAATATATGTTTATAGATTTGTTATGTATAAAATAGCTTGCTTGCTGCTGTAAAAGTTAAATAACTGTTCTGTAAGTGGTATCTGACATAATTCATACTGTGATAGTATTACATGTTCCGCTTCTAATAATAGTAGTTTCTATAAATATTTCAGATACATGTTTCTTTCGTATTTAATGGAATACAGGTCACACTTTCTAACTGTATATAGTGCAATAGGAAAACAAGATTCTGGAGATGATGCCTGATGCAAATATGCTAGTAAAGACTGTGGGCAACAAGTGTTTTTCTAAGTGTTCAAAATAGTGTTTCAGATCATCTTATCAGTGTGACTTATTCCATCAAATACCGTCATATCAGTTCTGACTTGATTGAAGAAGAAGTAATAGAGTTAGCTAAGTTTTGCTCTCCAACTTGCTAGGTGCACCTCTCTGCGAAACATAAGAGACAATGAGGAAAAGGATTCCGCATTCCGTGGGATATGCACCATGATCTCGGTCAACCCCAGTGGAGTAGTCCAAGTAAGATACATGAATAGATCTTAACTTCTTTTCTTTACTCACGTGAAATTTAATGAAAGCTGTATATGGAGTATGAGAAAGTTTAGTGTGACATGATTCCCTGCAGTATATGATGTAGCTTTATTTTGAGGTCAAGGAGACCAAAATATTTATACTGCAAATGATACATACCATGATGCTTCAGTAATTATCACCTAGCAAAGGAAAGGATAAGAGTATTGTTAAATTCAGGCTTTTTTCTTTTATTTACAAAGATTATATCAATAATGAACTTTGATTAAAGTATCTGTATTCTGATACTTCTGTCAGGTTGTGTTCAGGATCTGTATGAAAATACAAGGCAAAAGTTGACATATGTAAACCTATTTTCCAGATGTAACCTAGGCTTTTAAAACAAGAAAGAGAATAAAAACAGTAACCACCCCTTTGATCTTAAGAGTTGGGTAGGAAAGATTCTGTTTCAACTTTGGATACATTCTTAGTCAATGTGACGAGGAACATGCATCTTTTTAAAATAAATGGTACATCTGAAGAATAGAATATGACTTGCTCTTTAGTCTCCACACCTCCAAAGTAAAGCTGTACCACTGTAATATTTTCTAAGAGGAAAATGATGGTGATATTCCCTCTCCTCTGCCTGGAATTCTCGTTCCTGAAATACAAGAATTGAGCTTCTACCTTGTTCTGAAATTTTCAGTACATTTCACTTTATGCCTTATCCTGTACTTGGCATTTCCCTCTTCTGTCCATTTGTTTTTTCACATAGCTTAAGGGGAGGGGATAATTAAGGACTGTTTTCATTATCCCATCTCTTGTCTGTAGTTATCCTCAGTTCCTACCCAAAAACATGTGCATTATCAACTTAATGATTAAGGACTGGTGTTATAACAATGTTGTAGGAGGAGCATGACAGCAGATGAACTGACTAGGGATATTGGTGTGTCTTTAGTTTTGAACCTGCATGGTAAACATTCTGTGTGTCCCAGAAAAAAACTTCTGGCTCTGCTTAAAGAAATACAACAGCTTTTTTCCCCAACTGGAAATGCGTCAGAGAGAGAGAGTGTTGCAAACTGTGGTCTTGAGTTTGTTGGTTGTTGTTAAGGTGATTGGTTCTTGAACTTGGTATGTGTACTGAAAGAATTAATGTTAGATAGGTGTGGTGTGGGAGGGGAGAGAGTTGGGGTTTTTTCTAACTGTGGTTTTATTTAATCAAAAACCTGATTAAACAAAGCTATTCCTACACTCAGTTACTTCAGAACATTTAGGCGTACAGTAACTTACTGTTATTGTCTGAATTAACTGGAAAATAAATACATACAAACAAAAGCAGTTGTGAATTAGGATTAAAGATCCTGTGTAGTTCATAAAATGAACATCAACCATTTTTTTCAGACCTATAAACTGAGGTTTCTAACATATATGATTGTTTAATCTTGTAGGACTTTATTTTTTTTTGTGATGCTGTTGCATCGTGGATTAGCCCAAAAGATGATCTCCGAGACATGTTCTGTAAGGTAATATTTCTAACGTAACGGTATATCCTACTGGTGGTTGTTCGGATCCCCTGTCTTTTTCTTGCTTTCTATTTCCATGTTAGCATTTACTGTATTTGTGGTCATAGAGGCTTCTTTGCAAGGTCATAAATATTCAGACAGCATAAAAATCTTGATTTTTTTTTTTTTTTTTTAACCTATATTTTCTTACATTCATTTGTGTTATTCTGAACTTTTTTTAACAGTATTGAAAAGTTCACTTGAGATCTTGTTCGGAGAGATAATTATCCTCAAAAAGCTTTTTGTAATGTCCTGTCCAGCCTACTATGTTTTGCCTGCATTTGGAATAACAGGGGGTTTTATACCACATTTAAGATTTTTTTTCTAGAAAATAAGATTTGTATATTTCAGGACTTTTTTGTCACTAAGATGCCTACTTTATTTTGGAGAAAGATCTAGAAAATTGCAAATGAAAAATACTCCATGGTATCCTGATCTGTTTTTCTTAAGATTTCAGGATTGCTTAATCGTCCCCAGAATCCCTCTTGGATGAGCAAGTTTCAAGAAACTGATGTACAGTTATACCCAAGGATACATCCCTACACAAAGTGTTAATAGAATTTAAGTGAAAGGACTGTTTGCCTTCTGTAAAACAAGCAAAAAAAAAAAAAAACAACCCCACCCAGAATGTGATATATTGTGTTTTGGCACTCATGTCTCAGATTAAAAAAAAAAAACCCCACACCTCCAGTTTCATGAACAGATGCTGCTACTGTTCTGTAGTATGGTCCCCTCGTAAGTTGTAAAGTGAAATCTCTCTCTTTGGAAAGAATGTACGTCAAGTTCATGATAATCCTCCTAAAGCAAAAATGGAGCATGTGCCTAAGTGTTTACTAGGTTCATGGGTCAGGATTGGCACTTTTTCTTCCAAGTAATGCCATGTGTAAGCATCAGAACAGAAGCTAGTACTTTTGTATCCCATCTTTAAGAGCAAAGACAGAAATCTCACTGTCCTAGTTAGGCTCTCAGATAACTGGTCTCCTTCGAAAGAACATCAGGTCCAGGAAATGCACAGTTGTAAGGATTCTAGGATCAGCAAAAGAGAACAGCAAATACTTACAAGCTTAAAACAAAGTCCAGGATGCTGTCTGTGATGATTGTCCAAAGCAGTCTCAGTGTGTATTTGGCACTGGTCTTTCAGCACTGAATACTTGCTTCCGTAAGTTAGGCTCCTCTTTCTCAGATTCTTTCGAAGTTATCCGTGTGGGATCTCATGCATTCAAACTAGACACGATGGCTCTTGGTCATTTGGCATAAGGACGTCCTTGCTTTTTAAAGTGTATTCTTTCGTGCTTTTTGCCATGCAAGAAAGGAGACAAAGCTTTTTTCAAGTGGTGGCATGCACGTTTTTTAGATTACCTCATGAATACATGATTGCTGTGGTCCGGTTAGATGTTT
This sequence comes from Egretta garzetta, assembly GCF_000687185.1. Lineage (NCBI taxonomy): Eukaryota > Metazoa > Chordata > Aves > Pelecaniformes > Ardeidae > Egretta > Egretta garzetta. Next base: position 402,590 of record NW_009260188.1, read on the forward strand.
TTTCAACAATAATTATGCCTTTCAGGAACAATGGAAAAAAAATGGATTGTCCAGTGTTTCTTGTTTTGGTTTGTTTTTTAGCATTAGAGCTGAGAGAGAAAATACCGCTTCCAAGAGCATGGGTAGATGAGCTGCCAGTGTTGAAATCTGACACATACCCTAAGAATTTTATCACTTTTTATAAAATCAAGCTATCTGAAGACTGTAGCTGAAGCTCACTTGCTGAAACTTTACTGGAAGATGATTTTAAAAGTGTTCCTTTTGCCATAGCTGAACATTCTTAGATTTTTCAGTAGTTTCTTGGCAGCTGGCTGATCTGACTCTTTGTATTAGGAAAGAGAGGTGAGGCTGCTTGTGGAAGATTTCTTTCAGGGAGAAAAGCAGTAAGTTAATTGGTGACACTCTAGTGTCATTATTGCTATATCCCGTTTAAGAAAATCTCTGCTTGAGAATGTTGTGTTCGGGGTAAACTCAGTGCCGTGAGCTTTAACTTCAACATTGCCTTTCCTGTGAGAATGTGTTTATAACAGACTGTTCCACAATTCAGTATATCTGAATTTAAAAAAGAAAAACAAAACTTTAGACTCTCTTGGCATTGTTTTCTATGAGGAGGAGCCATTTCATCTGCTTTTGTTCTTTCTAATTTTGCCTTTTAACCTGCTAAGTTAGTATATTATATAGAGAGAGCATAATTTAATTTTCATGGTTTTCAGTTAATTTGTTACATTGGAAGGTCCAGACTGAAACCTGTAGATTTTTTTTTTTCCTCTTTCACTGGCTTTTGACTGCCACTGACTGTGGATCCCTGTTCTTTCAAAATATAAAAGACTTCAACAGCTTTCTTTTTAGTGACAGTTGTCTTACAGGTTCCAGAGAAAAAACAGAACTCTCACAGGGTGCTTTTGTATTTATGCTAGAAATTGACAGGCATTCATTCTGTTAAATGCTTGCTGCAGTTTTGGCTCAGCCTTCTTCCCACAACATACTACAATTACAAAAAGAAATGTGAATACAGTAATCTTTAACATATATAAATTGTGTCAATTGATAAAATGTTTAGCATTCTGAAATGGCCTAGCTTGGGGTTGCAAGTCACCTTACTCATTACAAATACATACAGATATGTATACACGTACTGATTTGTCTGGATAGCTTGGAGAATTCAAATGGACAGCTGCGCAATCTAGTTTGTGCCTTACTGCTTATGTTGCTAGTAAACAGTGATCATGTATCTATAGTTTAGTGATATCTTGACTTCCCCCCTCTCATTTGTAGATTCTTCATGGATTTAAAAATCAAGTTGGGGATGAGAACTGGAGACGTTTCTCTGACCAGTTTCCTCTTCCCTTAAAAGAGCGCCTTGCAGCTTACTATGGAGTTTAACCTCATGCACTGTAGCTGCAGTCCCATAATTAGAGGTAAGCACACGAATCTTTCTTGCTAAACAGAGCTGTATAACAAACTTCCTCCCTGTTTGCATTGTATGAAGTTATATAATTGTAATTAATTCATCAGACCAGAATTTTTCAGATACAGTGGATATCTTTCCTGCCTGTAAGAAGGAAAAAAAGGGATGATAGTATACCTAAATTATGGTAGCTGTAGCAAAAGCAGTGGTCCCACATGGTAGTGTATCAAGATAAGGTTGGAAGAGTAGGTGTAACAGTGCTGGTTCAGGTTTAATAAGCCAAGTGATGAATGTGATCCTTAAGCCATCACACTAAAGACACAGACTCCTTTGTGTCTTATGAATTAGTAGGTGGCAGATGTGGTCTAAGCAGCAATATTCCTCTAGGATAGGAAAGCAAGTTTGTTAACACACTTTAGCTGTGAGAAGTCGAATATACTCCTAACCACATACTAGGTGATCTTTGCACTGAATAAAGGATGTTATGCTAATCTGTAACTCTACTGTAACTGTAGAGCTTGATGTTCTGGGGAGGCTGATGTCTTTATTGCCACATTCCATTTTGTGCACCAGTTCAGAATTGTAGTTCTTTCTGTCATTCCAGGAGAATGATTCAAAGTTCAGCAAAAAACAGTGATAGTGCATTCTAGGATAGTTATATTATTATACCACCTTGCTTTGCATGCTGTCTGTGCACACTGTATAAAACAAATTTCCCACGTGGAAAGTAGTATGATACTGCGAACAGATGATTATACTACCCAAAAAAAAAAAGGTGAATTAAGTTTATTCAGTCAGTCCTTATATAACTTTGATACTTGGTGTAGAATTTTTTGTACTGAAATTACAGGAATGAGTCATTCAATTCTGTTTTATTGTTGAATGGACAACTATTTAAAAGTCAGCTTAAGATTTTCTCAGTCAGTGACCTAAGAAATCCTGTTTGAATTGCATGTTTGATCTGAACAATGGATTAAAAATAAACCAATTTCAAACATTTACATATTTATCAATAAGGGCATTTTAGTTCTGCCATAAGGGTGTTTTGTCTTCCTAATGAAGAGGAATCCAAAGGATGAAATTCACCATTATTCTCAGTTTGAACAGAGGAGACACTATGGCTATCTTATTTAATCCACTTAAAAGTGAAGCTGCTAGATCAGTAGCAGATATGTTTAATATTCTTTCTCAATGTCATAACTACCTCATAATCATGTGCTAAAAATGGAAAAGCTTGTTAGAATACGTAGCACTGCTTTTATCTTAAATCTAAGCCACAATAGTGGAACTGTCAATGTAGCTTTAAAGCATGCAGTGTTGTTTCATGAAAAATAATTTACCTGATACAAATGGGCTTTTTCTTTAACAGACTTAAAAGGAAAAATCTAGGCATAAATTTGTTTTTAAATTGAAGGTTGGCACCTACTGCTTAAAAAAAGCAAAAAGCTTTTTGTTTATGCACAGATCTGTCAGTTGAGGTTCGAGGTGAGACTTAACTATACCTTTATCTTTTCCTTTTATAGGTCCTTCAGTCTGGGAGACTATGAGGGAGCCTCTGCACCCAGGGAAAATGCTACCCTTTACTGGGGGGAAGGGTAAACCAGTAGGGAATACAGTACAATCCCAACCCTACTGGGAGGGGCGGGAGGGAGGTGTTGCCGTCACTGTATTAAGTCGATGTTGGGAAATGTTTTAACATCTGGAGCCTTTGTGGGTGGAAATCTGTCTCCTATTACAACTCTGCACTGGATGTGAAGAAGAAAAAAAAAAAAAAGAATCTAGTCACAAAACAGCACATTCTGGAATATTGTGGGGAATTGTACCAAAATAAGAACCATATAATTGAACCATAGGGATACGTAAAGAGGAAAACTATTTTGCGCACAATAAAGGAAACCTAAGAATGGGGGTCACAAACAGTAAAAGGCTTTGTTTTTTTTAATATTTTTTTTTAAGTAAGGGTTTTTTTACATTATTTCATCCTGCTTGATGGGATTCCTAGGTATTTGCATGTTAATGAAGAACTACACAAATGAAGTTAGACAGTTAATATGCAGCTTGTGTCTGTATTAAGAGCAGGCACTTGCAGTGTACAATATAGAAACCCCATCATAAATTAATAAAGGTTAACTTGGACAAAATGAAGCAACCTGCAAGCTGCCAAATGAGTCACTCCTTTCATTTTTGGGGTAAGGGGAGGGACATTTCAAAAGAAAAATTGACATCTTAATTTTTACATTAAAAAATAATTAAAATAGTGGTTATGGTTTGATTATTGTACTTCATTAGATTTAATTTCTAGAATAAGGCATTATTCTTAACGTGCAGTTTAAGGTTCAGGCATGCGTTCTGGCTCATAGTGATCAGAAGTAATTAAATTAGTGGGAAAGTAGCATGCTTGCATCACATAGAGTGAAATTGGTATACATTTACCTATGTTGCGCCAGTTTTGTGTTGCAGTTTACCAATTCAATATAGCCCTGCATTTGAAATTCCTTTTTTTAAGATTCTGTGGATTTTATTTTTATTAAGAATATAGATATAAAGTACTGTAGTTAACAATTAGGCCTTGAAATACCTTTTTAGGATCTGTTAAGAATAAGGTTGATATTGTATTGTGTGTAACCTGCACAATGTGGAAAGCTGATATAGCTGTGCAAAATATTTGCCTCTGTGCTGTCAGTGTGATGTGCTTTCTGCATGGTTATATACTAGTGATTTTATCAGAATCTCTAAACATGAGTTACATGGTAAGACCCGTTAAAGGCTGCATAAATGTTAGTTGGCACATAAAGACAATTGTAGAAGTTGATGACATGATTGCTATATTTGTGTTTATTTCCACTCAACATATTACCTTCTATGCTTTCTTTTTGTTCAAAGCATGATCTTAAAGAGATGTTTAAGTTAATGGATGTAATGCAGGGTATCTACACTGTATCGGCGCATGTTGGTGGCCCTTTGTGATGTAGTTAAATGCACAAGGGTGCAAGTTTAAAGCTACGGAGTGAAAGCTGGTTTGGATCCTCTTCATTTCATTTGTTTAGCTTTTCTGTTGTGTTTTTTTTCTCTACTTACATGTATTCCTGTGAATAAATCCTTGTTAAGTTAACCCTTTACTTTTCCTTCCATGTGTATTTTCTTATGTACTGTGAATGTGAAATCCTAACTGGTACACTTGATCTTGTGTCCATCTGAAAGTGGCAAGTCTTTTTAATAATTTAGATTGCCTAAAGAGTATCCCATGATGATAAAGGAAAATGGAGAGATTTTTAACTCTGCTGGTCAGAGGTGAAGCCACACCTTTCCATTTTTCAAGTGCTGCATAATTAATCTGCAAAACAAAATTAAGCCATAACAGCCTTTTTATAGATTTAGTTTCTCACATTTGCATTGCAGAATGGATACTGGATAACAGTTTGGGGGTTTTTTGTTTTGGTTGTTTTGTTTTGTTTTTAAGAACTTGCTCTTCTTTGCATGGTTCTGTTCTTTGACTGTTGAATGATTTAGCCATTGCACTGAAGTTTGAGCTGTGTGAGTGTGAACTTGTAAACGCTGTTTGAAGAGGTTTGATTTTTATTTTTTTTAATGCATGATAGCATGCATGTTTTACATGCCCCCCCCCCTTTTTTTTTGGCTTTGCAAATTTTAATGGATTATGCCTGAAGAATAGTTTTGACATGTACTGTACGAAGTACGTTCAGTAATGCTAGTACATAGTATTTATTCAATTTGGTCAAAAATGCATGTGATAACTTGCTTTCAAATTACATTGCTTTGGTAGCAAAGACAAAATTCCTTCTTGACTAATAAATCTGAAGTAAATTAGTAATAGACACTAAGAACACTTTAAAACTAAATTCTGGAAGAAAAAAAAACCCAGACCCTTAAAATTTAGCAAGGTGGGATATTATTTTAGACCCAAAATTGCTTTAATTTTGAGCATGTTTGAACATTAGGGAACAGTTTCAGAGAAATGACATTAAAAAAATTGTAGAATAGAAAACCTACCCAAATAATACTGTAGCATAACAGCTAGAATCTGAGTTTAACTAAATTTCTTAAATTTCAGAAAGCCCCTTTAACCAAATAAAACCACTCCACCTCACCTCAGATTAGTTTAGGATGCCACTTTTGTACATATGTATTTTACTAGGTATTTGTACAGATGTGAACTGATCTGGTATAACAGCAAGGAAAAAAATTAAGGCAGAAATAAATAGTACTGACAAAATAGTCTTTTGTATCAGTAAGTTCTCTCATGGTATATTTTAAAGCAAATAAACCGTATTCCTAATGCATAATATAGCGCAGAGATTTGCAGAAGCCATTTGGGGATAATGTGCAGTAAGAAAAGTTCTGAATTGGCATTAACAGTTATAATTCAAATATTGCATCATGGGATATATAAAAAGCATCTTAACTCTTGTGGTGTAGTTGTGACAGTTCTTGAATGTTGACTGAATGTTTATACTGGTAGAATTGTGAGTTTGTCTTTGTTACATTCCAGTGTTTCTGCCTCTTGGCATGCTAAAAGCACGGCTTACTTCATTTGCTCCTTACACACTGAATAAAGTGCTGTTAGTGTGCTAAACTACAGAAATAGCCGCTGCTATGTAATGGTGTAGATTTTCTACTTGAATATTTTTGTTGTAGGAACCTCAGGAGGTCAGTGTTTACTGTTTTTATATATGCCTTTTTCCTGTTTTGAGTTTCCCTTTTTGAAGGATTCTGAGAGTGAACAAAAGCTGCTGATCAACCTAAGTTGGTAACAGAAAGTGTATTTAAAATCCTTATAAATGCATCTTTTTCGCAGTTCTAAATTGCTGTTAAATTAGTCTTAAGTGAAGTTCAATACTAAATTTTTTTCATTACACATTCAGGAAACAGCTCTTTTAATTTAGGGAAAAATATTAGAATAGTTCATTATTTTAACCAGTGCAAGCAAAAATAATCAATTTTGTAATTTTTTTCCAAAGCTCAATTATTTTCTAAATCAGTGAATATGTATATATTTAAATTGTAATAAGCTAATTCTTATGCTTTAGTTTATTGCTCCTTAAAGCTTGTACTCAAAAGATCACTTTTAGAAGAATGGTTTAAAATTTATAATCATTATAACTTTTAAAAGTTATGAAGTAGCATAAATTTTGTAACTAACTATTGATACACACTGTGATTTATTTTTTTTTTTTGTTAGGACTTTTATGTTAGCATCAATCTTAATTACTTAAACTGCATATATTGTATAATAGTAAAATGTATATTTTAAAACTTCAAGTGGCTTTCCTCAAGCGAAACTCATTGCTACTTAGAAATACTCAAATACTAGCTTTATCTCAGGTGAATACTCATGTACCCTTTTTGTTCAGAACACATGCTAATAAAAATGTGTCTTAATTATATCATTTTATGTATTTCATTTAGGCAGCTCCTCTGTCTTAAACTTACTCTAAATTAACCTTCTACTGTGGGACAATAATGACTTCTGCTTCACCTATTTTATTCATATTGAATGTATTAACAGATAAGGTGCAAAACCATTCTTCCCTTGAGGAGAATGCATCCATATTCCAACAACTGACGTATTTCTTGAAGAATGCTTTAAATGCAACATCATATTGGAAATCGTTTGTTTCAGATTTTGTCAAGGAAAGAAGTTGCAACTTAACACTAATTGCTTCAATACTATCTCTTTCATGAGGATGATAGATGCATAAAGCTCCTATATAGGGTCTAAAGAGTAACTTTTTGTCTTAGATAAAGGTTTAAGCTCTACAGTGAAATGACTGCTGTAAATGGCAAAACATCCTGCAGTTATCTCAGATAGACGCTAATGTAGTTTGCATACATATTTGTTACATATTACATAAGTATTTCCAGTAACCTCATCTTGAGTCAATAAAGCTTGATCAGTAGCTGTGTATTTCACTCACCTATGCATTCTCCAGAATTACTTGCATCTGTCAGTCTTCTAGGTACTTCTCCAATAGAAAGACCGGTTTTTGTCTGCCACTGATGCTTGCTCTTTGCACTTAATGGTTGAAGCAAGCCAGTTGTAGGTTATTTTAAATGGGAAATGGAGGCAAGTATTCTTGTTGCTTGCCTTGTAGAGTATATTCTCCTAAAATAATAAGGATACTTACTCACTTGAATGTACTTATATGAGGGAAGTTTAACATGGCTCTATAAGATGAATCCCTGTGTGGTGTTACAGTATACTTTAAGCCAAATCCACATCTCGAAGAATTCAGCGCTTATAGTACAGTATCATTTTTCTATAAGCTCATTCTGTTGTGCTACTTTCACCTTAGGTATCTATTTCCTTCCTTTGGGTGAGCAACAAAATTGAGAAGGCCTGGGTGTTTTTTGTGAGGACAGCAATTAGAAAAAAAGATTGGTGCAAGCAGGTTCATTTGGCTGTTGAAATCTCCAGTGTAATATTATCTTTTTTCATGGGAAGAGATAGGTAGTTATGTTGTACATTGTCTGACTTAATAATACTAAACACTTGTGAAATTTTAGATTGGATGCAGTATACAAAATAGTTTAAAATGAAAGATGACTGGATCTTTCTGCTGACAACTTAGGTTGTATGAGTTTTGCTTGAAAGCTTTAAATCTGATGTTTCTGTATCTGCCACAATGTTGGAATGTTTCCTTCAAACATATCTTCCTGCAACCTCTCAAACTGTACTAAATTGAGTGATATTTCTTGAAGTCTGCCTATGTGCTAACAGAACTTCATTTTAAATAGAATATGGTTTTAATTTTTGATAAGCTGCTGAATTTTAAAGAGTTTTTGGGGCCACCAAATATTTTGGATCATGCAGAGAATATATATTGTACTGTAGTAATTTTGTATTTACATTTGTATGATGTGACATAATAGATGTGAATGTTAATCACTGCTTGACTATGTTAATAAAGTTGTTTAAATATAGATGTTGCATTCCAATTTTTAATGAAAGATGAAAATTTCATGTCCAATTATGTTTTGCCTGACTCAGTAGTGCACTCTTCTGGTTCACACGTGTAAGTTCTGGAGTCTCATGAATAAGGATTTTCATTTTTTCTGAAAGAAAATGATACTTCAATAAGTTGAGGTCAGTTCAGATGCTTTGAGCTGCTTGAGGGGCAGATCAATGTAGAAACAGGAGGTTTATGTGAACAGAAATTAATGCCTGTTGGGTGATACTGATAACTGCTTTACTACTGATAACTTGGTACATTGACTGTATTTTTGTTTGAAACGGCTGATGCTTGCTAAGTGTGACCAAATCGGGGGGGGGGGGGGGGGGGGGGAGGAAGGGGGCGGGGAAGGCTGGAATCATTCTCATTGCTTGTGCTATCAATAATGTGAATAATAAAGGAGTAAACTAAAAATAAATGGAAATAATTCAAGACCTTGAACGAAAACTTGCAGTGGTCTTAAGTGTAATTTTATCTAGCTTTTGTGGGACCGTGATAATACAGACTATTTAAAGATCTGTCCTTCCAGTTATACAACTTCCCTGATACAGAACTATCTAAAATGAAAGTATGAAACTAACAGTAGTAGCTCTCTGGACAAATTCCACCCATGTTGATTTGAACATCTTAGGTTCACTTCCAGTATTTAACAGTTGGTCAACAGTATGCAGACAACTTAGACTATTAGGTGTGTTTAGCACAGACAGCTTCTACAGTCTAATGATTAAATTCTGTAAAATGCATCGTCATGATATAACTACTATAATGAAATTTATAGCAGAAATTATTTGCTGCATGCTCAGATGAAAGTCTGCTTAACAAAGGACTGGATTTCTGCCTCCAGAAAGAGGCGGCAGCCATGGGATAGCTGTTAACAGCAGTGTAGGTGTGTAGAGACCAAGCTGACAAGCAGAGAGACGAGTTCCTGTTGGCCGAGTGCATCAGTGACTGTGTGGGAGGGGATGGGGGGAAGTTCTGTTTTCTTTCAGGTAGCACTCCCCTCTCCTCTTACGTTGTAGGATACCTATGATGGGACATCCTGCAGTCAGTCAGATGTTTGTTTCAAGTCTCCTACTGTCAACTTAGAGCCTGATCTTAAGCTGTGGCCTCTAATTTTGAGTCTTAACTACTATCTGTGTACACAAGCAAGATATGAGTAGAGTAAGTACTAGCATCTTGAATAAGTGAAATGAATGTCATGACTAAGTTTGTGGTCAGATTGCAACAGTGCAAAGGATTGCACTTTCAATGTAGGTCATGCTATTTCTTTAGAAGAAAAAAAATTACATCTAATTTAAAGATGTGCTTGAATGACAAAGCATTCCAGTGGGAATACTGTGTGTGTAAAATCATTTATGTATGTTATGTGCTCACAGAGTAGATGCTGCTGGCTTTTGTTACCCCAGAATGACTCACATACTGCTTATATAAAGTATTTATATGCAAAGTACATTTATTTCAGAGGCATTTGCCCTTGTTTTACATAAAATGAGCAGTATATACCATCAAAACCTCTCAAAATACACCCAAGCACTAATTAGAGTAATAGCAGACTTAAAACGAGGTTGTTATCAGTCCACTTTTTAAGGAAAACAAATGCAAGTATGCTACATGTGTATTAATGCATATATATGTAAGTGATGGCATATAAGGAATTATTATTGAATTGTACAGTTTTTAGGGGTTTTTTTGTGACACTAATTCTTTTTTGCCAGACTTTCATTTGAATCATAAAAGTAAAAGCAAATATTTATTTTGTAGCTTCAGGTATAAGTCATTTTTGTCGGATCTTAATTTATATTTAAAGTATGGAGATAAAACATGTGGAACTGTTAGGCTGACAGCTTTACCCATTTTTCCTTTTCTTATTGCCCCTTGGCAAAATGGATAGTCATAAATTTTCTCTTAACTATACAGGGGAACTTAAAGTCCTCCCTGTGTTCACAGCACACAGGTTAATCTGCATGCATAACTACTGCAGTATTTCTATAACCGATACTAGTGTTTTTTAACTTTCCATTATTTTTCTCAGCACCCCCCATACTTAACACAAATGCCAAATAGAATTTTATTTCTCTGATAAGGTACTGTACACAATGAGAAGCGATGTTAGTTTGCGAGTCCTTTTACCTTGAAACGATCGTCAAGGAATGCCCTTACACGTAGGACATATTTAATTTGCAGTTTTCTCAAGCTATCTTTCATCTTTATACTCATGGTGACTTGTTGAGGGGACTCTGTGGCTTCCAGATACAGAAACTGAAGAGTTCCATAGTTTGAAAACTCAAAACATAGTGAATGAGATGCTAAAAAAAATAAAAACAGGGATTTGCTTCAAAACTAACAGCAGCAACAAAAAATGCAAAGTGTTTTATAACTAAATTCTGAGGTGGTATTTTTCTTCCCAAAACAACATCTTGCACAAGCATCTTTCAGTGCCTTCCTTTAACTTAATCATTATCTCAAATGGAAATTTTGTCTTTTCTTAGATGGTGGGCATTTTTTCTCCCTAACACATTGATAGTCATTGTCTTGCATATACATTTTTCATTCTGAAATGTACATGCTCAAATAAACATTTTTGAACCATGTCCAAAATAACCCCAGGCATGTAAATATGTGCACCTTTTCCATCTACCCTTGGCAATACTTTGGAAGAACAGATGAATCGTTACAAAGTAAGCATTCAAGTATTAATTTTCTTCAATTCTTTACATACTTTAGCATAAAGGAGTACTATAGTTGTGTCACTTTCTCTAGTACTCTGCCACAGGAATATGTAGCTAATTTAGTTTTGCTTATCCCTATCCTTCTTACTGAAGGCTTTGCACAACAAACTTGTCATCTTTGGGCCTAAACCAGATGGAAGCTGGCTGGAACCTTGCACCACAGCTCCCGCTTGCTGCAAGCATTTGCTCATCTGTGTAACTTTCTCAGTCCATATAGCAGGGGGTGTTGGGTTAATAATTGCCCAATGTAACAACTCGGAGCTTAGTTTGTCTAATTAAGAGCCATAGGCATCTTGGCTACTTTTATTTCTTTTAACAAAACCCAAACCTCAGTATCTTAATTTCAAATTTGGCAGAAATAACAAGATATTACTTGATGTGTGTGGAGACAGGAGGCCTTCTAAATCATTACTAATACAAGTCTGCGCATCTTGGGCTTTTAAGAGTTACCACGGTGATGACACTACAGAGTTCACGTCCGTCTTCCAGCCACTCAAGCTGGTGGCTGCCATTGGCATCAATATGTAGATCTACAGATGTTGTAAAGAATCAAAGGTAGGAGTTATTTTCATATAGTAAGACTTTGGCTCAAATGCAAACTATTCATTGCCCATCTTGTTAATACTGCCATTCTGATTTTTAACATGTAATCCTAATTAAGTACCTGTATAGCCAAATCACTGTACCTCTTTCACAGTATTTCAAATAGCTGCTTCTTACCTAGACAGCTAAAAAAATCTGTCCAAAATAGCTTTCATTATTTCATTTACTGTATTTCATAAACTCGTTCCCAAGCCTTTGCACTCCTTGTTTGTACAGTAATAATTACAAGCTATACTTGGTTTAATTAAAAACACAAGCACCATTTACTCCACTCTGCTGTGCTAAGAATACTTTCCTGTGATACCATGTAATCCTACTAGCTTAGCAGACCCTTCTACCACCAGTTACCTTTTCTGTTTCTGGTGTATGTTATAACCAGAGCGGAGAAGATTTTTGTGATCCAGACACCACATATTGCTTGTGTGGTTGGTACTATGGAGCACCTTGGTACTAAGTGAAG
>NW_009260188.1:414813-419909 GCF_000687185.1 Egretta garzetta
TAATCCTTTCAGTCTTTTTTTCATTTAGGTTATTTTTACTACTTGACTGCAAGTAAGAAGCTGCTTCAAGTTCATTGATTGACATATTTGCAGGTAAGTGCCTAAAATATGTATGCAATGTCAAATACACCAATACATCAACAGTATAAATTCAGCTAACCGTTGAATGTATTCTTGACGGTATTACAGCATAATAATTTATCATGTTATTTCCCTATCTCACATAGAATATAGATGAAAAAACTCAGTGTGGTGTTTCTGTAGGAATGCACCTCCAGAATATATTGGGTATCTCCCAGAATTTTTCATGGAGGGCTGAAGTGTGCCTAGAAAACTCAAATTGGAAACTACAACCATTGAACTATTCCAGTTTGTTGTTATTAACATTCACTAACGCTTTCTAATCCTTCCATTTGATTGAAGGTTAATTTGATGAAACATGCTTTTGGCAGGAACAGAGGAGAAGAGTAATAAAGGTGGAGTAGTAGCACCAGGTGACACACTGTGAAACAATGCTGTTGGGGTTCATAATTTAAGTAATTGAAGTAACGAATGGGATGTGATCAAGCTTGGTGACCAGATCAATAGAACTGTGCATTTAAGCATATAGTGAGTCAGATGATGCAGCTTCATGGAATAAATCATTCCAGGGATTCCAGTGTCATTAAAACTTGCTGTGTATCTTCAATAGAATTACTAGCTTTGAAAGAACTTCAATGAGGTATTGCACCAAGTTTAAAAAAATTCAGTTGATCTCTAATAAATGTGCTACCTATAACTCTGTGCACAAGTACTTTTGTTTATCTTAAACTCAGAACATTCATCCTACCTAGAAGTGTAATGTAGGCCATAACCTCACCAGTGACCTCTCATCAGACCATAATTTGAGTTTGTGCACATATTTCAGAAAAGGGCCTAGCCCATCTTAAAATTGTGTTGGAGAATCCCCAATACCCTTTGAATAAATTATTTCAAGTCTGCTGTATTTGCTGCCAACTTTATAATCCCTTTCTCCCAGCCAGATTTTTTTTTCCTAAGCTTTTCTAGCTTTAACTTATGCCTATGGGATTTCATGACACTTTTTATATAAAAAGGCTGCAATAAATGTCTAGTCATGAAGGTAATGCGTAGGTCATAAGCAAGTGAATTATTAAGCTTCTGGGTAACGTTTGCAGGTATTCAGGTACAATTGCTTGGTTAGAACATAGTCCTGGTGTTTTTTAAACCCTACAAGGTAACCTGACAGTACTTAAAAGTTAAATCACTCCTGAAAGGGACTCGCCTAACAATTCACTCTGTCTTCCTTTTCCCCATCTTTTGTTTTCCACCATAGTGCTAAACAACTCTGGTTTTTTACACCTCCTTCTGGTGCTCATAATATTTCAGAACATACCTAAATTGGCAGTATAAATTCCTGTTTACCTATCAAGATTCTTTGTATAGGTCTTCTAACAAGGACAGAAAAGAAAGAAAATGTATTTTTTCAAGGCATACCCTCAGTCTGGTATATGGAATATATATTTGGTATGTAAAATGGCTCTGCCTCCATCCGCTTCTTCAGATTTTCTTTAAAAACAAAGTGCAATATTAGATGATGTATTTTTCCTGAAACAGTTCCTTACTCATTTATTTTTAATTTATAAAGAACTTTAAATATCCACTGGCTCTTTGGCAGTTCATTATGATGTTAAGTAATGTAAAAATCTGAAGTATTTTTGGCAATTATTTGGATTCTTTATTCTTTTTTTCATCTTAAAGTACTAGTGCACTCGGTTTTAGGTTCATGTATCAAGAGTTTTACTAATAATTGAATGCAATTATTTTTCCTAGAGTTCATAATTCATTTTCAAACAGCTTAGAATAAGTCAAATTAACTTAGTTACTATAGGTAAAAATACAATATACAGCCTTTATTTTTCAATCATATTGTCTGTAGCTTAGATGCACTGTATCTTTAGTATAATATTTGACAATTTCTTTCAAGTAAGAACTTAGTGCATATAATGCCACATTTCAGATGATCTGCACCCTCTAAAAGAACTGATTGTTAAAAATAAGTTAATATTAACACTTATAAAAACAGAATCTGGAAATAGGGGAGGATGAGTAAATTGAGATGCAGAGAGCAAATTACAGAATCAGGGATGCTTTTCCGAGAGGGGAACTCTGAGCTAAGTACTTCCTTTCACATGTATGCAACCCACATCGATGCAAAGTGGCATCATTTTTCAAAAATTAGGATTAATGAAATAGAACTGTTAACTAGTATAGCCAAGAAGTCTCCGTAGCTCTTCATACCCTTCATGTGAGGTTTGTTGCTGAGGTTCTTTAACCTCACACTCAGGTAGATGGCAAAAAATGGTAGAGGAATTTTTTAACTCTCTACTAAAAAATCAGTAATCCAGAAAACTACTGAGATCTGCCATGCAAGCTGCTGAAAATATGCCACAGGAATGATTGTTTTATTATACAGGACTCATTGCATGGTTACGGCTATCAAAATAATGTTCCTTTCTGTCCAACACCATTACACCAGGAGAACAAAAGAACAATTGTACTGGGACAAAGAGAGTATCTAACCCAGTATCCTGTCCTTGGCAACTGATACCTAGGAAAGAGGGTAAGATTAAAGTACCATATATGATACTACTGCAAAGTATTCTCACAGGCTTCACTAACTTGCAGATCAGGGACTTCCAGAATAAGTGATATTGTCTTCGTATTTAGTAATCCATTATGGATTTCTCTACCCAGAGAAACCTAGAAACTTTATCCAGTTGCCCATTCCTTCTACCTTGACTGAATTTGATGCTTGTGCTTTCATAAAGATACATTTTTTTGTTTTTAACTTATCTCCTCTATTCTTACTCATGAGTTCTCTGTATCGTATTCTTGCTCATTCATCTCTTCTCCAGCCTGAAGAATGCTAGTTCACTTGGTGGACGTTAGTTCCCATATCTTGGATTCTTTTTTGTTGCTTTTATCTCAGTCTTCTGGGGTTTTTTTGGTTTGTGGTTGTGTGTGTGGGGGGGTGGTTGTTAATTTTTTTTGTTTGGGTTGGGTTTTTGTAGGGTAAGGGGTAGAAGTACTGTGCAGATCCATGGTGCAGGTGGACGCACACAGGTTTACAAACTGGATGAGGGTCTCTGTTCCTTTCCTTATATGTCTAACAAGTTGTTTAGAATATGAGCATCAGTGTCTGTCTTTAAGTCTTGTGTTCAGCTGGTCTCATAACCTCAAGATCTCATGTGCTTGTCAGCTCAGAGTCTGTCACCATCTAGAATGACCTTGAACTGTCTGGCTGTTGACCCAGCACATAGAACTGCCTCCCCATCACACTTCCGTGTGCTTCTTTACACTGAATTTTAAATTCAAATGCAAGATACTGAGCACTGATATCTGCTAATACCCGCTGCGGGGTATTATGCGAGAAGTGTGACTGAAAAACTGTAGAAACGCCAACTGAATGTTGCCATGGCACTGGCATGGCACATGGAGTCATTCTTCAGTCATGCTCACTATGTAATATAAAGTAGCACATAAAGAAAGGTAATCAGTAATCTAGGATTTTCGTATCCAGACCGGTCTCGAAAGGAAGCATGCATAATAATAGGACTGTCTGTAGTACATTTTTTTCAGTATGTGCTAATTTAAAGAGAAGTGACAAGATTAGCATGCAGCATGTAGGATGGTAGAAGTTTAAGAACTGCTCTTTGTTGCTGGTAAAGCTCATTTCATGAGAGTATATGGAGTTCAAGAGAAAGTTCACTCCTAAGAAATCCATTTTATTGTGGAGAATTCCGACGCACCTTAAGAACCTAACTATTGATCCTGATCATCATCCCTGTCGAAGTGGTTTTCTAAATAACTGTACCTATCCTGCAGGATGCCTTGAAGTTCAGGTCTAAGGTTTTGCATTTCACTCGGATTTTTGTGGAAAGCTGTTGTTGAAAACCTGAGGATGGGTTTGATACTGGTGTGACAGTAGATTGCTGCAGCACTGCAGCCATTGCTTTGCATCTTGGTGTAGCAATAGATAAGGGATTACTATACAGCTTTGAAAATGTGGAAGATGGGAACTTTTCTATGAAATGCAGAAGTGAACCCAACTCTCCTTCCGTCACAGATAGGATCAGTCCATGTGAAAGGCATTTTCTATCTTCTATGGAATATAAACCTTCAGCTCTGCTCGTGCATCTTTTATCTCACTGTTTGCCCTGGTGTACATCCTTACAGACAGCAATGCATGCTGCAAAATGTACTATGTTCACATCTTTCTTCAGATCATAAGTAGTCTTTCTTAAACGTAGTCCTATAGCATGTTGTTACCTTTTAGAATTATGGTACGTGTGCTTACTACTGTTATCACGAGAGATCCAGATCTAGCAGTCTTGGGACTTTTAAGAAATTTTTATCATGAAGTTTTTATCCAGAAGTTTTCTCCATCTTGGCATTGACAACTTAACAAACTTTGCATATACTGAAACTTTGGGGCAACATAGCCAGCCAGACAGGAAATCCCAAACTTACTATGGAGCTACAGGAAGTGATGGACTAAAGCTACAGCCAGTTACCAATGCTTAGACCTGGCCTTCTATTTTTAGTCAATAATGAAAACCTAACTGCTGTCTGGGGCAACGAATCATCTTATGCAAGTGGAACAGGGACTCTTTGGGGTCCTAGGAAGAGCCCAGGGCTGCCCCCTGCCATTAAGAGCATGTTATGATACTCTCGCTGAGAAGCAGCACTCTGGGTGCAGACTGGCCACAGACGGCTCTGCGTTTTGGTCCAGCCCTCAGTCAGCTGGGCGCCCGCTGGCTAGCGCTCTACATCGAGCAAATGAAGCGTCTGGAAACGGACCTGTCACCGAGGGGGATGAAGGTTTGAAGTACACGGTTTCTCCAGCCCCTTTGGTGTTCAGGAGCGTGCCACGGGCCTTGCACAATCCTGCGAGAGGAGGCAGCCGGGAGGGTAAGCGGGGCTTTACCAGAGCAGTCCCCAGCGGCTCACCTGCGTACGCCTGAGGGGGGCTTCCCCCGGCGGCTCTCAGTCCGTTCGCCTTTCTGCAGGCCGGGGACCCCCCAATCCGCCCTGGT
>NW_009260188.1:420779-457866 GCF_000687185.1 Egretta garzetta
GGAACAGCAGCGGCCGTACCAACTTAACAGTTGTATCACGCAAACGCAAAGCTGCGCCCCTCGGAGCGCTGTGCTTTTGTGGCGATAACTTGTGCCTGCCTGCATGTCAGGAGGCACAGCCCCAGCAGCAGCCGGCTGGAGAAACAACAGGCTTCCCAGTCTGCTTCAGTAAACCCAGTGCATCGGTCGTCTCTGCGCAGATACACGTGTTTTTAAGTGGCTTGGAGAAAAAAAATACGGGTTTGGGATACGGTTGAGCCTCACGTGAAACGAAACTTGTTTTCATTGTGACCGTGGCTGCTCTGAAACGTTGAAGTAGGTGTTCTGGTGATCATCGGGCTGTTTGCAATGTTGTGACTTCTTTGCTGCGTGTTTAATTGTTAATGTGGATCTCTACCACCTCATAGAGGAAACACACAAATGGTTATTCGTTGAGACTGAAACAAAAAAAACCGTATCTTTTAGGTGTCTGCTTTTTCTGTGTAAGCAACAGTTGTCCTTAATGTTTAGGGAAAGCTAATTTCACAGGTACGACGTACTATTTATAAGGCGTAGCTCGAGCCAGGTTTCATGTTTTGCTTGCAGCATTGTGTTTAATTTTGACTCCTTTAAGTTTTGCTTTCAAGAGAATATTAAAATCTAATGAAACAAGATATTAGATTTGCTCTCTTGGCATACAAATCTGCTTAATTCGAAGCCTCGGTGTGGGAGATCAGTACTAAACTAATGTGGACTTTTTTTATCTTTTGTAAAAATAACATGTAAATTAGTACAAAAAGTCACATTTTCATTGGAAAAGTTAGTCTCCTCCTAAGATCAAAATAGTTGGTTTTTATTCAGCTATCTCAACTGAAATCAAGCACTTTTCTATTTAACTATGTGAAATAGATGTTCTATGGTGTGTTCATTTAACTGTTTGTCTGATCAATTGCATTTTATTTTGTTAGTAGGTCAGTAATTTTGTTAAATCAGTGAAGACAGTGGGCCGTTCCCATACGTTCTGTTTCCCTGTCTGTGTCTTCACAAATGCTACCAGCAAGTATGAGCTAGCAGACACCTACCCAAACTTCCCATTCTCTCTCTGCTCTACGAAGTTCCTGCCTTATAGCTCTGTTGGCAAAACTCCTAGTGTGGGTCAGCAATGAGTGCCAGGAGAAGGGGGTTTTCTTCTGTTGGTGCAAGTTTTTCTCCTGTCTCCAAAAATGACACAAAGTAGGACAACTGTATTCTTCTTCGTATCGCAGTGGCAACAAAGACGTTAGACAGGATCTTAAACTTGCAAAACTTGACTGAGAAACCTTTGTAATACCATGGACAGGGTTTTATGTTGTGTAAAAGTAAAATAAAAAGGAATGGCGATTGCTCCTTCTTTGCTGTTGCAGGTAAATATCTTTCAAGATTAACTGTAGTGTCTAAATATGATGGATTTTTAAAGTCAGAAAGTCCTGAGATTCTATATATCATCAGAACCAAGCATACGTTTTAGGTTTGTGCATTTTGAAACATTAGGCTTCTCCATTTCTACTAACTTTTTGGAATAGATTATTGTTCAGAAGTGTTACTGCAGTGCTATGGAAGACTTGGGGTACAACCTATATATGCTTTGAAATGTGGTGAGGAAGTTAAGATGGATAATAGAAGATCATTGTTAAAATGCACTGAATGCAGACTGACTAAAAACAATGAAGAAAAATCCATAAGAAGAGAGAAAGGTGGTATTGTGTAGAACTTTAGAAGGATTGTCTTCTGTTTCTTGCTTTTGCCTTGCACTTCCAGGTAACGCCAAGCAAAATGTTTCGGTCACTTATGGAATGGGATAACTGTACTTTCTAAACACTGATGTGAAAATGAATCCAGCACATAATATTTAATTATTTGATGTACATGCTGTTATCAATTCGCAACTGAAATTGTGCATTGGAAATGGAATTCTGGATCTTGAGCTGTAGGATGCTCTCTCCTGATTTGGTAATTTGCTGTAACTGATATGAAGAGACATCAGAAACCTGAGGGACTTAACTGCTTTCTCCAGAAAAGGGGAGTGACATACATGCCAATGTGTATCAATTTCTTATGCACTGTTTAGGCTACTGTCTTCTGAGAACTTACTAAAAGTGCTCATGTAAACAAACCAGATCTTGGGTTTTTTACTGTAATAGTCTTGAAGCTTATCATGAGACTTTCATCGTGTGCTGCTTTTAAAAGTGTTTGAGTAGTTGCATTTTTTTCTATTTAGAGAATGTAAGAAAAATGGATGTTTTATGGACCTGCCATCTGTTGACTGCTTCTAAGAGGTCATTGAGAGATAAACAAGACTATTTTCAGGATGTGTAAATTTGACTGTCGTGAAAAAATTTACTATCACTTGAAAAAATGTAGGTGTCTGCTAATAGAGCAGCAGTTTTCAGAGTCAGAAGGATACAGTTACTTTTTTGTGGTATCAGAAATTATGAACTAGTAGTTCAGGCTATAAATGGCTTTGATTCTTATGACTGAGTTTCAGGCATTCCACTCATGTGGCCAAACATTCCCACCTCCTAATTAGGATGTTGTCATAAAACATTGGGTGCTTGCTGCTATGTATGTGCTACATCAAAACAATGATGTAATTTTAAAGGGAACACTTTCATAAGTTATTTCCATTATACATAGCTACATTTTGTCACTTTGAGTATGGTCATAGTGGTACAGTAGAATAAAACGTGTTAGTTATCACTGACTTACTGTTTTCTTAGCACTGTGGAAGTGTTGCATAAGCTTTGACATTATATTTAAACTGACTGAAGCAGGTGATACTTTTGTTCATTTTGAGTGTATTAAACTCTGTCAAATCAGAAAAATAAGCCACTTCTAAGCCAGTCAGTGTTTATTTACTAATCGTTTTAAATTAATTTGATTAAACTGTTGGAAGTTCTATGTATGGCTGAAACTGGTCTCTTTTTGATGTGCTTGGTACCTCTGGAAGTTCTGGGATATAAAAATGTGTGTTTCAGTAAGCTTTGATTAATTCCTTTTATTGTATCTTTTTAATTGCTTATGGTACCAGCAGCTTTTGAGAATGGCTGTGAGGAGGATTCCTTTCTTTTCAAGAGCTTTTGTAACATATAAGGGCTGCCGGTATCCAGGGTTAATAATCTTAGCTTTGTGAAGAGGCTTGCTCTAGTAAGTGTAAGACGTATTGTCTTACGCACTTATGCGATACGAGTGACACTGAGACTTGTCATGCTTCCATCTGGAGTTCCATTCATGTGTTTACGCAGTGCTACTCTTCTGCTTGGCATACAGTTGCGTGCTCAGTTTCAGGAGAGCTGTTGTGCAATATTTGCTTAGTCTCCTCCCTCTGCGTATGTACACCTAGCATGAGTTGACAACTTTCCATCTTTTTGTTCAAAAAATATTTTTAATTATCTAGATATGGAGGAAAATATCTGTCCTTCCTCATACACATAGAGCTTCTCTCGAGCTGATCTTTATTTAATTTACTGAAGCTGGAAGAAAGTCAAATTGCCAGGTTGATTTTGTGTTCACACATCTCAAAAGTTTCAGAACTGAAGATGATACATTGCCTGTGTAAACATCAGGTGACTGCTTTTTTCCATGTTTTGATGCTCTCAATTTTCTGTAGCTCTTTCAGATGCTCAGAAATTGAAATTTACTGATAGCTAGCTTTCAAAAATGTAATACTATAATATTAATCACAGGAGTATTTTCATGTGTATAGAGTCCATTAAGTTAAATAATTACTTAGGTGGAAAGGATGAAACACATGTTACTTATTTGAAACTGCAGTTTAAAGAAAATAACAATGATATTTTTCAGAGTATCTAAAATGAGTTTGCATATCGCTGGAGTTAGGAGAATTTCTATTGCTTAATTTATGTAAAGTGTTATTCCATTATGAGTGAATGAAAAGAAGTCAACAGTACAAATGGACAAACCATAATGAATAGTATACATCTCTCTAAGTTCGCGGAAAAAGATTGGGTTTGGTTAATATTGGAACTTTCATTTTAGAATTACGGGTATGAACACCCAGTCTCTATTGTTCTGTTGCACTAAAATTTGTACATTAATTGTTAAAATAGAGTCTCTTTTAAGCTGTATAAATCAAATCTTGCAGTTGTGGAACAGTTGTACCTACTTTCAGAAAATACCGAATTTCACCTTTATGAGGGAGTTGTGCTCCCCCCAGCTCCCATTAGTGGACTGTCTACGGTTATTACTTGGCATATAGGTGCAACTCTGGAATTTTCTTGTTACAAATTTTTTTTTACCAAAAAGGCTTTGATGCCATTATGATTTATCTGCATTAGGATTCTTGCATGCATAATCTGTTGATCAGGGGTGTGGTTTTTCCATACTCATATCTGGCAGAGGGGCATGAGCAGTAATTTAAGTGTAAAACTAGCTGTAGGACAGCTTCTCTGGACCTGGCCAAAACAAGAGGCAAAGGATAAAATTTTTTCTGTTCTCACCCTCAAAACTGAAGCGATTCTATTTTCCTCATTCATTCTTTTCTAGGCTTTTCCTATTTAGCATTTAGCTAACAAGGTGGGGGAATGTTGGTCATATTTCATTGATAGATCATGTTTGCCAAAGGCAGTTGTAAGGTTTAACAAAGATTTGGAAACTTAATTTGGAGATTAGCCAGTTTTCATTTTATGACGATTTGAAGTAAATTAGGGACATAAACTTTGTTGTGGTTATAAAGAAATCCTACAATTAAGTTGGAGTACCACTTCCAAATGTTGCAGTTTGAATATTTGTCTCCCTGTTTCCTGGAGAATAAGTTGTGGGTTTGGTAGGATTAGGCACATTATATTAAAAAGAGGATTAGGCAGGTTATGGCTTAAATTATTTATAATCAAAAGTACAGTTTTCTCGGTCTGTTCCATTTCTTCTTTGTAATGTGATGTGGTCATGCTTAAAGGGTTGAAGGAATGACTGTGCATGCTTAACCACTGCTAATGCATGTTCTAAAAGGATAGTTTGAAATGACAACCTAAACGATTCTATGATTCTATGACAGTAATTTACTTGTTGTCGAATGCTTATTTACTTGCTGAACTTAGTCAGAAAACGTCAAACTTTGTCTGGACTTCTCTCATCAAGCTTCTAAAGTTTAACCAAAATCAAAATCTGTTTAAGAACTGAATGGGTCTTTTATTGTTTCACATGCTTAATTTTGCCATGAAAACAGTATTTGCAGCTGTCCTTCTCTTGCTTCTCACACTCATTAAACAAGTAGTGCGTATCTGACCAGTCATGGGAACTTTAGAATCACCTTAATAATTGAGAAAGATTTGTTCATACTGGGTAAAAAGACAGTTCTGTTATCATAGAATACCAGGTTGGAAGGGATCTCAAGGATCATCAGGTCCAACCTTTCTTGGCAAACGCATGGTCTAGACAAGATGGCCCAGCACCCTGTCCAGCCAAATTTTGAAAGTGTCCAATGTTGGGGAATCCACCACTTCCCTGGGGAGATTATTCCAATGGCTGAGTGTTCTCATTGTGAAAAATTTCCTCTTGTGTCCCACTGGAATCTCCCCAAGAGTAACTTGTATCCATAACTCCTGTCTTTTCCATGTGACTCCTTGTAAAAAGGGAGTCTCCATCTTCTTTGTAGCCACCCTTTAAATACTGGAACATGGCGATAAGGTCTCGCCTAAACCTTTTTTTTCTCAAGACTGAACAAACGCAGTTCTTTCAGCCTTTCCTCATATGGCAGGCTGCCTAATCCTTTGATCATCTTTGTGGCCCTTCTCTGGACCCCCTCCAGCCTGTCCACATCTTTTTTGCATAGTGAGGACCAAAACTGAACACAGTATTCCGGGGGTGGCCTGACAAGTGCTCAGTGGGATAATGACTTCTTTATCTCTGCTGGTGATGCCCCTGTTGCTGCAGCCCAGCATCCTGTTGGCTTTCTCTGCCGCAGCATCATATTGTTCATTCATATTGAGCTTCCTGTCCACCAGGACCCCCATGTCCCTTTCCACAGAGAGTTTGGTGTCATTGGCAAACTTCATCAGGGTACGCTTGATCCCATCATCCAGATCACTTCTGAAGATATTAAACAGTGTTGGGCCCAATATCGATCCCTGGGAGACTCCACTTGTGAGAGATTGCCCGTTTGAAAAGAGCTATTTACCAGCACCCTCTGGGTGCAGCCTGACAGCCCATTCCCCACCCACCACACAGACCACTTGTCTAAACTGTAATACATCAGTTTCTGTAGAAGGAGGCTGTGACAAACTGTATCGAAAGCCTTGGAGAAATCCAGGTAGATGATGTCCACTGCTTGCCCCACATCGACCGAGCAGGTTACTTTGTTGTGGAAGGCGATCGGGTTTGTCAAGCACAGTTTGTCCTTGGTGAATCCATACTGGCTTTTCCCAATAACATGCTTCATTTGACTTGTGATAGCCCCCAGGAGGATTTGTTCCATAATTTTCCCAGGGACTGAAGTGAGACTGATAGGTCTATAGAGTGCTGTGGGAGAGAGTGTCAAAGGCTTTGCTAAAGTCCAGGTAGACAACATCCACAGCCTTTCCCTCATCCACTAAGCGGGTCACCTGGTCATAGAAGGAAGTCAGGTTGGTCAGGCAGGACCTGCCTTTCATGAATCGATGCTGGCTGGGCCCGATCCCCTGGTTGTCCTGCACATGCGTGGTGAGTGCGCTCAGGATGAACCTCTCCATAACCTTCCCTGGTACCAAGGTCAGGCTGACAGGCCTGTAGTTCCCTGGATCCTCCTTCCAGCCCTTCCTGTCCTGGGCATCACAGTGGCAAGTCTCCAGTGATCTGGGACCTTCCCTACTAACCAGGACTGCTGAAAAATGATGGAGAGTGGCTTGGCAAGCTCCTCTGCCAGCTCCTTCAATACTCTCAGGTGGATCCCATCCAGCCTCGTAGACTTGTGGGTGTCCAAGTGGTGCAGCAGGTCAAAAACTGCTTCCTCCTGCATTATAGAGGGGTTTATTCCACTCTCCTTCCCTGTCTTCCAGCTCATGGGGGCTGAGTACCCTGGGGATAACTGGTTGGACTGCTAAAGACTGAGGCAAAGAAGGCATTAAGTATCTTAGCCTTTTCCTTATCCTTGGTGGCAATGTTCCCCATCCCATCCAATAGAGGATGGAGGTTCTCCCTGGTACTCTCTTTGTTGTTAATGTATTTGTAAAACCATTTTTTGTGATCTCTTACAACAGTGGCCAGGTTGAGTTCTAGCTGGGCTTTTGCCTTTCTAATTTTCTCTCTGCATGACCTAACAGGATCTCTGTACTCTTCTTGAGTTGCCTGCCCCTTCTTCCAAAACTGGTAAACTCTCCTTTTCTTCCTGAGTCCCAGCAAAAGCTCCCTATTCAGCTAGGCTGGTCATCTTCGCCGCCAATTCCTCTTACAGCACATGAGGACAGCCTACTCCTGAGCTTTTAAAACTTCCTTCTTGAAGAATGCCCAGCCTTCCTGGACCTCTCTGCCCTTCAGGACTGCCAGTGTCCTGAACTGACCAAAGTCTGCCCTCCGGAAGTTCATGCTAGTGGTTTTGCTGACCCCCTTCCTTAATTCACCAAGAATTGAAAACTCGATGATCTTAAGGTCTTTTCCAACCGAAACAATTCTATGATTCTGTAAATCTTGGATCCTCCTTTAAGCCCTTCTGGTGGATGCGGGTAACATTAACTTACTTCCTGTCTTCTCAGAGATCCCCCAATCTCCACAACTTTTCAGAGAGTATGAAGAGCAGCCTTGCAGCTACATCAGCCAGTTCTCCTAACACCCACAGGTGGATGATGTCAGGGCCTGTTGATTTGTAGGGGTCATAATCCTGTAATAGAATCATAGAATCATTTAGGTTGGAAAAGGCCTTTAAGATCATTGAGTCCAACTGTTAGCCTAACACTGCTGAGTCCACCACTAAACTAAGCACCTAAGCACCACATCTGCAGGTCTTTTAAATGCCTCCAGGCATGGGGACTCCACCACTTCCCTGGGCAGCCTGTTCCAATGCTTGACAACCCTCTCAGTGAAGAAATTTTTCCTAATACGCAATCTAAACCTCGCCTGGTGCAACTTGAGGTGGTTTCCTCTTGTGCTGTGTGATGGCACTCAAGATGATCTGCTCCATAACCTTCCCCAGTACTGAAGTCAGACTGACAGGCCTGTAGTTCCCTGGATTCTAGACAGGCATCACATTTGCTAACCTCCAGTCAACTGGGACCTCCCCGGTGTAGCAGGGACTGCTGATAAATGATGGAAAGTGGCTTGATGAGCCCTTTTGCCATCTCCCTCAGTACCCTTGCGTGGATCCTATCTGGCCCCCTAGACTTGGATGTGTAACAGGTCACTAGCCATTTCCCCTTGGATTGTGGGGACTTCATTCTGTTCCCAGTCCCTGTCTTCCAGCTCAAGGGGGCTGGGTACCCTGAGAACAAATGTTCTTACTATTGAAGACTGAGGCAGAGAAGGCAAATGGTTTACATACCAATTCTTCCTTCACTGATGGTGGGTCTGTGTTTGCATCGACCTATATTTTTGTTCCCAAGTCCTGGTGCCCAACAGTGACTGGTAAAAAGAGGTGAAGAAAGTGTTGAGAACCTCTGCCTTTTCAGCATTGTTGGTGACTAATTCACTTCTGTTTAATAGTGGGCCAGTATTTTCCTTCTGTTTCTGTTTGTTGTTTATGTACCTGAAGAACCCTTTCTTGTAGCCTTTGACATCTCTGGCCAATTTGAATTCAAGTAGGGTAATAGAGAGTATTAACTTTTTACACTAATGGACATCAATGTTGAACAGTTTTAGTCCAAAATAGACAGAGCTTGCACTCATACAATTTTATTAGAAATCTAGGAAATAAGTGTTGCTGCAGATTGCCCAGTAGTTTCTGGCTACTTTACCAAATGTAGTTTTTAAATTCAGAAACATCTTTATATGCAACAAACAAACTTATTCTTAAAAATTTTCAAAGTCTATTAAGTAGTTCAGTAAAACAGAGTTCCTGTAATCTGTTTCCTGTTATGTACAAGTCATGGAAATGCTGAATTCTGACTTCACATTTGCTGACAGGATTACTTTCATTTCCATGAGAAAATCATTGCAGTTAGTTCTTGATGAAGGGAAATGGAAAGACTGTCTGCCCTCACTTTCTGTGACTTAATTTATTTTGTATGCAAAGTTGGTCAGTAATGCCTCACTGTAGGCTTATTTAACTGAACTGTTTGCTTGTATTTGAAGTCGTTTCCTCTTATGGCTTGCTGTCAGGAGATACCTATACTATATCCACAAAAAAGCTCCCTTATGGCAGTGTAAAAGGGGAAAACTCAGTAAGAACACCAGCTTCTGAAGAAAGTTTTGTTAGCTCTAGGGAAGAGGGAGAAAACTGCTAATGAACTTCAATATAATTAAATGGAACCTATGTGGAGAGGGGACCACTTTTTTTTTTTTCTCGTACACAGTTTTACAGTTGTTTTCTGTTGAGTAGTGATGGGATCATCCTCAGCAGATGGTGTTTTACCTGTGAAATGACATACAGAAAAGTATTTCGAACTGGTTTGGAAGTCTGTTGCGTAGAACCCAATGTTATAAGCGACAACAGCGGTTCCTCTTTCTCCAAGATGCAACTTCTAGAAGAATCTGCATCTGACTTCACTGTCTGTCAGTCATAGCAGTGGATGGTAATTGCTTCTGAAACAGAGTGGAAGGTCTCATCAGTTCCCTCAGCTATATGCTGCATTTATTTATTTTTCAGTAAGCTGGTACTGGGCTTTTAGTGATCCCAGCTATTACTGTTGCCACCAGGAGGGAACAGGTAAAAACACCTAATGAAGAAAAATTGGCTATACATACAATTTCCATGTACAGAATTTTATATAGTGTGTGTGAGGAGGGGCAGTGTTGAGGAAAAACCACCAAAACACAAACTGTTGATGGTGTATGCACATATAAGAGTATACATACTTTGTAAATTGAACTACTTTTCCTCTTAGCCACAGCTTACATCTCTGTCTTAATCCTAAATACTGAGCCTTAACTCTGATGAATTATTTGAGCTACTCTTTATCAGAATAACTGCTGAATTAGGGACTTGTGGACAGGCCATATAGCTTTTCCTAAGCAGTAAAATGTCTGTTTTCTGCACTGAGATACTATACTTAATTTGACATGTGTTCAAACATGAGTAGAAGAGAACATAATTTATAGAATTATCATCAGATTAATCATCAGAACTCTTGATGATATATATTACTGAACAGTTTTGAAGACTAAATATATATCCTTATAGGTAGAGCCTGGTATTGGTAAAATAGGCTATACTTGGCACTATATTCAGAAGTGAAAACATGTCTTTTAGTTGTGCCAAACTTAAAGCACATAGGCCCTCAAATCTGGGAGTCTGCTTTGGTCTTCCTGCTTTGTTTAAACCTTAATATATGTTTCACATAGCCTCTTAGCCTCTGATAACTGTTGATAATATATAAAAGATGTGGCTTTCAGAAGACTTTTTTTAATTGAGGAAAGTATCTGTTCTGTTTCTCTGTTGTGCTTTCTGCCATTCAGTGTGAAGTCAGGAACAAGAGTGGGACGATTAGAAAACTTCATTTAAGCAGAAAAACAAGTTCCTTTGCAGTAACCTTCAGTTGCAATGAGGGAACGAGGTGATGATGGGAATTCATTGCTCTGGCTCATTCCGTTCTCTAGAGGTTTGCAGAGTTACATTTCTGATAGATTATCAGCCCTCAGGAAGGCTGCAGCCAGAGGCTGGGTCATGGCTATGCTACCCTTCCTGTATTTCTTAAGAGGCAGGAAATGTATGGAGCTCCAGTGTAGAAAAGTCCCCATTAAAGCTCCCATTGTGAAAAGTTGCTTTTAAAAGTTCAGAGGCAGTTGATGTTCAGCACATTTTGATCATTGTGTTTGTTTAGCTAGAAGAAATACCTTAAGGCAGAGGGAAAGAACATTTCATAACGGAGAATTCTATTAGCTTTTCTGGAAGAAATGCCTAACGCTTAGTTGTTAAATGTTTATCTCCAAATTTGGGAACACTAACAACTTTGGAGTAGTTAAATAAGAATTTTATTTTGTATTCTAACTGAAATGTTGGTGGGATCTTAATTATATTCTGGTGTTTATGTAATGCAGTGACATTCAGGGTTTATATTGAGTATATTAAGAAAGTTAATAAGCTACTTATTAGTGCACCAGTAATCAAAATTATTGTGGGCTTCAAACTACAAGGAAAAATAGTTAGATAGGAGTGAAAGAGGAGTGGAACTATTTGAACTGGTACTTGAAAGAGTAAGACAACTTTAAAAAAAATATTACATTTTCTACTGATTAGTGTTCTTATCCTTCTTTTATTTTTCAAACTTATAAAAGCCTTGCTCTGTAGATAGTCCTTTTAGAGTTTGCTGTATTTTCACGTATCCAATTTAGTTCTGCTTGTACTTTTTACAGACCTTTTTGTAACTGCACTTACACTAAACTGATCAGCATTTTGATGAACTTTTTCAGGTTACAACTTAGTGCAACTTTAGGAACTGTGGTTGTATAGGTGTGTTTTTTCTTTTAGTTGCTTGGTTTTGTTTTCCCCAATGCTTGGAAGAAGTAAAGCAAATAATCCTGTCTAGTAATCAAATTGCCTTCAAGTCATCTGTTACTTGTAAATGTATATATCTATACATGGTATCCTTTAAAGCAACTCGCTACATTATTGGTAAGACTGATAAATTATCTAGTGCAGTTAACATTTCACAGGAGGGGACCAACTACTGTGGCTGCAGCAAAGTTCTTCCGTTCACCTGTGGCTGCTTCCATCTACTTAAACTGGCAGATCCTGCCTGCCATCTTCTTGCTTCCACTTCATCTGCTGAGCAATGCAGCTGTTTGCGTCCTCATAGTGATCTGGATCACCAATCTTTACTTTTATTTGCCAGCTTTATTTTTCAGCTGTATAATTTCCCCAGACAGGTGTGCCTTATGGCTGTACGAACAAATTTTTCCAGAAAAAAAGGATGGAAATGTTTAGAGGGGTATGTGACCAAATCCTCAGGCCCTTCTCACTGGAGATGTAGAGGTGCCATTGTGAAAAGTCCAGGATTCTGCTTCCCATTCTTCTTTCCCTTCCACTCTGAACATGCATGCAGTTTTCCTGAGAGCATGCTTCTGTGTCTTTTGTAGCAGCAGCATTACGGATCTGAAGCTTTTTGAAGGGAGGAGGGGAATGGATAGTTTGACAGGAAAACTTTTATAGTAGCAATGCTATTATTCCTTGCCTTGCCTCGCCTTCCTTTCATTTCTATTGTTGCTTGCTCCTGTCCTGGGGGAAGTTCACCATAGTGCCAGAGGTGATAAGCTGGCTTAGTTTATTAATCAGTGTTCAAGGCAGTGTCTCAGTTTTAATGGTGAGGTATGCTTTTGTCACCAGAAAATTTTTAAGTTTTAATACTAAGCTTAAGAATAGACGAAGGGAAGTTACCTGTGAAAAGGAAGAGATTAGTGATTTTTTTTTTTTTTTTAACCAATTTTACAAAAAGCAGAGGAAGATACGTTAAGTGTGAAGAACTGGGGAGGCAGGATATCCCGTGCTCCCAAAGTATGAATTTTAGTTCATGGAAAATAATTAAAGATATGAGAGAATGAAGGGAGAGTACAATATTAAGTATGTGTTTAATAAGATGAGAAGTGAAAGAGTACAAGACTTGTAGAAATCTAAAACAGAAATGTTTTTGAATGTGGCCTAGAAATGTGTAATAGAGGTGTTGTCATTCAAAGGGTGGTAGTAGCTACTGAGGTGATTTTTGTTTGTTTTACATATATGGAATTGAAGGGAACTAACAATTGGTAAAAAGCTGAAGCATTAAAAATCAGTCACTTCACAGAACTTCATTGATTATTAAAATGCATAGGTTCTATGGTTTGTTCTTTAATTGGTTTAATGTGCTGTGTTTCATAGTTCTACTTTCTTATTATTAATCTTTAGGGGGAAAGGAACAATGGCTTTGATGTCCTGTATCACAACATGAAACATGGACATTTGTCAACGAAAGACTTAGCAGACTTTATAAGAGAAAGGTAAGTTCATCCTTGGTAATCCTGGCTTTTAAACATACTATTTATGGGTTTTATTTAAGTTTATTATTATGTTTAACAGTAACATGCAAAATACCTAAAAATAAATGAGCATTTTAAAATATCTCATATGTCCTACAAGACCATCTAGATTTACTCCATTCACTTAGAACTGAATAGAGACTCTTAAGCACCAATTAACAACAAGCTCCTAATTTTTCAGGTTTGAATTAAAAAACAAGAGTAAAAAGCTAAAAGTGTCACATTAAATGTCCAGCTGTTTATTTAAGTTAATCCAAATTTTTCATCATGTTTGGAAAAAAAAGCACTAATTTAAAGTAGTAGAAATCAGTCTTATAGGGTTTGGCCATAGATGTACAGTTAGGGTATTAGCAACTGCTAGTACGATATTAAAAAAATTACACTTTCAGATTAAGATGTTGAGAAACTAGGTTTGTTAAAGAAAAAGGATTGATATGTAGGGACAAGAAAATAATGTGCAGAAAAATAACACTCATTCTTCTCTGTGGGATGGAAGGGATAGAACTGAACTCTGTAGATGTGATAACTTCCAAAACAGATGACTTAGTGCTGTTTTTAGTTCTTCTTTGTGAAGACGACTGCTGCTGCTACATTGAACATAAGAATTTCCATTCTGGACAAAATTAATTATATGTCTGCTTCAGAATTTTGTTTTAATTCAGTTACTGACACCAGATGGCACGTGGAAAAAACTTGTAACGGACTGATTGAGAACCTGTTTCAGTGAAGGTTTCTTGCGGTAAAAGCTGTCCAAAGAAAGAGCCTTTGTTTTCTGGATTTTTTCATTGAAATTTCAGTTTTGGTCTCAAACAGATCTCAACAAAATTTTTTTTTAAACTTCCTCAAAATGTAACCACCACAGATCCAGCAGGTACTCAGTTGCACTGGTGTTTGCATAGTTTGAAAGTGAATTGGAGAAAATGACAAAAATCTTTCCACTACGTAGATACAGGTGAGTTCCAGAGTCTATGTGTGCTAGGCAGTCTCCTGTTGGAAGCACGGCACAAACCAAGGCATCTTGCATTTCAAGAATCCCTGGTTCCAGAGAGCAGGTTATGAAGCCAGACAGGGTTCCTGTGACATCCTCGTTTGGACTGAGCAGAGGGATATAACACTGTTCGTGTTTAGCATTATATGCTTCGGTCTCACAACCTTGCACTTTTAATATTGGCTGTTATCAATGTTTGCCGTATGTTATCTTTGTGAGTGCCTGGATCTTTCCTTTGAAACCTGCTTTAATTCTTGGAATCAGTCGGGTTTTATAGCAGTAAGTCATAGCATCACCTGGACACATTTTATTTTACTAGTTTTACATCCGTTGCATTTTTATTTACTTCCATGTTTAGATCAGAAGCTCTCTCACACACTCTGCTTCTTATCTCCTTTATGTTGTATTCTTTGGGTATGCTCCATTTTATTCATACTGGTTCTAGGATGAAAGGTCTTATGGAAATGGATAAAAATACTTGATGCTATATCTGGCTTGGATTCTTTGCTTTATTATAGTGACATAAATAGAACTTGACAGTTCATTCTACACAAAATTCCTAGTAAAAAGAATATGGCATTCTAGTTTTTTTCACTGTCAGCTTCTTCAAATTAAATTTTAAATGAGATGTGCCTTTGCAATCAATAAACAAAATATTTGGGCATTTCTCCACATATTAAAAATGTTTCAGCTGAAGTTTCTGCTAATTAATTCTAATGATTTGTCAAGAAGAAAATTTTTTTTTTCACCATTTAAACAAGTTTAAGCAACATTTAAGACTAAAGATTAATGACCGTGTAGGAATACATGAGGATCCATATGGGCACTTTATCCTCAATGACAGATTAAGAAATGTATTTTCTGTTCTTATGCATAGATCAGGATGTGTCAGAGATATGCAGCCATCTTACAGGATTTTTGGTAAAATATGTGAAAAATTTCAGTTCTCTTTAACGCACCAGTATTCACAAGAATAGTGATACATTTCAATTTATTTGACAAGGCTTCAGTGTAGTTCCATAAGAGCAACTTGCCCTGGGATTGGAAAACATCTGTCAGTGATACAGACCAGCAGGAAGTTCAGTCCTTTCC
Source organism: Egretta garzetta (assembly GCF_000687185.1). NCBI lineage: Eukaryota > Metazoa > Chordata > Aves > Pelecaniformes > Ardeidae > Egretta > Egretta garzetta. Next base: position 435,967 of record NW_009260188.1, read on the forward strand.
GTGAGCATCTCCCATCAGGATGTTAAACCTTGTGTTAAATGTTGTGTTTTCTTCAGTTCTGCTTTACTGATGTATCTCAGTGTGCTAGGCTGCCAGTAAAAAAAGCAGTTGAATGCCAAGTAGGTGGTAATTTTAAGTGAGGGGTGCACCACTGGTCAGTCCCAGTCTAAGATAGCGGTAGTTTGTGGCATATAGTTTGTAATTTCAAAGAAATAAATGGACCTTAAATATTTTGTGTCCTCACTTTAGTAATGTTGTGGTTTAGCTACAGCCAGCAACCAAGTGTGGCACAGCTGCTCACTCACCCTTCCCTCCCAGTGGGATGGGGGAGAGAATCAGAAGAGCAAAAGTAAGAAAACTTGTGGGTTGAGATAAGAACAGTTTAATAATTGGAGTGATGATGATTATGATAATAATAATAATGTAGCAATGAAAAGGAAAACAACAAGAAAGAGGGAGAGGAACAAAACCCAGGAAAAAAAAACAAGTGAATGCACCTGCTTACCACCTGCTAAACGCTACTCCACCAGTCCTCATGCAGCAATCACTGCCCCCTGACCAACTCCCTACAGTTTATAAGCTGAGCATGACATCCTATGGTCTGGAATAGCCCTTTGGGGTCAGCTGTCCTGGCTGTGCCCCTTCCCAGCTTCTTGTGCACCTGGCAGAGCAGGGGAAGCTGAAAAAGTCCCTGACTGGTGTAAGCCCTGCTCAGCAACAACTAAAGCATCACTGTGTTATCAACAGTCTTCTCATCCTAAGTCCAAAACACAGCGCTATGCCAGCTAGTAGGAGGAAAATTTACTCTGTCCCAGCCAAAACCAGGACAAAATAAATTGAATTGGGCAGTACTTCAACAGTATTTTATAACAAGTCCAATTGTCTTGACCATGTTCTATTTTGCATCTTTGTTTATTGCAAAGAAATGATGTTGCACACAGTTATCTGTTACCCTTCTTCCTCCACAGAGTATACTCTGAATATTGTTTTGCAGTACTGTTTTCTGCTAGAAATACATGAGTGGATGAACAACATTTATTAGGAGCCTCCTAGTTCTAGTGTTTTTATGTCCTGAATTTTATGTACCTTATTTTCTGAACTGTTCTCTCTGAAAACTAAACTTACATACATTTGAACTTTCTTCACATCTGTCCTGCCGTTTCTTTTCAACATATTGGCCATTTTTTTCAAAAGTGGAGACATAGGAGAGTGAAAACTGAAAACTGCTGGATAGGTAGAGGAGACAAATCTGAGCTGATACTTTTAACAAGTTGGAGGACTTTGTATGTGCTGTTTGACAGTAGTCACCAGGTCAGCCAGGATTGATGGAGTCTCCAGACTAGCCAGAGAATTTGGGTTTTTTTATGGAATAATCTAAAAGAGAGAGAGAGGAAAGATGGTTGAGTGTATTTGGGTGTACAGACTGCTCAGGGCACAAAGGGCACATGTCTGTATGAAGGCAGTCTCTGCTACTTGCGCTGTTCAGAATAATGTTTTGGTGTGTGCAGCCTAATTGGGGAAGAGTCTATTGTTCCCTTTTCTGCAGCCTTGGAAATAGTAATGAAAAAAGAAAAATTGTTTAGGATGTGGGAAAATGTATTTTATTATTATTATTATTATATTCAGCTTAAGGAATTCTTTTTAAGATTTTTCTTTCAAAACTTTTCTTAAGAACTTTTTGAAATTGCAAAGTTGTTTCCTTTGAGAAAAACAAAAATGTTTGGCATCTGTTCATTTGTAATGAACTATTTCTACACTGTATCTGCTCTTCCAACTGGATATCAGGTTTCCTCCTTGGCTGTATTCAGTTAGTCAATACCAATTCAATTTTCAGCAGTGTTGTTTCACTTTTTCGTTTCTGTTTTTGAGTATTCGTTAATGGTCAAGTACTGAAAGAACTGAGAGATCTGTGCTTCAGAAATATGTCCTCTGAAATATTGAATTTTGTGGCAGACAATCTGCTCAGTGTTGGTAGATCTTGGGTGGGACAGGTTATCTATCTACGTATTTGCTGAAAGATAGATATCTTTGTTCTGTTCTTGATAAAGCATGTAGAAATTTTGTTTTTAAAGAGGTGAAAATATAAGAAGGTTGGGCTGCCCACACAGGTTTTTCTCTTTAAATACTGGGAAGATTTTGTAGTTGAACTGTCTTATGTTTTTGTGTGTTTAACACCTAAGCTGTTTACATTTAAGAAAATACTGTGCTCAGCTAGGAATTGAATAGGTGTTGTGTTGGCTTTTCTCCAGAAGTCTTTCAAATGTTTTTCTGCACCAGTTGCTTGTAAGCATCATAAAAAGAATCTCCTTGATCAGAAGAAGCTTGCAATGCATATATTCCTATTTAACTTTTAAATTTTTAACAGATCCTAAGCAAAGACAGATTTTCAAATGGGTGAAAATTAATTTACTGAGGTGTTCATAGTGTGTTACCAGTACATCAGATTACTCTGGGAAGTCAGTTGGTAGGACAAATGTAGATATACGTGCCCAACTGGTCAGTAACAGCATTTTTTCGCTGTGTTTGTAACTGTTGTATGTTGACAATGTGTGGCAGGTCGCAGAACTCCAGTTTTGTGGAGATTGCTCAGGTTAAGTATGCTGTAAATTGTTCCAAAGAACAGAGTTGTGGAATTTGGTCAGAAATCTTGTGGGTTTTTTATTAAAAGGGGTGTGTGTGTGTGAGGGGGGGAACCTAGGCACTGAGCTGTAAAATTTAGAAAACTTTTACAGAAGCTACTGATAATGAATCAAAATATATTGTTCATCATGGTAATTGGCAAAACCTAAGTGTCTCTTCTGGGTGTCTGTGCATACGGGCTTGTTGCTGTGCAGTGAGCAAGAATTCCAAACCTTGGAAACTTAAACATTTTTATATCATCAAAATACTTACATATGTGGAAGGAGGATAAGTTATTTAAGGTTTTTTTACAGTGACTGACTTTGCAGATGTTTGTAGGTGAGATTTAAAATGTAATTGAGTTACTGCATTTTACAGTTTAACCCCCTTTTCCAAATTGATTGTCCAACTGACTGGATGGTTATTTTGGGAGTTCAGTAGGTTTAAATACATGCCCTTCTGTTTCCGGTGACTACTTATACTTTGTTTCATATTTTTGGAAGATGATTCTTCTTCCTTGGAAAGTGTTGCTGTGAAAGAGAAATAAAAACCTCTGCCCCAGCAACAAGTGATTATAGTCATGGTATAAATTCAGAGAGGGGTGAATTCTTCACCTCCCTTTTTTTCTCTCTTTTGCTCCTGAATAAAGTTATTAGAAAGAAAGAAATTGCTTCAAGCTTTTGCATTTTCAAGAAAAGGAAATTATAGCATTTGCTCAAATTCAGGATCATTCTAAATCTAAGCTGACATTACATACTGAATATTGATTTGGGGTGAAAAATTAAAATAGTGTGTGTCTTTACTTTAGTAATAGGAGGATGAGGAAGATTGACGGGGGAAGGACTTGCTGTGATGTGCTGTGTATGACTGCTGTTCCATGGCAATTGCCCCAGCAGAGGTTCTAAGGAGGAAATCTATGCAGACCCTTGGATTTTGACTCTCCAAAAGACAAGTGTAATTGTGGGTTTGAGTGCAGGAAAATATACTGAAACTTTATGTAGGGAAGAGGTTATTCAAAATAAATCAGAATATATTGAAACAACCTTATTTAAAAATTAGTATAAACAGTAGAACATAATACTTTTAATTGCATGTTATTTTCCTGTTTTCCAAACTAAAATATCACTATGCAAAGAAATGAAAAAAAACCAACCAAAAAAACCCTACACCAACTTCCACCTACAAAAGACTAAGCAAGACATTTTGTTTAATGTGATTGCTCAGTAAGCATGCAGTTTGTTTATTTTAGTGTTTTCATTACAAATATATTTGATTTTGTTGCTCTGTAAATCTCTGGTGTTTAGGCAATCTAGGTGGGTGATTGTTATGTCACTTTGTTCTGACTGTTATTAAAGAATGTTAGAGGTGGAGGGGAAAAGCAGAGAGTATAAGAAGGAAGGAAGTCTTTTTCAAGTCGAGTCCCTAGGTTTTACGTGTTTCTGTTCCCTGCAACATTCTCTCACAGGGTTCTTACATTATTTTTTTCAATATACTTATGTGATTTTTTTTATTGGTTTTGAGGAGTCATTAAAAAGGAGTAATTTTCAGCTGAAGTAAAAAGTCCTCTGTTTTGCACCTTTAGGATGCATATTCATCTGTCTTCAAGTATCTTCAAAATTTCAATTATGCTTTTGATGGCTTTCTTTGGCAGGGCTACAATAGAGGAGGCATATTCGAGGTCAATGACAAAACTAGCCAAATCAGCGAGCAATTACACACAACTTGGGTAAGTAAGTGTACCAAAGAGAAATAATTAACTGCATATATGTTAAGAATCAAGTTTGATTCTGAATATTTTATTGATGATGTTGAAGGTAGCATAACTTTGCCATCTTTAAAAATTATTGTTAGTTCTTCAGCAACCATGCAAAATATCAAGCAGCTATGATAAAAACAGGAGACAATACAGTTCTTTATTCACAGTTTAAAAAAACCTCAAACACAAACATGAAGGAACTGTCTGTTCCTCTGTTGTTTAAGGTTGGGTTCTTTTCAGATATGATAAAGAATGTAGCTTTCTATTCTGTGTGCCCAAGCCTATGGTAATTATTCTGAAGAGAGAACACATGGTCTGCAAATGTGCCAGTAAATTTATTTATTTCTATTATTTCTTCTTTCTGGAGTGTTGTCTCTGTCCTCAGATATGTTAAGATGTTGAGATTTTTCAATAGATTTACTCCACAGTTTATTTAACATTTTATACATGGGGTATATTTTTAAAAATTGGAATGATTAATGGATGTTTTTTCTTTAGAAAGATTATGCCAGCAACTCAGGCTTCTTACATGAGGCTAGATTTTATTTCTAGTAATCACAGCTAGAAATGTGGGGAGCTTTCATCAGTGGATAATTTGATACGAGTTGTTGCTGCTCGTCAAAGGTTCTGTATCTGCATGTTAGTTTGAATGTCAGTGCTTTAAAGGCTATGTACAATATTGATTTTTCAGCAGCATTAACCATGAGACTGAGGTAGGAGTGTATCTTTGGACTAGGTGGAGAAATCCGTTCAGTATAGAAATCTGAATCTGAGGAATGACCTGTCCCCCACCCTCCGTTGCCATGTGGTTAATCTCTGTTAATCAGTAAATCCCTTTCAGTGGCAGACCATCTTTCCCAATATTTTTTCCATCTGTGGCTGTAATAATGTAAGACAACTAGAAATGTAAATAACCAAGTAATTTCTGATGTGTTTGCACTGTTCAAGTATACACATAAAAATACTGCTATATGTTAAATTTATTTTGAGCTGCTCTTGCATCATCTTTAGGAATATCACTTGTCACTGTTGCCTGCTGATGATAGAGAAGATTAAGTGAACTTTGACTCTAAGTAGTAAAACACAGCAATACAGGTAAAACACAAAAAATGGAAAAATTAGACAGGATTCCAAGTACATTTGAAACATACTTAATAGGAATTTACAGCAGTTGTTGGGGTTTTCGTTTCAGTTTTAGGAACAGAGCTGAACTTCTGTAAACTTTCACTTATCTTTTAGCACTATTGAAAAAAATTATAGTCAATTAAAAGGGAAAAATCCAGATGAACATCACATATAATTTTCCTCAATCTAGGACATTTGCACCAGTTTGGGATGTCTTCAAAACCTCAACAGAAAAACTAGCGAGCTGTCACTTGGATCTTGTGCGGAGATTACAAGAACTAATAAAAGAAGTTCACAAGTATGGAGATGAACAAATCAAAGCTTATAAAAAGGTTATTAATTTTTTTTCTTATGCATGCAATGACTTGTTAACATTAAAATTAAAATGGTTTGGTTTTGACAACTATGTGATATTTGGCAGACTAAAGAAGATGTTTCAGGAACATTGGAAGCAGTGCAAAATATTCAAAGTATTACTCAGGCCTTACAGAAATCAAAGGAAAACTACAATGCGAAATGTGTCGAACAAGAACGTTTGAAAAAGGAAGGCGCAACACAGAGAGAAGTTGATAAGGTAGTTCTGTGACATCTTATACTTTAATTCATTGTATTGTCAATCAGTAACACATTCACCTTGTTATTAGCAAGTAAAGTGCCCAGAAGGGGCTAAAGACAGTAAAAAGTAGTAGTTGTGGCTATTTCATAATGTGCATGATATTTTGAATACTTAGTTATGTTTTATTTACACTTACTCCATATTTGCTCTAACTGCACTGAAGTTTTAATTCATTTGTAAATAATTGCATCATATGATAATTTTGTTTAGTGGCTTTTACAGAAATTGTGTATAAATGTTGCAGCATCTATTATGGTTTTGGATAAATTTCCATAGGTAAATATGCAAACACTCTGTGCCCTTGTTATTGAATTAAGGAGTAGGAGGTTTTGTGTTGTCCCTTCAGCGAGACAAGGTCTTGGGGCCGTTGATTCATTCACAGAATCACAAAATGGCTGAGGTTGGAAGAGACCTCTGGAGGTCATCCTGCCCGACCTGCTGCTCAGGCAGGGCCACCTAGAACTGGTTGCTGGGACCATGTCCAGACAGCTTCTGAATATCTCCAAGGACAGAGACTCCACAACCTCTTTGGGCAACCTTTTCCACTGCTTGGTCAATCTCACAGTAAAAAAGTGTTTCCTGATATTCAGAGGGTACCTCGTGTGTTTCAGTCTGTGCCCATTGCCTCTGGTCCTGTCACTGGGTACCACTGGAAAGAACCTGGCTCTTGTCTTCTGTGTACCCTCCCTTCAGGTATTTATATCTGTTGATAAGATCCTCCCTGAGCCTTCTCTTCTCCAGGCTGAACAGTCCCAGCTCTCTCAGCCTTCCACATGGGAGAGATGCTCCAGACACTTAATCATCTTTGTGGCCCTTTACTGGACTTTCTTTAGTATGTCCAGGTTTCTCTTGCAATGGACATCCAGAACTGGACACAGCACTCCAAGTGTGGCCTCAACAGTGCTGAGTAGAGGGGAAGGATCATCTCCTTTCATCTGCTGGCATCACTGTAACTTTTTCCTGTTTTCAGTAAACTAAATAGTAGAGGAAAGAGGTCATGTTTCCCTGTCTCAAACTATGTCTTCTCTTTTAAAATCTTGATATATCTGCCTATTTCCATTTCAATTACCTGAGCTGTGTACGATTCTGTTCTTGTTAGAATGGTCTTAGTGCCTTTTGTACTGCTATCTGGTTGGAGTAGATAGAGTTGGTTATTGGCTTTTCACTGATGACAAAAGTGATCCTGTTGACCATGTTCTGATTGTTTTACCTTTGATATAAACCTAGCTTTTTTTTCTAGCTTCTGTCTCAAGTGACAGTCAGTGTTGGATTCTATACATGAATCAGAAATATGTGGATTGACACACATTTTCCTGCCAGTCTATTCAAAGTATAATTTTTCTGAATTATTATAAACAGACTGAAAGTTTCCAATAGGAAAATTGATTCTATCGAAGGCTTGTTTTTAACATGTAACATTGTCCTTGTTCAGTTGGAAACAAAAAAAATGTTCAGTCTGACTGATGTCTGCATGAGAAGGGAGAAAGAGGAAGCACTATAGGATGAGGGCCATTTTTTTACTTTTTATGTATCTTCCCTAGATACTTCTGTTTGAACAATTAGGCTATAGTTGAATGCTCAGCAAGTACTTAAAAAATGTTTCCAGTGGGAGCAGATAACCATGACAGTTACAGCTCTTCAGTCATGTCTTTATTCAAATTTATACCTGTAATTTCGGAAGCATGGTGACAAAGACTGTATTCATTTATTTTTCTGTGGCAGAGAATAGGTTTACTACTTTTAGCACAACATGAAAAATGTTTTCTATCAAAATCGCAGAATAACTAGTTTATCAGAAAGCAGGGGACCTGCACCAGTATGCTAAGAGCTTATCACAAAACCAAATATTTGGAGAAATACTTTATTGAAGGATTTGAGGTATCTGAGACCTTGCAATTTTCACTGCAGCTGAAATTTAGTGTTAACTTGTGTAGTAATTTCCTGTTGTTCTCTGACATGTGAACTTCTCTATTCACAGTGACTTGACAAAAAATTCTTGACTGATCTTTATTCTTTCACTTGCTGTAAATCTGCTAAATAGAGTTCTAGCAACCTGAGAAGAGACACATCCTGTTTTCAGAAGAGACTTCTAGTTAATCATACAGTGTTCATGTGTTTTGTCGTTTTGTCTGTCCTGCTGAGTAGTTGTTTTTTCTAGATGCTCTTCAGCACATAACACTCAGACTCTGCTCATTGTTAAACATAATTACAAGAGATGGCAAATATTTTAGTTTTGTCAAAATCCCATGCATATGGGGTTCAATTACATAATACTTGACCAAAAAAATATTATTTTTTAAGTATTTTAGCTTGGCATTTCCTTCCTTTTCAATGGCTAATTTTGGAATCATCTTATTGCAAAACAGTCTTAATTATTTTTAAAGCCAGGTGTTCATAGAACACCTTGTACTTTCAGCATAGTAAATGGCATTTGGGAAACAAGATAGGACTGGTTTCTTCTTGGTAATTCACCTGTGTGAGTGTGCAAGAGTGAGAATCATGAAGTAAAATCAGGACAAGTAACTGATGGGTTTGCTACAACCTGTCATGCACTCCTTTTAATGCCTGAAGGATCCATATTCTTCACACAATTAAGCACTTTCAGGCTCTGTTATGTCACTTCTAAGCTTTCTTTGTAACTGGAAAAATGGAGCTGTAGGTTTGGTTTCTTTTCATTTGAACTCCTGGCTGGTGTTTCCTCAGGTGAACAAGTGCTAACACTATACTGTTACTCATGATTTTCCGTTGTTTTTCTCTTGGAAATTACAGAATATAACTCTGTCTTTCCAGAAGGCATCTTTCAGTTAGTTCATTTGAAAGTTACAGATAGTGGTCAGCTTTACAAATCATTGCAAGTAAAAGAAAATTTATGTTTTTACTATGGGACAGTTGAAATTAATTTGAAAGAGCAGAGGAGAGCTATTCATAACTAGAACAAATAGTAAATACACAACTGTCCTTACTGATGTCATTAACAATTCAGGAATGCTTTTGAGTTACAAATGATGGGAAATCTCAGTAAGATAAAGGTAGGCACGTTAAACAAAGAAGCTAGAAAAAAGCTGGTGTGCAAGACTTTTTTATTTTCGTTGGCTTTTAACTTGGAAATAGCAAGAATATCAAAGGTCTGAAAAACTCCATCTCATGTGTGTCATGCTATGAACTTTGAAAATAACTTTTTCTCTACCACAACCAATCACTTAATTCACTTTTGTTCTCCATGTAATATTGGGATTCTCCTGTATTTTGTTCCGTCTTTTAAGAATATTAAACTTCTAGAAAGGTGATTTTGGTTTATTAGCAACAAATAATGGAAAAAAATCAATAAATTATAAAGGCAAAAAGGACTAATATAAACAACACTGAGCTGCATAAATCTGGCATCACTGTGTTCTGCATTAACTTCACTTTCAAATATCTCTTAATCTTAAAATTACCATGATGTAACAGCTGTACTTTCTAATTTCTTCCTTCATTTCTAACAGAGAACTGCACCTTGTTGTTTTTCTTTTACCATTGGCTCTTTCAGAACTGCACAAATAACTGCTTGCTCTGTGTTCCAACACTGCTGTCTTGCTGTTTTTCTGTTGCAGATCTAAATATTTGACAAAAGCTAATTAGTTAACTTCAAATTTGATTTCAAAATAAGCATATTACAAATTAGTCATTGCTGATAAAGGAAAGGGATTTAAATAAGGTAATTGTTTTGTTACCTTTATGTGGTTTATGTATAGCTTTAGATAGAAATCTCCTATCATTTGAGTCTGAGTTACTTGGTGGTGAAATTTTGTTATGACACTTCATCTTTTTTATATGCCCCTGAATATTTTTTTTATAGATCATCCTAGGCTTTCTTTTAATAATGGCTTTAAAAACTTTGAATCAGATTGTATGCGTGACATTTGACACTCTTTTGTACTGATCTACAGGCAGCAGTTAAATCAAAAAAAGCTACAGATACCTATAAACTATATGTGGAGAAATATGCTGCATTTAAAACAGATTTTGAACAGAAAATGACAGAAACTTCACAGGTAAGTGTTATATTAAATGAGTTACCTTTAAAGTAGATCAGTATGTGTGTTTCATTTCTGAAGACATTTGAAATCAAAGCTTTTGAAAAATTGGTTCAAGATAGAATGATCTCCTTTGGAAATTGATATGAAAAGTAATGTCAAAAGTAATATGTTTGAAAGGCAAATGTTGACCATGTGTGTCCTTGAATGACACAGTTGAGCACTAGTACTCTAGTACTCTTCCAGCAAAACACTTTAGTTACAGCTTGTTAAAGTGTCTTCCCAGGGTTTACCTGGGGTTGTGAAAAGCCCTTACATGTGTTCACGTTTCTGTTCTGTTGTTGTTTTTTTTTAAAGACTTTTAAACTGTATTCCAGAAGACAACAAGTTCTCTGTATGATGCATACACTGCTTCTTACTATGTTTTAAAGATTCTTTTCAAGTCTGTTGATAGCAGACTTTTTTCTACTGATTTCAAAAAGCAAACTTCGTAATTTCTGCTTTAGTAATAGTTAAGGGCTGGTTGGCATATTTATTTGTATGCGTTTCTTGGTTTAGTAAAGCTTTTACAAGAAAGGAAATTTTCTTTTTGGCTGAAAAAATGCTTTGCTTTTTTCATTAGCTCCAAAGATTATTTTTTCAGGATAGATGGAATTATTAGGGAGAATCAGTCATATTTGTATTTTTAACATATAATTGGGAAAGTGTTAAGGTTTTCCTTAACTCCTTGGAAATTAAGATTTCACAGCATGGGGATTGTGTAGGCTGCCCTGTCCTAAACTGTAAACTGCTTTCCTATTTCAAGAACTTCATTAGAATTTGATGTAGTTCATCCCTGAATAGATACTCAACACAGCTGTTAGAGAAAAGGATACCATATATACCACATACCAGAACTCTTCCCTCCCACCCCGCAGTCCAGGCATTTGCAACAAAGTGCTCAGGCATGCTACTGCAAAATTCGACTTTAACGGAACTGTTACATTAAGAGTCTTTGCAACCTTTCCTTGAAGAGTTTGCAGAAGGCATCTTTTCCTGCAGTATTCCGACTCGGTTCTGGCTGAAAGAGCCATAGTCTTTATGCTTTTCTTTTCAGTTTGAGTTAAATTAGGTTATGTACATTATTATTTTTTTTCCTTTTAAAAAATCTGTGACTTTTAAATGTTTGAGGTTTTTTTATTGTGGAGTGTAAAACATGATTGCAGTTACTCGGTGGTATAAAAAAGCTTTACTAAAAATAAAAGTTTGACAAGAAAATTCATGGGTACCACGGTCGAGGCCATAAGGCCTGTTGTACTTCTCGTCTCATCTCTGATGTCTGAAATGTTGTTTTCAATATATGTTTTAAGTTAGTGTTGTTGTCAGAAGTGGTACTTGTCCTATTTCCATGCTTCTTCCTCTGTCGAGTATTTGTGTGAGGAACTGCCTTGTAGAACTCACCCGCTAAAATTAATGTATGAAGGAAGGTTGGCTTTAATCCAAAAGAGACCTGCAGTCTGGATTATTAAGAGGTCACACTGCTAGCACAAAGACAGAGGCAATGTGGTACCAAGGGTAGAGAATTGTATCTTTAAGCTGGTTTAATGTGTGACACTGGCCTGCACTCATTTGCATATGTGTCCACCTTACTTACACATTTACATCTGTTGCCTTAGCATTGTATGTCTCTCACTGTAACTTAAATTATTTGCATGTTGGTTATCCCTAGGCAATTTAACTGGGACTAGGATTGCAATTGGCATGTGTGATTACAATCACTTGAGAATTTTGGGACTAGGCAACCTTTTTAAACTTCACTAATATGTATCTTAAAACAAATCTTGGAAGCAAGTATTATATAATAGCAACAAAGGAATCACTGAAGTGTAACATTCCTCTCAGAGAGCTTCCAGAAATAAGAGTGGGTGGAATCCAACTGTCATGTGAACACACACTGCTGCTACCCAAAATGGTAACTTTTTTGTAGTGTTCCTTTTAATGTAACTATTGTATTTGCTCAGTAAGTGTTCCAATAACTCCATCATTGTGTGGTTTGTATAACCTTCTGCTGTAGAATCCAACTTTTGCTACAAAGAAATCAAGTAGTACCAGAAAAAATACCAAACTGTTCCATTTATTTGTCTCAAGTCATATACAAGTGTGGCTCTCCTGGATCAAGAAGTTCCTTCCCTGTTTGTTACATACCTTGCTTTGGAAGTTACTGAACCCCCCGCTGAAATAGATCCTGTGAATGCTTCTGATCCACTGCAGAGCAACTTCAGTCAGATTTCTTTAAACTTTTATTTAGTCTCATAAAAGCTGTCTGCTGTTTATTCCTTACCTTAGAAAAAAGAGACTGTGTTTATAGCAGTTGACTTACTGCTTTCTGAAACAATAAGAAAAAATTTAACAAATATGACTTTAATAAGCTGCTAAATTGCACTGTAAACTTGCCTCCAGTGAGCAAGAAAGCTGTGAGTAATGAAAGGAGTTCTTGTTTAGAACTGACAGAAGATAAACATGAAACGTATTTGAAATGGATTTTATTGTCAGTGAATTAGTGACGGAAAATGCACCGACTTTCAGCAAGCAAACTAACAAGACTTTTCATTATGAAGGAAAAAAAAAATCCATTTGAACTATCCAGTACAACAAAAGAGTGAGAAAAGTAACAGCTTATTTTGTATCTAGAGACAGAATGTGAAGGTGCTCTTTGTTCATCTTGCTTATTTGTGTTATTACGTAGGTATTATGTATTTAAACCAGGATGAGATGGAGAGAGAAGAGAAAATCTTTTTAATATATCAGATGTTACAGTTGGGAAAACCTGACTGTGCTTTTGCATTGCTTTGGATTTTGGTGGTTTGTGGGGGTTTTTTTGCCAGGGTGGTATGGGCAGACAGTTACGATCTTTTTGGTTTGGCTTGGGTTTTCCCCCAGTACAGAAATTGTACAAAGTTAACTCTCACTACAAACCACAGTTGTCCATATGTCTTTACTTCCTTAACTGCAACAGCACTTTTACTTAAAATTTAAATTTTCACTTAATGTGATATTGGACACCTGGAAACTTTCCACACCTGTCCATACTGGAAATGAAAATTGCCATTCTGCCTGTCTGTCCTATCTATGGAATTTGTTTTAAGTATAATGGCGTAGCTGCATCTACAGTTTGTTTGCAGGAGGGCTACTTCAAAGATGGTGCAATAGAAAAAATAACAACACCCATGAATATGTGGAAGCCCACTTCAATATGAAGCCTACCCTAGCTTATCTTTATTTAGAATACAGTTCACTTGAAATATACTAGTTCTGAAAACAAAATCAATGGGGAGTGTGAGAATTCTTAGGTCATTCAGTGCAAAAGCAGTTGGCTTGGCTTAAATCTTACAATCTTAAATTAATTATAACTACAATTAATTATAATCTATAATCTTAAATCAGTCTTATACTGTTCACATACTATTTTTTCTGAGGACAAACATCTTGAATTGCTGTGGTGTTATTCTAGGCAGTCCTGCAGTAATATGCTCACTTAGCTGTCCTCTTTTCTTTGTTGAACTCCACCAGTCTTGTTGCATAAATTTTACATACTTTTCCTTTTTTGTCATCTACTACCTTACCTGCAGTTATGAAAGTGAAGCGACTTGTGATAAATGATTTTGAGAGGTTGAGTTTTGAAACATATGATCTTCCTAATCTTGAATTTCAAGTTACAGTTTTTGCTGTGGTAAACATGGAAGGTTTTATTGTGATTAAAGAAGTAGGAAAATACAGTTCACTGCTGGTTAGAAACTGGATCTGACAGAAATTCCTCATGCTGAAAGATTTTTCTGAGTGAAGCTATAGTTTTATTATGCAGTTGCTATGCAGTTGCTAAGAAAACATGATGTCTTATTTGCTAGATTTTCTACCTTGCTAGAAGCTTTTTTTAAGATCATGTAGCACAGTCAATTATTGAAAAGGACGAAATAGCTGAAAGTGCTAAATTATTCCTTAAAAGTCTTCTGCCTTATCTAGAACTGAGTAGAGTTGAGTTTGGATGATTTTGCTGTTGAGCAGTCTGCTTATAAATAAAGTTCAAGAATGAGTAATAATTCATTTTTGAAAAACATTGTAAAACTTACAGGCAAATCTACAGGTTTACAAAAAGGAATAAAGCTTACTGAAACTGTTCATACTGAGTTGGACAGCTAAAGATCCCATTGATGATTTTTCATTCATATTGTACCTCAAAACACTAAGAAGTGGCTTGCATTTGTTGGGTCATCAACATTACAGATTCATTTCAGTATGTCTTTTTAAAATGGACGGATCTTCAAAAGTGAAAGTAAACAATTTGGTTAATGATTATATCTGTGATATGAATGATGTGGTTGTATTATAGTACCTAGCTTTATTCTTTGATCAGAACCTCTTTGTATTATGTACAGTACAAGGCCAAGATGGCTCTACTTCAAAGACTTTAAATCTTAAGTATAAAACAATAAACAAGAAATAACAGTTGCAGGAGGGGGTTGCTTGCACTGACATAAGAGACAAAAAAATCTCTGAATGGCCAACTGTTTTGATACACATTACAGAGAAGAGTTTAAAGGAGACTGGTACCTCTGTTTTCCAGTTTTACGGGAGCTCAAACCAACATGAAGGAAGCATTATTGGCAAAATCTCAAAAGTTGACTTTGTGTTTAGGTCAAAATTATGTAGTGGAAATGGGCACACATTAGAAGGACACATTGTGTACATGTGTTGACACCCTGATAGAAACTGAGAGCAGATGTTAGAGATGGACCATAGATAGTTTTGAAAGCAAAATAATAGAGTTTATATAATAAGGCAATAGGTAAAAGTAGCAACATCGTAGACCAGGCTATAGAGCATGACCATATCCTCTGTAATTAAGAGGAAGGCTGCTGGAGGAAAAAAAAATAATCTGCTTGATTGATGGCTAGATAGTTCTTTAAGTATGGCAAAAGAAAGATTGAGTGTTTGGAAGTTAGAGATGTTTGACTTCTCTGCATGGAGCTGTGTTTGTGCATCAGAGTAGCAGGAGGTGTAAAATGTGGAGAGATGGTCTTCAGAGAACCCTGTACAAATTGGAGAGTGGATTAAGTGGTGCTCCAAAGTTTGGACACACTTGAAAGGGCAGTTACAGAAATAGGAAGAGAACTAAGAGAGAGCAGGAATAAACAAAAATTTCAAGACTATTATGGTTGACAGTTGGGGAGGGTGAGGACATTTTTAGTTCTGATCTTAGGCTAGGAAGGGGTCATTGAAAAATTTGGAAGTGATTTTAAAATGGCGGTCAGCTGGAAGTCTGGGTAAAATGGAACAAACTGCAAAGATTATATATGGTGAGTTTAAAGATCGAACAAATGAATCATATTTAAAGAAGCAAAGGATATAGATTTAACTAGAAAAAGAGAAGGCATGTGTTTATTATGAGCAGGAAGAGAGGATGCTAAGAAGGAAGTGCAAAACAGATCCAGAAATAAGATTTCTGGGTCTAGGTAGAAAAAACAAGACTCTTCTGTAATGGAGAAAAGATTTCTTTTTTTTTTTTTTGTAAACACTTTCTAACCCTATTTTCTTTTGTTAGAAATAGGTCAGATTTTTTGAAAAATCTAAGTAGATGAAAGTTTATGAAGAGTAAGTAAAAAAATTGCATAGTGCTTCTAAAAGGACATACTATATTTTAAAGTTCCGTAATTCTGTGAATTCTTTACCTTCATTTCTTAAACACTGTAATTGCCATGATCAAGATCTGAAAAAAATACTTTTTTTCCATTTAGTGTATTTAATTATTAAAATTTAAGGTTTAGTCTTTCAAGAAATATTTTCATTTTGATTAATTGCTTGTATTGGTTTACAGAAATTTCAAGACATTGAAGAAACGCACCTTCTTCGTATGAAAGAGATTATAGAATCATTGTCAAATACAATAAAAGAAATCCATTTACAAATAGGAGAGGTAACTTTTATATTATAATTTTTTTGTTTGGATGATGCAGCATTTCATGTGTTTGTGGCAATTACAAGACCACATCTTTCAAAGGATGGTAAATTCAACATAAGCTCAAATTTTTATGGCTTCCGGAAGCATTTATAAGTTCAGTATTACAAATTTTACAGAAGAAGTCTGAATAAATTCTGTCTTAACACAAAACAGAGTGTTTTGACAATTTGAAGAATTTTTAGCGTATTTAAAAGTTCTGTTCCCCAGATATTAAATTAGCACTTGTTTCACACATAATGGGGATGCTTGTGCTTTTTTTTGACTAAAACTTGAAATCATATCACTCTGGAAATTTTCCAAATTTTTATGCATTTTGGGTTTTATGAGCAAAAGATCTTCAGTAACAGAAGCTTTTATAGTATTGTTTCTTTAGAAGTAAATTGGTTTAATTAATAATCCTTACAAGTAGTCCTTAATTTTTAGATGTTTTGAAGTGTAGTTTTATTTGTGTACACTTAATTTGAGTTGCTGTTTTCCTCAGTTTTGAGGTTTTCTGCTAATGAACAATGATACACAAGGGTCGTACTATTTATTTCTAAAGCGCATGCATACTGCCTTCTTGGAAAAACTTATTAACAGCATGTGGTTATTACTTTGTCGGACCAAAACCATTACAACAGTAGTGCTTTTACTGAAGCAGGTGGGAGCTGTGATAATACAGTAGCAACAGTTCACACCCTGAACTTGTGCTGGCTTAAGTGACTGCTTGTCTTTCTGACGTTGTAATGGGACATGTTGCTCGCAAATTCAGAAGATTACATAGGTACACATCCTTTAGATGTAAGAAATGGAACTAAACCGTAGACTCATCATCAAGCTGTATTCTTTCATTCCTAATGTTTATCTATATTCTACATACACTTGCTACCACTAACGCAAAGAAAGGACTACCTTGATAAAATGCCTGTTGATCTCTGGAAGCCCTGTAGTTTATTTTAGAAGGAAGAATTTTGAACCTTAACTCTAGAGAAAAACACTTTTTAAAGTTAATTACATTCTTTCAATTACAGTTTTTTAAATTCCTATTGTGTGGTGTGTTCTTCTTGAAGGTGCATGAAGAGTTTATTAATAACATGACAAATACTACAGTTGAGAGTTTAATACAGAAATTTGCTGAGTCAAAAGGAACTGGCAAGGAAAGACCTGGTAAGAGATTAAAAATAACAGAGTAGGAAATGTTAATTGTAAAACTGTAGATGTCCACTCCTAATAAAAGGTCAAACCCTGTTTGTTAAGGTGTTGTATTTTGAATGTACTTAAAATTTCACATTCTGAGAATTCATTAGCCTTGATATTAAATGATTCTTAGATATTGATTAACACACAATTTACTATGTATATGTAGTATTTGTGTTCATAAAGCATGGCATTTTGTAGCTCTGTCCCTCTATGTAGACCTTCAAGGAAGCTTTTAAACTGTACTGTACCTTGGTACCTCAGTGAAATATGTCAAGAAACTGAAGTTCCTTGTACAAACTTTGTTATCTGCTATGTGTTTCTGCATAAATTATGGTTTAAAACTTTATTTAATATAAATCTATTGATATATTCAGAACAGGTGCTTATTGAACTGTTGGAACTGTTGCATCAGTTTATTTGGTTAGCATATAAAATTATGCATTTTAATAGATTGTGTATATATTGTTCTTTACTAAGCCTCAAACTGAGTAGTACTTTCTGAAAGTACTGCTGGTTGGGTGTGGTGTATAAGACTTTCCTGGACTGTCATAAAAAGACGATCTCGCAGTACTGTGTATCTAGCATTACAGAAAAAATGAAGGGTTCACTTTAATATTTAGGCATGAATACGCAGTCACTAGGTGTGTGAATACAGGACTTCAGTAGTACTGTTTATTTCCTTCAGCACTGGGAGTCCTGACTAGCATCCCTGTCTTCTAGTATAAAAGCAAAAAGGGTTTTTTCAGAGCAAGGATGCATGTAACAGAATGGCTCTTGAGAATTTATATTAAATTGTTAAATATGGTTACTACATATCTTATAATGCCTTTGTGAGGTGTTTTTAACATTGTTTCATATTCTTTCTGTGATCCTCTAATGCTAATATCCAAGTTGGATGAGGTAGGATGGTATATGGAATGATTTTTGAATGTTTCCTGTGTATTTTGCAATTTTTCAGTAATGTTTAAGAAAGAAGTGGTATGAACTTCAAGGGTTCAAGTTCAGTTGGTCTGAAATCAGGACAAAGACGTGAAAATTAAGTGTTCAGACCTCTTTGACTAGCTGTTGCCAAGGTGTCATAGCTAGGGATCTCTGTCTTGCATTTAGGATTCTGACTCCCTGGGTTAAAAAGACCCTTGCTAATGTATCCTAGGACACTGTGCACTTCAAGTCATCCATGTTATTAGTGTTGGCTTTTGCTAAACAGCATAGTAATTGTAAGGAAAGTAACACTTAACTCTTTAATTTAGTGGGAGAAGTTATACACACTCCACACTTAATTTGCTGCTTTACAGAGTTCTTGAAATCCCGTTTGTATTCTCTGGAGCCAAATAAAAGCTTTTGCCATAGCAAATTTCATTTCTTCAATTCTTCTAATAGCAAAGTATTCTAAGGGAAAGTAGTGTGTTTAGTGTGGAAATGTATGCACCTTGAATTTTCTTTTACAGCATTAAATTACTGTATTGATACCAACTTTGTAAGGCCGTCATGGTGCAGAGGGAAAGAACAGGCTATTTCAGCAGTAAAAGAATACAAATTCACAAGAAGTTGTGAAGTGTCAAAGATAAGAGACTAGAAACATAGACCACTAGTGATGTTAATTTTGGTTACTCCTTCTATCATAGTCCTTTTGTTAACTTAGAATCATATAGCTTTGACAATTACAAAGATTTGGAAGGCAAAGTGAAGTACCAGCCTTCTAGGAAGGAAATAGGAACATCCAGTGTGGTAAGGACTGCTTTTTCTTAATTAAAAAATACTTTCCTGCATTTGAGAACTGTTCTTAATAGAAAGGTGTTTTTAACTCATGGAGCAAATGTTGGAAGTCTTTCTCTGTGTGGTGTATTTGTTAATTAGGCTGGAGAAGGAGATGGCTCCTCAAATAAATCTAAATATTCAATTTAAAAATGATACGGACTTGGCATACAAAACAGATGTAGAAAAAATGCCTTAACAGCTGTCACTGTTGCTTAAGATTCCAGTCCTAAATCTGTTTGAAGGAAATACTTGAAAATCCCCCAGGACTATGTAGGCCTTCTCTCTTCCTTATTATTTGTGGGCTAGTACACCAAGTTAGATGGTGGGCTGCTTTCTGAAGCACTGAATTTTAAGAATAAAGAAAACATAGATGTAACATAAAAACATATTTTAGTTTCTTTCAGTATATTCTAGCCATAGTTATAGTTCTTCATAGCAGAGTTGCCATGCTTTAATTTATATCTGTAAAAATAAGAATGAATCTGTAATAAAATACCGAGGAGGGCTGTTTTATTGCATGGACTATAAAAAATTTACAGTAATTTTTTCTCTAGATATAGTCAGTTATTTTCTTGAACTCTCATCTGCGTATCTGAAATTTCTTGTTTGTACAGTGATGTCCTTTGTACTAGATTATACGGGCTCCCTCTGGTGGCTAATTTCTGTCATCTGAAGCCATAGTACACAGGGGCTTCTGGAGTTTACCACTGTTTTTCTAGTACAAATAATGTTTCTTTCAAGCAGTAATGGTTTGTCAGGGTTTTTTTAGCTCCATTTATGGACTGCCTTACAATGGCTCTTTTTTAACTGCTACCTAAATAACTTACATAGTCAGCTTTATCACCTACTTCTTACTGAATTTACTTTGATTTTTTTTTTAATTTTAGTTTAGTTTGTAGTTTACAATTTCTAATAATACAGTATTTGAATAAGCTGTATTCATTATTTTTTTTTCTTACTTCCATTCATTCTAAGTTCACATGGGTCGGGGCAACCCCCGGTATCAATACAGGCTGGGGGATGAAGGGATTGAGAGCAGCTCTGTGGAGAAGGGCTTGGGATCACTGGTGGATGAAAAGCTGAACATGAGCCAGCAACGTGTGCTTGCAGCCCAGAAGGCCAACTGTATCCTGGGTTGCATCAAAAGCAGTGTAGCCAGCAGGTCAAGGGAGGTGATTCTGCCCCTCTGCTCTGCTCTGGTGAGACCCCATCTGCAGTCCTGCATCCAACTCTGGGGCCCTCAGCACAGGAAAGGCATGGAACTGCTGGAATGGGTCCAGCAGAGGAACACAAAAATGATCAGAAAGGTCCTGTGAGGACAGGCTGAGAGAGCTGGGGTTTTTCAGCCTGGAAAAGAGAAGGCTCCGGGAAGACCTTATTGCGGCCTTTCAATACTTAAAGGGGGTTTATAAGAAAGGTGGGACAGACTTTTTAGTCGGGCTTGTAGCAAATAGGACAAGGGTAATGGTTTTAAAATAAAAGAGGGTAGATGCAAACTAGATGTAAGGAAGACCTTTTTATGATGAGGGTCGTGAAACACTGGACCAGGCTGCCCAGAGAGGCTGTAGATGGTCCATCCCTGGAAACATTCAAGGTTAGATTGGATGGGGCTCTGAGCAATCTGATCAAGTTCAAGATGTCCCTGCTCGTTGCAGGGGGCTTTAACTAGATGAGCTTTAAACGTCCCTTCCAACCCAAGCTATTTTATGAGTCTATATGTTCCCACTCTTAGGTCTAATAGCAGGTTTGACATCATCAGTTGGAAGATGCTTTTGTCACTCACGTGTCCTGTAGTGTTCATCAAAACTTGTTGGCCACTTCTGATGAATCAGTTTTCTGTTTGTGATAGACTGTTGCTCCACGTTCCTTGGAAAATTCATTTATTGCGTGCCAGAAAATGTCTGCTTTTCTTCCACCCAAAGTATATGTTAAATCAATAATGGAGATTATGTTATTCCAGATTAATGACATATCAATGAGTTCTAGATTTATTTACTTAATCTTCTAACAATCTATTAAAAAATTTGTTTGTTCCAGTTTGAAAAGTTGGTGCTGTATGAAATAGAAACGGCTAGGACATACGAGCTCATGTTCTTTCTAGATCTTATGTTTGAAATCAGAGGGATAGTATCAAACATGTTTGAAGAGATTAGCAAATCTCTATATAGCTGTAGTTGGTCATGAATTATTTTTATTTTTTAGCTACTGAATTACTTGTGGCCTCTTCTGATATGTGGGGTACTAACTATGTGTGTGTTTGTCCCTGTATTAGTTTTTGACCACTACACAGTTCACCCAGAAGGTACCTTGAAGGCCAAATGAGAAGACTCAGCTGTGCTGCATTGTCCAAAAAAAACAGGAACAAAAGCCAAATCTAGATTATTTGTTTTCATTAATTGGTTCTGGTACCATTGTTAGTGGCTATTGGTAATTTATTAAATTGTTCCTCTTATTTTTGCATTTTTTCTTAAAACTTTAATAAAGAAGAAGTCTAAAGTTTTATTGTAATACAGACAAAAATGGAAAGCCAAAATCTGTGCTGGCTCCTTAGCCCTCCAATAAAACAATGATCTGCAGGTGGCAATTATTACATATGCTATGCCTTTATTTGGTATGAGAGATGTTGGGTCATCTTTTAACTATAATTAAAAAAAAAAAGAATTGGTGACTTAGCTGTAATTTTAAGATCTCTACTACCTCACAAGGTAGTGCATAAAAAAAAATATCCTGCCATCCTAGCCAATGTGCTGGTGATCCTTGTCAGTTTTGAGGGAACACATTTGGGAGCTCTGTTTCTGGAGAGGTTAACACATTTTGTGTTTTTAAGTCCTAAAAA